>NW_020799091.1:55688234-55748132 GCF_003259725.1 Athene cunicularia | reverse complement strand
CCCCCGCCACACCTACCCGGAGCCGCCCTCCGCTCCCCCAGCTGCGAGGCTGCAGCCTGCCTTAACCCTTCCCTTCCGCCGCGGCCACCTGGGCGCTGCTCGCCCCTTCTGGTGCCCGGGAGGAGGAGGAGGAGAAGGGCGGGTGTCTGGACCCCCCCCAGCACCGCGGCGGCGCAGGGCGGTGGTCGCTGCCCCTCCTTCCCTCCCCCGGACGGGCTGCCGGGTACCTGCGGCCGGGCGGCGCCGCCGAGGCGGGCACCTCGCTTGAGGGTTGTCCCCTGCTGCCCTTGGAGAAGGAGCTGGTTCCCTGGCCGGCAGCTGGGAGGCTGTGAAACTAGGTGGCTAGGTCGGGAGGAACCAGAGCATTGCCTGAGGGGGTCTGGGCAAACCCATTATTAATACCCCAGCTTTTCTGCTTTAGGGGGAGGCTCCAGGAATTAACGGCGAACAGATCGATGCTTGGTTTACCGAGAGGTAGCCCTCCACGCTCAAGTGTTTGCCCTAGAGGCCAAAGGACTAGGTGTATGGGTAGCATATTCACATTTACGATTATTAGTTTGTAACCTGTATTTTCTTCCTAGTTAGACAACCACAGCACTAAAATTTAACAAGTAGTAGCAATCTGGGCTTCAAGGGCATACTCTCCAGTATGTAAGTAGAAAGGAGACCACCAGGCAAAGGCGGGGGCTGGGGCTGCGCCTTTTCCAGAGACCCTGTACATTGCCTCAGAGAAGATTTGGAGCTATAGCAAAAAGGCTGTCACACCTAGCACCAGCATAGCTGCCTGCATACAGCAGCACCTAAAACACCACTGTCTATTTGCATAACTGAAGTGTTGATGTGTGCATCTCTTCGAGCCTTTTCCAGTCTTTTACCCAATGTTTTCTTCAGGAAGAAGGCTGGGCGGTGCACACAAATAAGTGACGCAGGGGAGACACTTCAGATCTTTGAAGTTCTCTCAGTGACCCAGGAGGGAGCAGTAAACTAAGTGTGTATTTATCAAGTAACCCTTCTGAGCACCTAGCATTTAAATACCATTTAAGGAGTCCAATTACTATCTCTAGTTTTTAATCACTGGAGGAAAAAGAAATTACATGTGAACGCTATAAATATTTTTTTGTCTAAGCCTTGGCCTTGCTTAATCCCCAAAAGACAAATTCCTGTGCTGTCAACAGCAGTGCCTCTGTGCACAAACACCTCGCTACAAATACCTCAATGTATATGCCAACCAACCTTGTGAGATCATTTATTTGGTCAGCCCTGAAACGTTAATATACATTACTGACTGAAAGGCTGCAAATTGCCTTTAGCTGTCAATACTTGGTAAGATAGTAATTATGGTTATTTTCCCCCAGACATTTTCCATACAAAATGTATGGTCTGTCTGTAGAAGATCAAGAAGAAATATTACATTCTCGTTCTGAAAACAGAATAGAATTAGAATAGAATATTGCAGTTGGAAGGGACCTACAACAACCATTTAGTCCAGCAGCCTGACCATATGAACTGTGGTTAAAAACACCAACATAATAAAAAAGATTGCCTTTTTCCAAATACATGTTCTGTCAGCAGCTCTAACTCACTTAAGGTGCAGTTAGGGTAAGAGCAGCACTGTGTCAATCATAGCATTTAGAATTTCCCGGTGCTTTTTATGTACAGTTCCAGATCATTCACATGTAACAAAAGAGTTGTAATCTACATCAAGTGAGTGAGGTCATCTTCAATGCCTTCCAAGTTTGAGTGACCTTGAAGCATTTCTCAGTACTGAACAGAAGTAACAGGTTGCCCTGCAGCTACTGGTCTTTTATTACCGAGCAGCTCCAAAAAGCAACAGTGAAATACTATCTTGAATGGTATACTTACTGAAGCATCAGAGATGATGATATGTTGGTCATTTCTCCAGGAGCCACAGACAAGCTTGCATGTGTTTATTGTGTTAACTCTTCAGTTCTTGAATCTTCTGAAGGCATCAAGGACAATTAGGGACTGACATCTAAAAAGACTTCTTTACTGTCTCTTGATGTTTATCTAGTTGGTCATAAAGTCATCTTTCACCCATCCATTCCCACTGATGCTCTCTACAATTGTTAAGCAGCAGTTTTTCTCTAAAATGGATTTCTCTCTTGTAAATTACAGATGGCAGCAACTTGCACTCCTCTGATGTGATTGCTAAGAAAAGCACTCATCGCTGCTGTTAGTTACCTGTAGTGTACAGGGTTACATTTCTTCCCTGTTGAATGAGATGTGGAATTTGTTGAGACATCAAATAAACAGGAGAATTGGAGAGAAACAGCATTTGTTTTTGAAAAGTCGCTGAAATTAGAAAAATGGTCATAGTTCATGTTTCTGAAAGAAAACAGATAAGCTTTGTCTGCATCCACTGACAAAGAAGAGAAGAGCTGGAACTGGATTTCAGATTAAGCAAGACAAAGGTGGCATGATCATTCATTTCTGCCTTACCTGATAAGACAAAACCCAAGGGAAAGGAAGGGAAGGAGAAAAATATGTTAAAAGGGTTCTGTCGTCTTGGGAGACTGCCTCTCTGTGCCTTCTGGCTTCTTCCCTGTTAGGAAAGAAATGGCAACAGCTATGATGGAATGCTGATATGGATCTCTGGAAAGCCCTCACTTTTTACAGTTCTTGTAAACTGGGATGATTCGCAGTTATTTTTTCATCGATATTTTCTCATATTTGTTGTGAGGCTCTAGAAGGTATCCATGTATGCAGGTAGTTATGGCAGAGTACCTGCAAATTCGCATTTTCACCTGCCATGTGGTAACTTGTTTGCCTATCTGTGTGCTTCATCAAATTATTGGGCTCAAAACCCAAGTACATGGATTAAGTTTTTTGACCTGGTTTATACTAAGGTCAGACTAGATTCTTCACTGGTTCTTCTGGCTTAAAAATCTATGCCTCCTTTGTAAACTACTTTAAAATATGTTAGCTCAAATGTGTTTTTTTTGAGTTTTATTAAGGCGAAAAGCTAAGATGCTGCACTAATCAAAATCTGTGTATTTCAACTATGTCTTTTGTCTAGTAATTCTTTTTCATAAAACATTCCACAGATGTTTTCCCTGGAGCCTGAAATTTTGTTCAAAAGACCCTTTCAGCAAATACTTTCATGCTAGATTTATCAGTGTGTTCTTGTATAAATGTGTTTCGGGGCTCAATCTTGCAAACCTACAGCATTTGATTAGTCAGTTTTAGGTTCTCTCTCATATGTCTTATGTTAACTTGTGTTAACTCATCTGTTTTTGCTAATTTCAGTGCAAGAGCATGACAGAATTATCCATCCAGTTCTTTCAGGATCATTTCACCATTATTTTTATTACACGTTTCGTAGCACACATGCCTCCCACCATTTCAGTGGCTCTTGCTTGCAATATATTTTTATCCATGTCTTCTCAAAATATTATTACAGTAAGCAGTTGTTAAGATTATCATATCACTAGCTCTTCCTTTAAGGTTACTATTGTTGAACTAATTTTTGTCTTTCTTGCTTCCACATCAGAATGCAATGTCAGATAATAGCTAGAAACAGTGGTAATTAACAATTTTCCTAATAGTGTGTAATTCTGGCAGTAGACCATGTCTTAACTTTTGAGGGAAAAAAAAAAAAAAGAAAGAAAAAAACAAATAAATATTTAGCCAGTTAGCAAAGGAGTCCATTTCCATTCTTAAACTTCAGGATTTCCATATGAAAGAAATACTCAACTATTGAAAAGAAGCCATTTAAGTGCTTAGAGCCAGCTAATTAACAGATTTTGTTTACTGCCTGCTCAGAGTGTATAATGTCATGAATTAAAAGAGCCTTTTAATGGTATATGCAAAAGTTTCCCAAGTCCTTAAGAATTTATATAGAGAGCTTTTGCATATCAAGCTGTTGGAACAAGCCTCTCTCCCTAACCTCAGTATTAATACCATAAAAAGTCATCTGTTACATTTCATCATATTTACCTTGTGTTGTCCAATGTATTTGCCTCTTTCAGGATTAATTTATTTGTTAGCTGCATATTTCTGCTAAGATGATCAGCAGTGCAATCATTAATAGATGAATCATCCTCGAAGCTTCAGACCTAAAAAGTTAACTTGAAATTCACGAACAATTTATACTCCTTAAAACTACATAGATCGCATTGGTTTATAGTTGCTTCATGCTTGGGTTTTTTTTCATTCTGCAAACCCAAGGAGAAAAAAAAGTCTCATTTTTTAAATGACACTGAGGATTCCAAAGTATTCCTTAATGGACAAAATTGTCAACTTCAGTGAAAATGAAAATATTAATATTAATTTATTAAAATTATCTATAAAATAATAATTTCTCAAATGACAAATATCAGAACCTTCAGGAAAAGAGAAGCCAAGGAAAAATACAGAGGTTTGTAAAAAAATCCCCAAACATCCTTTTGCCGTTCATATATATGCAGGTTTCCTCTCCTACAATCCATTTTCACATTTTCTCCCAAAACAAGGCCAAAAGAACACTGAATATCAGGACAAAATATATATTCTGTGCCAGTATTTCCATCAGAAACAATGTACCTCTTCTGTCATGGTGAGAAGAGACAAGTGATAATGGAAAATCTTTGCAGATATGAAAAGATTTCACATGTTGAGTAACAAATAAAAATAATACTAAAAAAGAGCTGCTCCTTCATCAAGTGCCATTGAGCCTGCTGTGCAAGATGCAGTGTGTTGGGCAGGAATGAAAGCTCATCATCTCTTGAACGTGGCTTTTAGAAAACAACCAACCAACCAAGTTAATCTTTCAACATTACTTTTGAGAAGAAAATCGAATGTGTTGTTTGAAATAGAAATGTGCCCTTAGAACTCAGAGTGTAGGGTAGAACTCCCAGCACCATAGCTCATTCTCTTCCAGTGCTTTTGTCATTTTGGACAAAGCAAACTGTTTATCTGTTAAAAAAAAAAAAAAAAAAAAAAAAAAAAAGCAATACTTTCCAGGAGGACAGTGCAACTAAATTCATTAAATTATTTTGAGACCATTTAACACTGTGATGAAGAACCATTTAAGTACCTGGACTGATATAAGCAAATATGGTTCTAAAACAGAAAAAAAATGCTGTTCTGCAGCTCCTCAGAATTTATACCGTGAATAAACACAGTGGAAAAGAGTCCCCTGGCAAATATGAAAATGAGAAGAATATAGAACATTATACATGGCTTTTAGCATTATCAGACTTAAAAGATTTCCATTAAAATAATAACTCTCTTGCTCTCTTCTCCCCCACCCCCCCTGCCAATATTTTTGCTGTGACCTCCTGTAAGGAAATACACCTGGAACATGTCAGTGTGTCTGAACAAATCCTGTTGGGTTAAATCCCACTTTAAAGTGAGTGTGTGGGAACCTTATCTAGTGCCCTGTTGCATTCAGGATCTCCTACGGGTCCTTTCTAACTTCACACTGGATGATAGTAATTTTATTTTTACAACGGCTAGTTACAACTGGTGGCTTAATTACTGTCTTCTCCATTGTCACATTCTTTTGTTTTAGTTTTTAGATTATCTAAATCTGCCTGGAGGGAGCAACTGTAAAACTGTCAAAGCAAACATCAATTCAGCATATGATTTTGCTGTTTCAGAATGTAGCCTCTGAAATTAGCCTATTCCTAAATGTCAGACTAGAAGCCAGGTCTTCTAAGGGTGGTAATTTATTTGCTTCCCATTGAGAAACATAGCAGAGTGAAGAGGAAACTAGACCATCTATTTTCTGTCTTGGTATAATATCACTAATGAAATTCCTTTTTCAAAAGGGATCTGCAAAACTTTCTGTTCAGAAAGTGAAAGGTGTTAAATAATTTACAGAAATAATATTTCACAGTAGAAAGCTTAGCAAGATCTGCATAATTTACATTTAATAAAATCAAATAATCAAATGATTAGAGACTTGAAAAGTATTTATTTTCCTGCTTATTATCTTTTATCCACTGCAGTTATTTTACTTAGAAATAAAATTCCAATGAAGGAAAACAATAACTGCTCTAAAAGGTAGAATTTAGACTAAAAAAATATGGAGTATCATTTCCATCTTACTGATTAGAAAAATCATATGCAATGACATCATTTACTTTCTGCTATAGTCTACTTTCAAAATCAGGAACAAAAATTTTCCTTAAAGATCAGGTAGATTAAGTGTATGCTTTTTTGTCCCATCAGCTCCCATCAACTTGCTGACAACATTACTCAGAACTGTTGGTCCTGTTCTTCCCCATGCAACCACGTTAGCTGGTCTGTCACTATCAAAGATCCTATTTAACCTGTTCTATGTCTGTAGCAACTTGGGCTCTGCCTGTGAGTTTCAAGTGTGAGTGATGAATGCTCTCCCGTTTCCCCGGTTAGGTTCTGATGCTGAAAGATGGATGGAAAACAGCTTTTGTTTACAGTCTCTTAATTTGCTGAGGTGCAGGGTACAGGCAAAGGTAGCATGAGTTTTTCCCATGCCTAGTTTTTTCCACCTAACATAATCATTCATAATTCATTACCACTGCTTCTTATTAGATAATTTCCCCACTTTTAATTAAGAGAAGAAAATTCCCTTATGTCTGTTGTTACTAGTATTTTTTTCGGTTTCCTCAGTTAATCGTCTGCATGTCATGTATGTCTGCATTCCCTTCAGCATTATGGTGTTACATAGTCTTTAAGTTTATTGTACAGTGTTCCACTTTATAAATATTTTACATGTGAGATTCCCTGTTTGCTCTGACAATGAAACACAGAAAACAATCATTTGTCCTTTAAAAATATCTTAATTTTCTGTAGTGATTATTTGCTATTTGCAATAGAAACAACAAAACAAGGAAAATCTTATTTTTTAAATATTAGATTTCAAAATGAACATAAGCTTAATATAAATGGATTGAATTCACTCTGCTGAAATAGGACAGGCTTAACTAGAATAGTTCCCAGGAAATATTTTAAAGCTCTAGGAGTTTTAATAATAATCTGTACTAAATTTAACCAGCTCTTCATATAAAGATACCTAGCATCTCGTACTTTTACATTCTGAAAAGCATTATTTTCTTTGATATTTCCAATTGCTTCACCATTGCCTGTTTATTTTGTTGCCTCGGCAGTCTCTGCAGTTGTTGACAACACTGGGTATTGCACATCTGTACTGTGTTGTATCTCCCTCTGGCACTGGGGAGGAAATCTTAATCCCTATTTCCTGCTGTAATCTATCCTTCTAAAGAGACAGATCAGTTACAAAGGAGCTGCAGTTCTCATAAAACTGCCTGAATATTAAAATGGTTTAATCTTCTACTAGAGAAAGCCAGAATGTCTCACCATGTGCCTTACTTTCTACTGCACTTTGATCCTTTGTGTAAATTACTAAAATTCAGCATTTCAGCCCCATCACATTTGAATGCATGAAAAATCCATTAGGTCTTTCAAAATGGTATAAGGAAAAAAGTATAGAATATTTTATTATGCTTTTATTTGTTATACATTTCTCCTTTGTCTTTTATTAGAATCCACGTAATGCTCAACAGTGTCAAGATAACATTTTTTCCTTCTCAGGCCCCAGAGCAAGTGAGCATTAGCACTGAGATATGTTTTATATGAAGTGATTCCTGTTCTAGTTGATCCTGTATGACCTGGGTGAAGAGTTATTTGTATCTCACAAAGTCCCACACCAACATAGCGAGGAGATTCTGATCTGTATAAACAAAACCAGGAAGGTAAAGTGAGGAGAAGAGTGCTGCAATGAAGGATGTGTACAAATGGCCACATGAAGCCTGATCAGAGAACCGGGTGTCTAACAGGAGCTACAGTAACAGAGCCTGAGGGAAAGAATACAAGAAATGGGACAAATAGAGTGATCCTTTCTCTAGCTTACTCTCCCAGCTTCTGACAGCCAACGATTTATGGACTTCTTCAGCAAGTAGTTTCCTCTGGAGCACCTTGCTTATTAACCATTCATACACCCTTAAATAACTGGTCCAATTCTTTTTCGGACTTCCAGACACATCCATGAGAAATCAGTTTCAAACTTTAATTGCAGTGTATGAAAAAATATTTCTTGTTGGTTTTAAAGATCCTAATAGTTTATTTGGGTAGCATTTGACCTTGTGTTATGAGAAACAGTGAATTGTTCCCTATTCACCTACTCCCCTATATTCACAACTGTGTAGATATGTATCCTATTCCCTCGAGGTATCACCTTTTTCCAATCTGAAGAACCCTAACCTCTTCAGTTTTACCTCAGATAGCTTCACTGCAGACCTCTTAAACTTCTCACCTCTTTTTCAACCTTTCCAGTTCTGCTCTATCCTTTTGGCCCTGGCATCAGGACTGCATGCAAAGTCAAGGTAGATGTGCGCAGATGTTTACACAGAGCAGCCCTGGCAGTGGCAACTGCAGCACTTGCTGCTCAACTACCTCCTTAGGAAGGAAGAGGAATTCTTACAAGGAAAACCAGCCTAAAGTAATTCAGCTTTGCCCTTTTTCTAACAAAAGCAATAATTCTCTTCCACCATAATTACAGTAGTGCCAGAGAAATCTAGGATTTTGGGGAAAATTGATTATGATTCTTTTTTAGATGATCTAATAGAAGCTTTCTTGCATTTTTGAGGTTAGGACAGGTGTTACAGCACAAGGGCAAGGGAAAATATTTAGGTGTCCAACATGCATAGCTTAGACACAAAGTCCAGGTGATTTCTTGTCAAGAAGTTAATTTTTTGTGAAGTTGTTTGAATTCTCATTGTCCTTTTTGTAAGGAAAAACATTGGTGCCTGAGTCAAAGAAGAAAAATAGGCCTACAAAATGCACCAACTGAAACAGACCATCTTTTCTACAGGACCAAAGATTCCAGATTTGTGTTCCAGCAAACCAAACACTACAGACAAGATGGCTGAAAAATGAGGCAGGACAAAAATTATCTACTGCACTTATGTTAGGACCTTTAGAACATTATTAAATGTTTATTTAGAAAACAGAGGTTACAGCAGACAACTACTCAAGAGTTCTGTTTTATGCTCAGGCATAAGTGATGAGAGGAGTCCAATTCCAGCAACTTGGAGGCATGGGCTAGGCCATTTTATATGTAGTTTGTTTGGGTTGTGGGGTTTGTTTGTTTTCCCCAAGGGTAATAAATATTATGTGACAAGATTTTAATAACAATGAGAGCAAAAGAATACTCCATCTTCTCAGATGTCATAACTTTATTTTTTTCAGTTAAGCCTTTTTAACTTTCCACTTGAAATGTATTTTCTTGTTCCACTCTGCCACCTCCAGCAATAACTTTTAAGCTTTTACTAATTTTTAGGGACAGGAATACGCACTTTTTAACATTACAGAGCCTCAGGAGCTCATCCACAAAGTTGCCCTTCTTTTTCACTTGCTCTCAGAGACTGACAGGCAACCCCAAATGAAACTAATTTCCTCCGTACCCTGTGGGTAAGGAGAGGTGGCAGGTTCCAAAGACAGAGTTTGCCTTCATAGTGGCAAGGAAAAAGTTGCTATGGCTGTCTCATTTTACAATGAGGCCTTTATTTACATGCATGTACTTTATTCAGGCTTTTTAATGATAGGAGAAACAGGGATAGGGAGAAGACCTGGTTAAACCTGTATTGATTTAACACTCCCCCTTTCTCCTTGTTTTCTTTCTCTGGGGTTATAATAGGCTGTTCTTGAGACAAACTACCTACTCTGTGCACGGGTTTCCAGTAAAGAGAAGTTATAGTTTAACACTCCGCCTATAAAATGGTCCTAATAAGAAGCACCCTTCCAAAAAAATAGGGACTGTAAAGTAGCAAACTTCCCCAGAACAACTGTATGGCCCTCTAATATTCAAATTGTATCATCTCCACCTACTGGCCAGATGAAACGAGCCGGAGCACAGAACTGGTGAAATATCACTGCATCCACACACTTCTTCATGCTAACTATTGGCAAAAATTAGAATTTTTGGGGGGGTTGTTTTTTGGGGGGTTTTCTTCCAGGAATAGAAACTTCTAAACAGACAAAATTCCACGGTAAAAACATCTCTTGGCATTTTATTCTCAAATATTTAAAAATGGCGATGTTGCATAATTTTACTTAATCAGGCAAGGTTTGCTTCCCTGATTCAAGATCCTGTGTTACGACCATATTTTTCACCAGTCTGAATCCAAACCACGAATTTTATATCAAGTTTTTTTTTTTGGTTGGAAGTTTAACATTAGTTTTTAAGATAGTATATGAACTGAATATGAAATCTTTTAATCAATTTACATAAAAACCTGACACTTCAAGATGGGACAGTGCAGTTATTATAATGTCTAACATTTTTTTACCAGCACATATGACATGAAAAAACATACTTCAGCTATATTTGAAATATAATTTTCTGTTGTTACTTAGAAAAAAAGCAGTCACACATTAATGCAGAAATAGTAAGTTGAAGAAATATCCTCTTTCTTTTTGCCTCATTCCTTGCTTTCAAAAGACACTGGCCACCCACAAAAGGTAGGAAGCAGATGTAATGGTGTTGGTAAAATGAGAGACGTTACAACCTTCTGAGCAAAACTGATTGAAGTTATATTTGTGATGCCCACCAGTC
The DNA here is from genome assembly GCF_003259725.1 of Athene cunicularia. Taxonomy (NCBI): domain Eukaryota; kingdom Metazoa; phylum Chordata; class Aves; order Strigiformes; family Strigidae; genus Athene; species Athene cunicularia. The sequence goes on along the minus strand of NW_020799091.1, from coordinate 55,737,574 downwards.
ACCACTAACTTGGGAATACTTCACTATTTACCCTTAGGGGGCATCTGCCAACATGAATCCTTCCTGCTTTTCTGGAAGAAAACTTCAAAATTCCATTCTAGCAACCAGTATTGCTCATCTAGTACCTCAGGAGAGCTTTGAACCTCCTCTGCTAGCAGCAACATATACCACATCCTCCAAAAAACCCAACCCTTAAGGCATTCACTGCTTACTGTTAATTTTCAGTATCTATTGCTAAATAAGTGAAACTCCACTACAAATACTTGTGTGCATCTAGTGTTATATTAGCTCAAGTTATTCTTAAACCAAGAGTGGTACCAACACTAAACTCAGAAGACATTTTGATTTCACGGTTTAGCAGCAAAATCCCCTGTACCTGAAGTGAGGTCATGGGCAGCCTCTGGAGTGAGAAAGCAAAATCATAAAAATCAAAACTGACATGAACATATTATGTCCTACCTTACCTTCTTGAAAACTGAGAAAATGACATCACTGGTCTGAACCAGAATGATAGGAAAAGATCTCTCAGAGATTGTAGAAACAGCCTCCCCAGAGCATAAATTGCTGTTCCTTGTCTCCAAACAGAAGAGGTGAATTTCAGACTAACTCCAGCCTTGCAAGAACACTTGGAGCTCATCATCCCAGGCTGCCACTCCCAGGCTGATTTTCTAAATAGAAGAGCTGAGAGGCTATGGGGTTTCTTCTCTATCAGGTAATTAGAAAGATCAGAGTCAATTCTGCCAGCAAAATCTGTGAACTTCCAACCAATGTAAAGACCAAATACTTGGGCTGTGAAGGAACAAGACAGCACCTTTGAAAAGCAAATACTCTGATACAGAAAAGTGTTCTGAAACTTGGGAGACAAACCCAGATTTCTACTGGAATAACCATATTGTTACTGAGCTTAGTATTCAAAAATCACAAAACATACAACTGTCTCATGTCCTGAACGGGCCTCCATTCCTCACATACCTTTTGTGTCAGAGAAGATACATTGGAAACCTTTTCCTGAACTAAAAGCAAACCAAATTTATGGCTTCTAGGGCTATAGCAGTGGGTAATGTCTCCTGAATGAGGCTCCTGTGAAAGAGGAAAATTAATTTGCTAGTGGCAGAGGCACTAACTTGTTATTATACATGTTAATAGCATGTAATTAGTATATTAGTCTGAGGCATAAACCAGAGAGAAATCTGTCTAAATAGATGACAAACAGGGGTATTGATGGAGGCAGCTTACACCCTCCAGAAACAGAAGCATCTTCTAAATCACACCTTTGAATGGGGAATAGCAGGTAGGTTAACTGTCAATGTGAAACACCTCAAGAGTTAGTGAAATCTCCTTGAGAGCTGATATGAGAAGGCAGTAGGGGTTGGACTTTTACAGAAAGGATTTTTTTTTTAATTGATTGATTCTAAGAGTAGGAAAAGAATAAATTCCAGGAAATCAAAGTGTTTGAGTAGTTGTATTATAGAACTAGTACTGAGGCTATTCAGTGAGCCATTAAACTGCCAATAATGAACACCATCCCAAGAACCACCAGAGATACTAACTATTTCTCATCTATCAGCACCAACTCAGATAGTAGTCCCCTTTAGTGTCAAACACTCCCTTATGCAAAATATATCATCTAGTCACACCTGTTTTCCTCCACTGAATAGGGCTGCAGACAATTATTTATATCAAACTGCTACAGATATCCAGTATCGGGTGAGACAAATCCCGTGACTTTTATCCAATATTGAGCCCGTATCTCTGAAGTCTCAACAGATGGGGTAAGCTGTCCTGAGAGATGTTTTTTCCTGCAGCAATACAAACACCTTCATGATAATCAAAAAATGGGAAAGGGCCTCCACTAGACAGAAGATTAGATCCTGTTTACTGCTTCTTGGAAGACAACAAATGCATTTCTTTGAATTTAAAGGACCATCAAGCCCCATACAAGTAAGTACAATTGGCTAAGTTAGCAAAATAAGAGAGGAATGAATGATTAAACAGCAAAGGCTAAAACTGCTCCCCAATGATGCACAGTGAAATACTTCAAAGTTGAAAAAAACATGGGGTAGCAAATACTTGACTTTCATATTAATACCACCCTCATTGTATTTGGAGGACTCAGTGTATGCATGTACCCCTATAGATACCATGAAGGCGAAAATAAAGCTCCAGTTCAAGAGCTCAAGGCAGCTGCATACCCAGTACATATATGCATACAGAGTCATCAGGAAATTCACCTTCCTCAGTTCTTTATTTCATCAAAAATTCCAACTGTGCAACACGTCTTACTCTCACACGTGTACTCCATACATGAGACTAAGTTCTAGATGTGTAGAGAACAACAGACAACTGGCCTAATAACAACTGCTCTATGCTGGGGAATACGAGCCCCTGCACTCAGCATTACTTTGAGGTCTCTGCAGAGAAAAAGCAATTACAGAATGCCACAGCAGTACACCCGTGTTGAAAAGATGCAGTCTACAAGTCACTTTCCTACAGGTTCTGCACTGGATTCTCAGGGAGATCTTGTAGACAAAGCCAGGCAAAGGAGACTAGACATTTATCTGCATTAGTATCTTCCATGAATAACCTAGAGCTGCAAACAAAAAGCAAGCAGTTTCACCTTCACAACAGTAAGAACAGATGAGAGTTTAGATGGAAACTCACCTAAGCTTCAGATGAGCTACTTCCAAAAGCAACGCTCACAAATACTAGTTACTATTATATGCTTAAATTAGCTAATGAAACTGCAGTACTGGAACACTGTCCAAAGCACGGGGAGTTTTCTAGTTGTGTTTTGTTGTTATCAAGTACAGCTTTGAACACTTTTGCTTGGACAGATTGGGTGGATTCAGTACCTCTTTGTTCTGACAAATCAGGGCACTGCTATTGTTTGCAACATTAGGTACACCTCTTACCAAATGCACTGGCTGAGCTTTTTGATAAAGCATGATTGGAGTTACACTCAGGAAACAGTACCAGTTAGATTGCTTCATCTCCTTCCTAATATGACTTTTCATTCTTTGATAGCTGCAGATAAAGCTACTGTTCCACTGTACTTTGGTCAACAGTACTTCAGTACTGTGGAAGATGAAGATTGGTTGCTAAAAAATTCTGTACTGCAGTCATCACTTAATGAACCTGAAAGGCTAAGATTGATTCAGACAGCTTTTAAATAGGTGGAAAGCAAGTACAGAATTTTTAAAGCTTGCATGAGTTGAGAGAATGCTACAGGAGCTTTTGAATCAACCCTGACAAGTTCAGTGGGGACAGGCAAGATGAGATCTCCCGCTACTCTCTGGAACTGACCTAGCTGTCAGACTGGCACAGTGACTCACTCAGTGCCCTTTTCTTTGATAAAACAATTAACAAGGTAGAAGCAATTGCACAAAGTTACTCTGTGCTGGCTCTGGCACACAAAAGCAACCCCATCTCCTAGTTTTATATGTTCTCATTCACATGGACTGAAAGGAAGGAAAGAAGATTAAAGTGGGTCCATTAGGAGAGCAATTCAAATACTACTCTCTTACAGGGAGCCAAAGTTGATGCTGTTTTGGGAAAATACTAACTGTGCTACTATTTTGTCTACAAAGTGGTAGTCCAAAGAAGAGAAAATTAAAAAAAATTAATCCTGAAGTTTTAAGAAAAAGGACAAAGAGCAAGATGCAGGGGAAAATGTAAATGCTGAGGGGAAATAAAAATAAAAAATACTTAAAAAAAACCAACACAAAAAACAAACACGCAAAGAGGATGGATATGATACATCACAGTTTTTGTAGTTGGGACCAGCATTGAGATAACTGATCTGACCTACAAGTTCTCTCACAGTACTGGTATCTAATCCTTACCAGTTCATTTTCCAGGTGTATGAATGGTTGAATTTCTGTAAATACAAGATTAATAATATTTAACAAATGAGACACTGGACCAGTAGATACTTTATTACACTTTCAGCTGCCTCTAAACAAACTACAGTGTCAACCCTTATGGTTATGGCAGTTTTGTGTCACAAACATTTGGATATAATGGTCCTGGGCTGGTTTTGGTACACCTCATCCTGTACTGGTTTTTGGTTTTAAACATTTCCAAGGGCAAAACTAAGTTTATTCTTTAGTAAGAGAGCAACTTACTACACATGAAGTTATACCTTTTCTTGTTATAATGGAAGAAAACTTACAACCTCTGTGAAAATATTTGTATGTTTTTAGAGACTACCAAGATTGACTCGAAGAATAATTCAGTAAACTGAAGTTTTTTAAGATCAATGCCTCTACTAACATCTTCAAAGTAATAGAGTGCAAAAGCATCACTCACCTTTGTTAGAAATCAGATGCTCTATGCTTGTTTGCTGCTATGTTAGCTGGTAAATGATGTATTTATTGCTCTTCCAGTACCAAAAAAAAAAAAAAAAAAGTTTTTTGGTTCTTTCAGGTCAGGCTATCAACTATATGATTATTTTAAACAAAACGGAGACTACCATAACAGTATCACTGGCTGACAGATCATGTTGCACATTTGCAGCTGGAACACTATATTTTAAAAGTTATGAAATGCAACTGCATCTGAGCATGAAAAACATTAAGTCAAGATACGTAAACTTACTGTCATAAAAGGAATGCCATTAAGTTTCCATTCTACACACTCAGGCAAAAAGTTTGTTGAAAAGTCAAGAAATAAAAATGCATAAAATCTCTAATAGGCAACAACGTACAAAGTTTCAAATATAAAATCATGACTTGTAGAGCTTGTATACTTGCATCTTTTCACCAGAGGAAATTAAAAGAACCACACATCACTGAACTTCTACACAAGCTTCTTGTGTTTCAATGTCATTTATTGAGGAGTGAATGAGATACTGTCAGACATGCCAAAGAGACTTCACATTCAAGGGCTGGAAGCTGAACAGCTTTCCTCATTGAGTCACTGTACAAGTTGTTTTCGGGAATCTGAAAGTGCGATCAATGAGGTCTTCATGCTCGATGTTTGTCTTCAGTTTTTCATCTTTTGATCTACTAACTTGCTGGGCAGAAGGACACTTTCTACCCTACAAAGACTCACACTCCAATTAATACAATTAACACTAGATGTAGAGAAACGTTTATCTGTTATAACGTACATCTACTGCTGAAGGTCTTAAAGCTGTTTCTTAATTCATTATGTCTAATGAGAAAATTCAACTTGTTTCCCTTTCACCATCGTATGGATGGCTTATACCATTAGAAAAATACTCTTCAGTGCTATTGTAGGGTTTACAGGAAACTTCTTCTGTGTTGTGGGATAAAAACCATTTTAAACACCGTTCTGAAAGAATGCTTCTTCCTGCTGCCACTGCCTGTAGGTTGCAGAAGAATGGCCTACACGCACTACAGTTCTGGTTTTACTCAAAAAAGAAACAAAAGAAACCTAAACAATAGGGTAAACGTTTATTTGGAGTTAGTTTTCTTGCAGATGATAATTAAGGCCCTTCAAGCAGAGTTCAGGAGCTCCTGTATGGCTGCCTGTTGATCTGCATTGAGCTGTGATATGCATTCTGTCCACAGTCCTCCAGATGTCTAGAAAACAAACGAGAAGTTGTCTTTATGCAAGCTGACAAGCTTCTAAGGCACATGCTAAACTTTCGTATGTTTACAAAGCTCAGCATTCACTGGGCTTATTCCTGTAATATATGCTAAAGAGAACAGACTGAAATCTTCGGTTATATACAGTCCTACATAGGTTCAACTACAGATGCTCCAAAATGCAGAGTCAAGCTCTCATTAAATAGCAGCAAAGTAATTAATCTGAAACTCCCGGGAACCTCCTGTAACTAAGCAGGTCAAATGACAATTGACGCTTTTCAGTTAACCATAGCCAAAAATATTTGCTAAAGTTCAAAGATCAATGTTTAGACAAAACTGAATCATGCCTAAATGCGAGAGTATCTTCTGGGCACTGGTGCTCCAGTGACACATTCAGGAAGGGAACACTGTGATTGCAGCATGACATGCTACATATACTGTGCGTCTACTTGCAAAACTCTGATGCCAACACAGCATTACTCTTTAATGAAAGGAATTAATTACTTCCCAGAGAGAACAACATGTATGCAGCATCTAGCTGGGTAAACAGCAACTCACACTTTCCTGCCCTTCAGTGTACCTCATCTGTGTTACCACAGCCCTTGGCCGAGACATTAGCTTTTAAAGTCACCATCAGTAGGGTCTGGTTCTAATAGTACCAGAAAATGCTTAAAATTCAAAAAGGTTGGGAAAAAGTATTTATTGACTTAACAATAGAAGCTGGAAGCAACTGGCACCCTGCTTTCTTTAAAAGGGCCATGATAGGGAAAAAAAAAAATGGCAGGTGACTGGCTGTAGGTCTTTAGATTGGCTTTTGCAATTGCAGTATACTTAAAGTAAATTTTTTAAATATGTTTTAATTTATATTTGGTATATTTTATGTTCAGCTCTATTATAATGCCCTTTTCTCACACATTTTTTAAAAAAAATCAAATAAAAATGGATTCACATAATTTGAAAGAATTTGAAAACAGTCCTCAAGTTGAGTTTGGGTTTGTGTTTTTAGTTTTAAGTAATTAGACATTTTAGACTCTCAATGTATAGTGGAATATTGCAGAATGAAATGTGCTCTTCCAGCATTCCTCACACACGTTTAAATTGATACTCTACACTGAAATGAGAATACCTAAGCATAAGGAAAAAGGTTTAATTCCAACTATGACCATAATGTTGCTCATGTTATATACTGGCAGTGGAAGAGCTTACTGAGATCATAAAAAATCCAAACAAACAGTTTTTCTCCTGGAATCTGGGAAGCAGCAAGCAGACTGTTAGCAACTACACAGCCTTTAAAGTTCCTACCATGGTATAAAACATTTACAGTGCTTTAATAAAGTCAGAGTACTATGTGTGAAGAGAGATAAGACTAGTAGCAGCATGCTAAAATTGTATCTTTAAAAAACCATGACCTTTTAAGATTTTTTTCCCCACAGTCTGAAGGTAAATAATTTAACCAATGCAGAAATCGTTGCCACATTAATGCTATCATTCCTGGCCAAAGCAAGACTTTGATATACACAACTAATCTATAAATGTATGTGCCATTGTATTGTTAAAAACAAAATTAAACTAACATTGAGCATTTAAGATAAAGCAAACAAATGCATCAGCATATCCTAAATATAGAGATCCATACCCAGACTTTTAAGTATTAACAGCAAGGATTCGTATCTGCCAGCCAGAATCTAGAACAGCCACTCATACCATTTTCACTTTGAAACTTTGCTTGATTTCATTCTTTATATGCTTTTGGAGTTTTAACAGGTAATTTTCTAACAGACATAATGGATCTTGCAGGCCAATAACACTCATCCAAGTGAATCCTTTCCAAAATCAAATATTCCTAAAATTTTTGAACCTGGGTTTTGCCAAAGCACACCAGGTAGAATGGATGGTAATTGAACAGCTGCTGCTCCAAATCCTCTACACATTTTTATAAGCTATGTCCTTGCCAGGCACACTACTTTCTATCATTAGATGCTGCAACTGTCAAGTACGTCCACCTCATAACATTTGGCCCCAGATCAGATCTGACCTATGAGCACTGTCACAACATTGTAGAGAGGCACAGCTTAAATACTTGGACATCCCCAGTGCCCAGCACCATTAAGTACCCATTATGGCATAAGAGAAATAAACCTTGAGGCAGTTCCCCAAAGGTAGGGAAAACATTGAACAGCTACCTATATTTGCACTGCATTAAAGCGGGCACTAGTAAAATTACTTGTGCTTTGCAACCATTCTCTAGCAAAGATCCCAAGCCTCTGCTACATCAGTGAGCCACTACAGGGTGCCAGGGACTCTTAGAGGAACCACATGTTGGATCAAATCCTGCAGTACAGTTCACTGATACAAAGACAGTCAGATTCCTCTCCAGATTTTAATTTCTGGCTCAGAAAAAAAACCCAACATAAACAACTAATACTGGCTAGCATGTTACTCATTCAGCTGCATATATCTTAAAGCTTTTTTTTAAAAAAAAATAAATTAATAAGCTTCTGAAGTTTGTCAAAGGAGACAGACTTTATTCAAGTGCAAATGTTACCAAGTTTTATCATTAATGGTGCAAGGAATGTGCAAGGAATGCGCAAGGATCCCCAAGATCACTGGTTGAAGCATTATTCTCTAAGGAGACAAGCCTCTCAAAATTGGTTTAACAGTTTTGTTACTTCTGGAAGTAGATTCTAAACGTTCCCTTTATACCTAATCAAGCATTTATTTACCTGCACTTGGCGAACAACATTAGCCAACCGCTTGGTACATGGATCTTCATGTTTAATAGCTTCATGAATTTCACCATCCGCTATTATACAAAATATTCTGGGCAGGTTAGAGTTGTTGGGACCAAGGACAACTGGGTTGTTGCTGTTACAATCAAAATACATAATACAAATAAATTAATGTTTAGCTAAAAAAGTAAAAGTAATGCAAGAGTTTTACATGTAAGTTGAGTGATTTACATCTAAGTTTTACTCAGCTGAATAAGTATGCATAGCTTTGTTGCCTGCTGACAGAATGTTCCCTCTCCAGTTAATATTTAACCAGCTGATTCTTCAATCAGCCTACACTTTATCAGGAAGAAGATCTGAACTTTACAGAACAGTTGAGTTCCATGCAAATTCAACTGTAAACAGTGTGACAGAAATACCCTTACTAAAAGGGCTTATTCCTCTTGGAGGAGGTTGTGTTACCGGCGTCAGGAGCACCAGTGACTTAGCTCTCTGCCAGCACTCACCAACACAGCAAGTAAACAGTTCTGCTCCCTCTTTCCCAGCCAAGTGCTGGGGTAGGGGAGTATTGGCAACCAGTGAGATGGGTGGAAAACATGATCTACTTCCAGCCCTGCCACCTACCACTGCTGGAATGCAGAGGCTGTGAATGTCGGACTGACAGAAAAATACATAGCAAGGCTGAGCCACCTGCACAGAGCTGGGTTCAAAACTGATTGTAATTCCTGATTTCTGTACACATGCGTGTACGCATATGTGTCAGTATTACTATGATGTCTCTACACAACCGCACCATTATCAGTCTAGGGACCTCAGTTGCCACCACCCATTTTAAGACCCTGCCTTAATAAAGCACCAAGAGATACAAGGTATTCACACAGTAGAGAAGACTGTAGGAAATCTAAATAATCTCCTTGCTGGTTTTCTACTAAGATATAATACAGTGTCAGCCAGAAGATAGCTACTACATGTTTCAGAAGCTGACATTCTTCCACTCAGTTATGAAGTTCAACTTGCACCCACAATAGAATTATTATCTTTTTTCTCTCCATTAACCTATGGGAGGAAGCGCAAATCTAATGAACAAGCTGTGGGACAAGATTATTTCAATAATAACTGAAATAATTACTAAAAATTTATTAAGGGAGATAGCACCGTACCATGAATTTATTAGTATTGTTTCTCTACTTCATACTTTGTTTTGTTGATACTCAAGCTCTTGGAAAGCAAAAAGGTGCAAAGCTACTTTAAAAGGTTATGAAAAGAAGACTGCAAGGGCATGTGTGTTGCTCTTAAGTAAAAAGACCTCATCAATTATTAATGCTGATATGTAAGCAGAGGATCAAAAATTTTCCTGAAATTTTCTGCAGAAGTTCCCAGCTGATCCTTTCCCATCATATACATCTAAAGCAGCCAGAAATTGTTTCAAGGCATTAGTTAGGATGAGAACACTCACTGTTTAAGAAAACAGCAATAACATCATGGAAGGCTCAGTTCTGACATTCCAAATTATCTTCTCTAAAGCAAATACAGATTAACCCGTCAGTTTCTCAGTTTTGGAAAATGAATGCGAGGAATGAACCTGCAAACAGGTTTACTTTGTGCATTAAATGTCAAGATTTTGTCTTACCTCTCAATTAAGTCACATAGATAATTGAAAGTATGAACAGCTTCTTCTTTATCTTCATGAAGTGGAAGCCATGATAACCAGTGTGGCAGGACTTCTTCAACATTTACACAGTCAGGCTTGAACTTCATTATTTTTCCTACAGCTGAAATGCAGTTCTCTGTTGCATTGACATTCTCTTTGGTTTTGGCATCTGGTGACTGAATGACTCTCACCAGCAGTGGAAGTGCCTCTAATTGGTAAACAACACAAGAATAAAGTTTAATGCACAATCAAGTTATATTTCATTAACATCACAAATTCTACATGGGACTACTGCATGTATTAAAAATGGGATTTTTTTTGTGGCTCAAGCACCAAAATCCAGTCATCCCAATGTCCTCCTGCTTCTAGGTTCTTCTCTGCTCAATAGTCATCATATGAAAAACGAACAGATAAATAAAGCTATGCAAGGAAACATGAGAAAACAGCTACTGCAAATGTCTGGATTTGCTTGATAAGTTCAGAAGGAAAAAAACCCCTTCTTTTGTCTTTCAATTGTAGTTATGCAATCTACAATATACAAAACATTGTCATGTATAGTAAAAACACAGATAATAAGCATTATCTTTTAAATCTAATAGGTTCTATAAACACGAGATGAAGAAAAGCACCAATACAGTGACATTCACATTAACTTGGACTGTAGTGCATGTCTACAGTGTATGCCTGCTGTACATCATCTATTGCTTCTGCACACATATAGATATATACACATACACATCTCCCACCACTAAAAGGTGCACTAGGAAGAGCTCATAGGAGTAATATCATCTGGTGAATCCATCTGGCATGGTTTAAGATCATAACAAACATCAAGGAAAAATGCCAATTTTCTTGCTATGTTAATAGCTTTTTTCTTTTTTAAGTCACATGGATAATGACATGCACATTTCTAAATGAACATTAATGTCACATTTTTAGTTACTAGTGTCCATGCAGATTTCAGAGCATTCTACATGCATGCAGGAACAATTGTCCTTGTGTTCTTCTGCTAAAAACAGAATGCTAAAGCTGTGAAATTCTGTATCAGCACAGAAAACAGGTTGTGAAGCTGTGCAGAATGCACACTTAAGAATAACTCCAATTACTAAGCAAGAGCAAGATCTCACACTACTTCATTCTGATGAGTAAGTAGCAGCTTTGCAGTTAAGAAATACACAATGACACTTGCTACATTAACTTCACTGAATTAGATTTTTGAAGAATTTAGCAGCTACGGAAGAATATGATTAACCCTAAGCTAGACAAGAATACTTTTACGGGGCTGATAAACACTGGTCATCAGACCCACTAGCTTGTGTATTGAATGCAGGATAACAATGCCAGACTTTGCAAAGCAGAATTTGTTTCATGGAAGTCTATAGTGTCCAGGCAAACTGAGTCTGCATCTTATACCTCAGGTTCTCATGACTGCTGAAGATAAATCTCATCCATGTTTCCTCATACTCCTTAATACTAACAGATGACTCTGTAGGTATGTGTGTCCTTGCAGCCATAAGATTAGGAGGGCCTCAAAATGGATCAGCATAGTCTCCTCCCTACAGTTTAGCAGACAGGTTTTCTTCTTGTCTAGAAAACAGATCTATTCTCACATAGATGTTGTGGCAGAGAATCCCTAAAAAAGCCTCTTTTGACTATAAAAGACCATATTCTATAATAACAATAATAGGGTTTTTTTTCTAAGAACTGACTGCTCTGACATGCTGCACCACCAAAAGTTGAGGTCATGGATATTATTTAGGAAGAAACACATGCAGTTCATTAATACAGTGCACACAGAGCATAGCTGATTATATTCTTACACTAACATAAGAAACAGAGGTAAAGTTTGCAGTCACATAAACCATAAGCCCACTTAGAAAATTACTTGATTTGCTGTAGTTGTTCCTTCAATCTTCATTCTTTACTAATTCTATTTTTAATTATTTTTCTCATCATAATGTAGCTCTTGTGCCATTTACAAGTTCTCCCTGTATTCCTGTATTTTTTCAGCAAACCCACTCACGTTAATATATCTGCTTTTTCTTAATATTCTTGAGTCTTTACATACTGCTCCAAACTTGCACTAGAACAATAAGCCAGTGCTATATATTAATCCGCAAAGAAACTACATTACAAATAAAAGCTCACAAACATGATGTTTTCAGAGAAGGCAGTAAAACCTATGGGGTAGAAAAGCTTCTCATGACATATTTACTTTGTTTGTAATCACAACACATTTTCATCTATTAAAACACAAAGTTTTTTTATTTACATACAAAAGTACTTAGAATACTGCCTGCTAATAAGCTGTATGCTGTAAAGTAAAAAAGTTATTTTATCTAAACATCCAACTAAAGGAGAAGCCAAGTGTCTGGGTTTAATCAAGAATTATCTATCCAAACACAAAGAAAAGGATGAAAGTTGTTACAAATTTTAAGTGGGTCAAGATATCAAGTCTAACAAATCAAAAATAAAATTAAGACTTCAACAGATGCTAAAACCCCCCAAAACTCCAAAATCAGAACTGTCTTGACAGTCTCCTCGCCTCCAGTCTTGGGACAAGATGTAAAACAACTTATGAAATAGTTCGCAAAAAACAAAAATCTTTTTATAAAGTATTTTTCTAGACAAATTAGAATTTTAGTGCTCTTAATGTTCCACTGCAAGGTTTATCCCATGCTTTTTCTTTTTTTTTTTTTTTTAAAAAAGACACCTCATCTCGACTGTCACTATGTGACAGTCACATTTACATTAACAGTGAAAATTACCTCTATTGATATAAGACTTGTGTCAAAGCCCTAATTTAACCCTATCACATGGTTCTTAGTTTCTTACATCATTTAATTCAGCTTTCATTTAAGATTCATGTAAAATACATATTTGAAACAGATGACTAAATATTTTCTCAAAAAAGGAAAAAAAAATCACCTCCCATAAGGGCTGCTATTTAGTATGCAAAATTAACTTTGTTGACTGGCAAGAAGAGTGCCAGCAGACAATTTCTTTAAATTCAAGACACATTTGAAGTTTTAAAGAAACTCGAGGCATTCAGAAAGCAAGCAGATGAAGTGTTTCTGATAGGCATTATCATACTCATTTCATTTCTTAGTCACAGAAATCAGGCTCCTTCTTTTTATGTTACAGAAAAGCAGAAAGCCACATTAGTTGTATTCTAGGCTACTCAATCCAAGTTACTTGTATAATTTTTCCAGACATCCAGAGGGTTTTGCATTAATAAAATGCAACCACATTAGTATTAATAAAAAGCAACTGAGACAGGTGTGTACCAGAAAACTATTTTTTACAAAATCAACATTTGCATGTCAGATCATATTTTTAAAAAAAGACATAAGTTTGCTAAGCAGTAAGTGCTGCAACAGAAATGCTACTAAGCAAAACATCATTAAAAGCCCAAGGAATTCAGGTACTTTACTAATCATCACCAGTCTGCCACACAGGTTATACTGGCAATTTATTTCACTGCCAAAGGGAAGAAACATCACTAACCAAAAGGTGAGCAATTTTAACATTTTTTTCCCCTCAGCATCACACAAATAGTTTTATCAGATGCATGTACGTACCTGTGCAAAAAGGGCGATAGCTGTCCCCACCAAATTGTGCCATAACTCCAACACCATAGGCAGCTGCTTGCCTAACCTCTGGGCTGTTGTCACATATTGACTGTAGCATTGGCCTCAGGAAGTATTCAGCATACTTGAATGAGGATGGGCTGCAGTGTTCCACAATATCATCAAAAATGCATAGTCCCCACTGCCTGTCTGGCCATGGCCTATGTGGACACTGCATCAAAACAGGTAACATTTAAGCCACCTTAAAATTGTAAGGTTTTGTACAGTCAGTGATTATACCAACAGAACAATCATAGCAACAGAGGTCTAGTGTTTCTGTTAAAATCTTCCTGGCTTAAATTTCAACCCACAAATATATAGTTTTCTGTAGTGATAACTTGCAGCAATACCATAAACAAAACAAAATCCAGATGATTATCTCAGCTAATTAAAATAATAATGATTTTATCCTTAAAATCCTTTACCTCTATTTCACACTGTTACCTATTTCAGTCTCAATTTTCCTCACTAGTCTGCAGCACTTTTCCAGCCCTCTTCTTGAAATCCATTTTAGAGATCACTGGAGAGTCCCAGGTAAATTAAATTTCTCAAAATACTCGTGTGCCTCAATGATCCTGGGTCTTGCAACACAAAAATCAGAAGTAGCACAGCAGTGCAACTGTTCAAAAAGCAGACTATCAACTTCATACTTGATGCAGGATAAACCTTCAGCTGCCTCTGTTTTGTAAAACATTGGCTCTACAATGGGATGGCATGTACAGTGGATGGCTCTACATTCTACCTACCAAGACCTCCAAGATTCCAGCATGGAAGACCCATTAACACATCAGAAAAAAACATAATAAAAATCAAATTAAAAGAAAGCAAGTTACTTACAATTAGGTTGACAATTAGTGGAAGCAGCCTTTCAAACCATGGCAGTACCTTCTCCTTATAACTGCTGAATATTGAGTGCAAAATGTCTGATACTTTAGTCAAAATATAAACGTCACTGTCATCCTGATAGGAAAAGGAGACAAATCACATTAAGACTAATGATCTTTAAAATAGTGGAAGTCACATGAAATGCTAAGGTCTCTAAAGTAATGGAATAAAGTCTTTGTAAAACCAATCTTTTTAAGTCCACTATTTTTCAACTCTTGGTCTAATCACAGAATGATAGAATCAGAGAATGATTTGAGTTGGAAGGGACCTTGAAAGATCACATAGTTCCAACTCCCCTGCCACATGCAGGGACACCTTCCACTGGATCAGGTTGATCCAAGCTCTGTCCAGCCTGGCCTTGAACACTGCCAGGGAGGGGGCAGCCACAGCTTCTGTGGGCAACCTCTTCCAAAGTGTCTCACCACCCTCAGCATAAAAAAATTCTTACTGATGTTCAATCTAAACCTCCCGTCTTTTAGTTAAAACTGTTGCCCCATGTCCTGTCACTACGGGCCCTGATAAAAAAAATCTCTCTCCCTCTTTCATGTAAGCCATCTTTATATATTGAAAGGCCACAGTAAGGTCTCCCCAGAGCCTTCTCTTCCCCAGGCTGAACAACTCTAACTCTCTCAGCCTTTCCTTGTAGGAGAGGTGTTCCTTCCCTCTGATAATTTCTGTGGCTGTCCTCTGGACCCAATCCAACAGGTCTGTGTCTTTCTTGTACTGTGGCCCCCAGAACTGCATGTTCAGTGGGGTCCCACCAGAGTAGAGGGAAAAATCACCTTCCTTGACCTGCTGGACATACTTCTTTTTATGCAGCCCAGGATACAATTGGTTTCCTGGGCTGTGAGCACACATTGCTGGCTCATGTCCAGCTTTTCATCCACCAGTACCCCCAAGTCCTTCTCCACAGGGCTGCTCTAAATCCATTCACACCCTAGTCTGTACTGATATTGGAGAATGTCCTGACCCATGTGCAAGACCTTGCACTTGGCCTTGTTGAACTTCATGACATTTGCCCAGGCCCACCTCTCAAGCCTGTCCACGTCCCTCTGGATGGCACATCTCTTTCCTCGAGTACATCAACTGCACCCTTCAGCTTGGTGTCATTTGCAAACTTGCTGAGGGTGCACTAACTACCTATGTTGTTAACAGAGATACTGAACAGTACCGGTCCCAATAGAGCCCCAAGGGACACTCCTTGTTACTGATCTTCATTTCTATGTTGAGCCATTGAATGCAACACTTTGGACATGGCCATCCAGCCAATTCCTTATCCACCAAACAGTCCACCCATCAAATCCATACCTCTCCAATTTAGTGACAAAGCTGTTGTGTGGGACTGTGTCAAAGACCTTACAGAAGTCAAGATAGATGACATCAGTTGCTCTTCCTTAATCCACCAAAGCAGCCACTCCCATCACAGAAGGCACCAAATTAGTCAGGCATGATTTGACCTCTGTGAAGACACATCAGCTGCCTCTAATCAGCCTCCTGTCTTCCACATGCCTTGACACAGCTTCCAGGAAAATCTATTCCATGATCTTACAAGGCACAGAGTGAGACTGACTGGTTGGTAGTTTCCAGAGTCCTCCTTTTTAAAAATTTAAGTCAGATGCTAGTACTCAGTTGCCTAGGCCTTGAAGGTTTGTTTCAGGGACAGAAAAATTTATCAAGACAAACAGCCTTGTGCAAATTTACTGCTTCAATGGATTCCCTTTACAAAATCAGAGAATCAGGTAGGTTGGAAAGAACCTTGAAGATCATCCAGTCCAACCGTTAACCTAGTACTGACAGTTCCCAACCACACCATATCCCTCAGCGCTATGTCAACTCTACTCAAACACCTCCAGGGATGGGGACTCCACCACCTCCTGGGAAGCTTTCTGTACCTTACAGATACTGTAACAAGCTTTTATTGAAACGTAAATGCCTTTGTGACAGAAGATTGTGGCAAAAATATACAGAGTATCAATTCTCTCCTCTCACTGCTTAACTTCATTTTTCACCTTGCCCAATTAATGCATCAAGCTGGAGAAGTAAAGATCCTTAGCTCAGATCCAGCTACCAATTCATGTTGTATCTGAAAGGAATAATCATTCCCTGGATACACTTGTGTTGGGAAAACCCTTTAACTTTGTTTTAAAGAAGGCTCTGTTGTACTGAGGATGGTTCCTTTAATCAATTTATACTTTAACAGGCAGGAAAAACAGAATACAGCTAGCTTCTGGTCCCTAGTGAGAAACTAGAAAGTATTTCTCATGCAGAAGACAGCTTCCCACAACTGGATATTTAAACCTTCCCTGGTTAGACAACTTCTGCATTTTTAAGGAATAATTCATCCAATAACTCCAGAAAACATGCACAAATGAAAACGGAGGCAAAGAACTGCTGCAACACAACACAAGGTCCACCTCACTTGGTATTGACTGTTTACTAATAGCCGGTACCACATGTTCATGGGGAGAGCATAACACTTGCTTAGTGTATGCCTTCTACCCTCTATCAAATCAACAGTCACTGCCTAAGCTAGGGCTGTATCTGGATACCTTACCAAAAGTACTGTTCGAATATCTTTCATGACTTCTGTACTCCCTTATATTTCTGCTGCCTTGAGGTAAGGGCTACATAAACATATTTGGGACCAAAGATGCATATCCAAATGCCACTCATTACTGTAAGTTAATTCTGTCCATATGGCAAGTGACATTCTGGTCCCACTGCTACTTTCACAGGGTGATGCAGATAAAAGTCTTTCTTGCAGTCTAAAAAAAAAGTCAGCAAGGTCAAATATAAATTAAAACACTTTTTAAAATGCCTTGCAACTCTGCAGAGTATGGATTCAGCTTTTCTCAAACTGCTGTTTGCTAGCATTTTCTCTCATTATCAGTACAGAGTGACACATAAGAAAAAAAGATAACAAACCACCTATCTCACTGTCTGCAAGAATGAACATTAAACATTGCAAGTAAGAAAGGGAGAAAAATCAGGAAAGGCTCTTGGCTCAGAAATTTGAGTTTTACTATTTTTTGATCCCAAGCAGTATGTAGGAACCAGAAACTTATCCTTTTGAATGCTGGCCTAACGTTCCCAAAGGAGAGGGGCTCAAGAACTGCACTGTTGTTTAAGAAAATATTTACATATGAGTGCATGATCTGTTAAGATACATTCTGGAGTTGGCATACAGGTGAAACTCATATGAACAAGCTTCACAATTCAACTCGTAAGCTTCACACTCTCACTGTGTGGCAAAAAAATTTCCTAGTTCTTAAAATTTACTGAGTATCCTTTATGTCTCATGTTATATGCAGCAATGGTTTATTATTTTTTATTACTCTCTCCATACCAATGATGATTTAATAGAACTATCGTTTCTCTTCTATAGTCACCTCTCCTTCAAACTAAAAACTCAGTTCATTATCTTAGCAGCTAAAGTCACTCTGGTATTCTCTCAAACACACACAATAGCTTGCAAACACATTATGCCAGCTATTCATTCTGCTGTCCTCCTTTGATACTTTTAGGTCTATTCTTTTTGAGACAGGCTCCTGACCTCACACGTCAGAGGTCTAGGTATCAGAGGTATGCTCAAGGTTAAGAGCCGTCTAGGTCATAAGGCGCAAAGCAACAGCAAGTCAGCAGGGCTAGGCTTTAGATTACCACTGATACAGCACTTGACAGCAGACTATTTAAAGTCGTCTAAGAATCATTTGGGAGGATGAAGAAAATGAAGAGCTATAACCAGAACTTACTCCTTCAGTATACTGGACAAGAAAACCTTTTGTATTTTCCTAATTCACACATGTAGGTGTGACCCATTTCTTAGTGGAAGTTTTGAAGGAATATGTTAACAGAACATTCTTCCAGGAAGAAATCATTCTGAGGATGCACTATGCTTTAATTGAGTAGCATAGCATATCTGCGTAATATATTTCCATCCTGGTGCTTTATGAGTGGAAAAATTCCCCAAATCAACTTACTTCATCTTGTAATGACTCTTCAACTTGTTCATCATAGTCTTCATCTTGTCTTTTCACTAAATTAAAAAATAAATATTAAACCATTACA
The DNA here is from genome assembly GCF_003259725.1 of Athene cunicularia. NCBI lineage: Eukaryota > Metazoa > Chordata > Aves > Strigiformes > Strigidae > Athene > Athene cunicularia. The sequence goes on along the minus strand of NW_020799091.1, from coordinate 55,719,060 downwards.
TTTCTACAAGTGTATTTTCCCTGTGAAACGAAAAAAAATCATGCAGAAACAAATTTAGAAAATAGGAAATAGCAGCTTAAGAGGCAACAGGAATTTTTTGTCTTTAAGAAGCTTCAAAGAGCTTTCACAGAAAAACAAGTAGTATAATGAGACAGCTCAATTTAAGAACGTGTAAAAGTGCATGAAATAGAAATAAACGCACCAGCTTGCGCATGAGGACAAAAGTGCACAGAAATAAGAAGCTACTATTGCTTTAAGAAAACTGTAAAGACTTCAGATTAAAAAAAACCCACAGAAATGACGACAGCACAGACATGTGCACTGTCAAGTAAATCTGTCCATCAACTTTGATTAAACGACAGTCTTTCTGCAAGTGATGCCATCTTAATCCTCCAAAAGTTTACAAATATAACTCATGGATTCTGTTGTTTCAAATCCCAGTTACCTTATACAAATATGTAAATCAAAGAAATCCAAACTAAACTTTTTTTGTGTCTTCAGAAATTATTAGGAATTCTGCTTTAAAGAACAGCCATTATCATATGTTAACAGGAATTTGCGTTAACTTACCCTGTCTTAATTCTTGATTTTTAAAGTGCTCTTCTAGTTTTCCTTTCAATATTCCTCCAAGTTCTTCAAAGTGTTCATTGTTAAGGCATCCGTCTCCCATTACCTCAATGCACTAGTGAAACAAAATGATCAGTTTTTCAGCTTTAAGTTACATGAGCAGTCTCAATGAAATCTAAGCACACAGAGAATATTAATATATGCTCTGCTTTAAATGATCACTAGCAGAAGTAATACTAGTAGAACATTCATAATGTAATCAATGCTCAAATTACGCAAGTGGCATAGCACCACTGTATATTTCATGCACATAGCTTTGGTGGTTTGCAGTTAAAATGAACAAATCTGGCAATTATTTTAGGTTAATACTTTGGTATTTTGGTTCTTGCAAAAAAGTAAATGTAAGTTTTTCAATCAGCTCTAACAACATTTAGTCAAGCCAAAATTCAGGAAGCCTTGCATTTCTTCCAGCCATTTAAATAAACATCAAACACACATCCTTTCCTACCATAAAAAGCTCCAAACAGCAATGCCACAAGATTTGTAAGGAAGAAAGTTACCTTTGCAAAAGAATGCATTATTTCTGAAAGAACATCTGAATCTGGTTCTGTCCCAATGGCTTTGATGAGGGCATCACACATGAAATGCCACATCTGTGTGAGGTACTCTGGCCCACGAACTCTAGCACATTCAAGAAGGAGGGGCATTGACTCTGCTGCTGCCACTCGAACACGTTTCATTATTAAGGAAATAAGAGGCCAACATAAAGTGCTTACAATTTAGAGCACCTACCACCATAATGAAGTTACTAGTTGTCTCCCTGAAATCTACATTTTTTTAATTACAGTTCAGTGCATTTGATTTCTTAATTAGATACAGATTAAGATCATAGGAAAATTAAACTGTTTGCTATTTAAAAGTTGTTTCAAGCCTGTTTCAGGCCATGACAGAACAGCTACACAAGTTCTCCTTCACTTTGCTGTCACAAACATCACTTTCTCTTCTGTTTGCTTTTAACATTATAGACATGCTTATTTAAAAAGAAACTAGGAGAAAAAGTAGGATACATTGCCTAAAATAGTGTGTGAAACAACGTTCTCAGAAACAATTTCTACTATAAAGCAACAGAATATTTTAACACTAACACTTTCAATTCATTTAGGAAAACAGTAAGCACAACTCTGATTCTTCCAAACTAAGTTTCCATTTTCACAGTAGAATTCGTTAATAGGATATCATCATGGAAATAGAACTTCAACAAGGGAACCATCAGCTTTACAACTTGCTCTGTGTACTCCACGAAACCTTCTTTTAGCTCTTTTGCATAGCAAACCTGAAACACAAAGCATGGAAATACCACCTTTAAGGGAAAATACTGTTACTAATATTTTTCATGTAGTGATGAGAAAGACTGTTAAAAGTTTAAAGTTTTAAAGTTTATTTTACAAAACACGCAATAATCTATTTACATACTTACTCCATTATAGTATTTTAAGAAACTCTGATAGCATGAGCTCTTACTCTTAGTACATGCATGTATTTTTCAAACCAAATTCAGAAACATCAATATTTGCAAAAAGGAACTACTCTAACATCAAAAATTCCTTAAAAGTTTTGCTAGCAAAGGAAAACTATCTGTTCATCTTAAACATTGAAGCTTCAAACTGAAGAAACTGTTTTTTAATCAAGAAGCCACATGCAATGAAGCATCTGAAATCCAAACTTAACACTATCATCCTACGAAAACCAGAACTATTTCATTTGATACTATAAAGAATATTTTTGTTACAGATTTTGGCTTCAGATGATTGTCCAGCAATACACAGATCACCAAAACTCTCCTATTACTCACCAGCATCTGGCATGCCGTTGCTTTTTCTTCAAGGCCTGCAGTTTTAATTCCAAAACTTTGCTGATCTCCTAGATTTACAAATTCCCAACCATCATCATCACTCATATTCTCCATATCTTGTGCTGTTATACAGAGGGGAGGGAAAAAAAGTAATCTGAAAGTGCTACAAAATCATTTATTCCAGTACTCTTCCAAGCAAAACATCTTAAACCTACTGTCTAAAAGAGCTACTTCAGGTTTAATGGATGCAGTCTTCATTAGAGGTCCCATGACAACAGGAAGGTACTGCTGAAATTCCTTTCCAAGAATTTTACACATTCTGGCCCATGCTGAGATCATGTAAGAAATCTACAAAAGAGAACAGAGTCAGAATTTTCATGTCCCACATTTTATTTTAATGCTTACTTAAAAGAAAAACATAAAGGAAGAATGTTACACAATAGGACTTTTTAAAAGAATTTGTCAGCAGTGCATAAAACTTATTTCAAAGAGCAGAACTCATCCAACATGCATTCCATATAAAAATGCATCTTCAAAAGATCTGTCCCAAGTCTTTATTTGGAACAAAGTATTGACACTACCTCTGATCAAAGTTGCTATACATGTAAAAATGTGACAGTGTAAAATGTACTTATAATGCAATCACAACTGTATTGAAAAGTAAATTCCTTTCTGAAATGAATAATTTCCTGAATTTAAATTATACTATTGACCCACGTTCCTGAAAACAGCAAACAGAGCAAAAAAAAAAAGTGCAGTACACTGTTTTCAGAGGAGTATTTGTTTTCAGCTACACAAGTCAAAATAGCTCTCCACTCATTAGAACAGCTGTCTAACAAGTCTTGTTGAACTATTTATAAGAAGGTGACAGCAAGTGAATAGGTCATACAATGCCAAACAAAGTAGTTACTAATAGACAAGGAACGATTACCCACACACTGACATTTCTTCAGCAAATATAGGTCCTGAAAGTCTAATTTACTAATCATACTTCTGTGGAACATTCTAAGGCCATCTTAGGGCAATCAATCTCAACATTTGTAAGACATGCTGAACAATTAATCTGAAGGTGTAATTACATGGAGTGGGGGCACAGAAAGGTTACATGTACAAAGAACACGTTTAACACTAACCAATGAGCTATGCACAATTTTAACATACCTGTGGATCATCATCTTCTAGATCACTGAAGTCTGTTTGTGTCTTCAACAACAGCTGCATTACATCTGATGCATCCTGCATAAACTAGATATAGGAAACAACTATGTTTTTAAACGCAAGGGTACTTTTCAGAGATTTAAATGCTCACTTAAACTGTTTGGTGTTGAGTCCAATGTATTATCAAGACATAAGCTAAAGCTGGAAACAGACTGAAATTAGGATAGAAGTGAAAACGCAAATTGTTCTTCTGGAAACATCAAGTCATTTTTGTTTTAAGCTTCACTGTACCTCTGTTCACATACTTAAAAGTAGAGGACTATTTAAATAAAACACTACATAAGTAAATACTAATACTCACAATTCTGACTCACTGACAATTCTAACTTTCCCAGATACCTCCTTACAATTTTGACTCCCTTCTGGAACTAGGATAAAAGCTGACAGCAAAAGCCACTAAGTCATGATCTAGTAACATTTTAGGTCATATCAGATGTCCCTGTGATGTTATACTTACTTTCTTTTCACTGATCATGTTCCCAGTAGTCCTCCAAGAATGATTTATTAAGCATTAGTTATGTTTAAAATGCGTTTAAAATTTGGTTGCATGAATGTTAAGTCTACTACTGGTAGTCCTTCCAAGTCAAAGGAAAGGGCTGGTAATTTTGAGGGGGACTATTAGTATTTTCATACTGGTTAAATCACATTATTTTACTTTGAAGTGAGATTTTTCTGTTTTGTTTACTCAAAATTAAAATCTGTAAAATGCAATGCGAACTGGCTATCAGAACACTTAGACTCTTACATCATCCTTCACAATTGTTTCTCCATGCTTTTAACGACGTTTTAACCAACTTATCAAAAAAACAACCCCTGTCAAATACATCAATACATCAAATACATCATCATGATGAACAAGTACTTAAGATCTATACAAGCACATTTAAACCTTTTCAGGCATCTGCATACTAAAACTGTGCTGTTTCATTTGAACCATTTTCCCACCATTCTGACACTGCCTAAATGAGATGCTCCAAGATTTCTCTTAAGGCAAAAAAACCCAAATGAAGAAAAAAATGTTTGATTTCAACATTGTTCAGTGTGACAAGAATAACTTAAGCTGTAATAGTTTCGTAAGATTCTATTGTGAATTTATGAATCTAAACAGCAAGACAGTCACCTCAGAAATGAAAACAGGAAGACAAACAGAAGTCAGCAATAAGGCTCTATGTTTAACAAGTAAATATATTAACTGTGTTAACACTACAAAAAACAAAGGCATGTTAAAATATATTTAGACCATTAGATAAGACCTAAGCTTACCTTTTCTTTACCAACAGCAAGACCAATTAGGCTGATGCATTCAATAGTCTTTCCTCGTAAAAGTCTTAATTCCTTCTGAACAGCATTCTCAACAATGTGTTTTAAAGAGGGCATAAATAAATCATAGTAGGGAACAAACTTCTCCTCTGCTGTATCTGCAACTGATGCAATTGAAGTCACAACTTGCTCCAAAACTAGCTTAGTGCCTTTCTGTATCAACTTGGAAAGAGGAAGAATAAAGTGTTATATTTCTAAAGCACATACTTTACTTAAAAGCAAGCCAAATGTAAAAATCTGCTCTTGTATGTATCCTAATTCTTATAAGTTTAGACCCACATCAGCAGATATATATACTGGCTTATTCAGAGGTCTTGGTTCAGCTATACTTAATTCTGCATGTGTTACAAGGTTACCCATCATGAAATAATTTGTTTGGTATATTATACCTCTTGCAATTTTATCACCATAGTGGAATGAAGATGCTTCACTAGATTATCCAAATATGGAATAAGCAGTGACTTGGGACAATCTTCAGTGAAGTTTATGAGTGCTGCAGCTGCATGGGCTTGAACACGCTGGTTGCCTTGATCCTCCATGGTTTGCAGAAGAGCTGCTATTACCTGAAAAAGAAATGTTTATTTTCAGAAGAACCAGTTTCTGAAGAGGACATAGTTTTACCACAATTTTTTTTTTTTTTTTTTTTTTTTACACTATTCTACTACTTGCCTTCTCATGAAATTTCTTTTGAAAACCAGGTGCGAAGTCAGTTGCCATTTGTCCAATAGCATTACAAGCGGCGTATCTTACCCTTGGATGCTGAAAAAGTATTTCCCTCAAATAGTTAACAATAGTCATGAGAGCAGAAATTAAAACATTTTGAAATAATTAACAGAATTATACTCACAGGATCCTGAAGGAATAGCAAAACAAAATTAACTATCTCATTTAAAATTCCCTCCATCTGTTGGTGACAACCTTCTCCAATGGCTGAGAGAGCCATCAAGCCAGCATGCCTATATTTCCAGTCAGCTACAGAAGAGAAAAATAAAAATAAATATGTTATTGTGGAAACTAAAAAGCACAACAAAGACAAGTCACCTTTCTTGGAGCTACAGGAGGAAAAGGAGTAGAAAATAGGAGATGGAAGGGAAACTGATGCATCTACTTGATTTGTTAAATACTTTTCACTTTTCCTCATACATCCAGAGATGCACGAAAATTTGACTATCTAATCCAGGCGAAATCCAGACCTAGAAAAAAGAATTCTTAACTGCTGATACAAGGATATACATAGTACTAAAACCTGGGAACAGCATTTTAATTAAATGAGCTAACCAGGGAAACATCAGGACAGTGCTTCTTTTTTCCCCTCTCCTCCATCTTTTTTTTTTTTTTTTTTTTTTTTTAATAGTATCAGAAAGTCTATACCTTCCTCTTTAGGTCAAGAGGGGAAAAAGGTCTAGTGACTCAAACAATATCAAGGTTTAAAACAAAGAAATAATTAGTACTAAACTTTTCAGTGATCTCCCCAAGACTGTTTAAGAGCAGTAACATTACATTTAGGGATGTAAGGCTTTCTCTTCTGCCTCTAAGTCCTGTTAGCCTATTCTCAGGCTAGTGGGTATTGTTGAAATGGATCTTTCATGTCCCTCTCCTTTTTCTTTAGGCAAGGGAAACATGAGAAACTTCAATTTCTTTATTTTTTTGTTTTACAAAATCTTTCTCTGTGCTAGAAACCATGGGATTACAGAAAAGAAAAAGAGCACAGCTTTATCAAACGACCTGTGGGAAAGACATGCAACAGAACTTCTTTCCCAAAATACTGCAAGATTTCATTACTGCTGGTAATGTATTAAATTCCTGGAATGAAGAACACTGCAGTTCAGAGCACTGGAATCCTGACACTCAAGCTTCTGTTTGATCAGAATGAGATGAATATCAACTTGACAGAAGCTACAGTGAAGAAGCAGTTTATTTTGCACTATTCATTGGATGTTCCTAGTTAAGCCTGCACCTCTTGTTATTCTCACTGTATTACTATTAGCATGCATTCCAGACTTAAAATTAATGATACTACAAAATGAAACACAATCATGTTTGCACCATCTGGCTACCCAATCCAAATCCAGAAGTTTTAAATTATTATTTCAATAAACATTTGTGAGAACAGCAGTGGGGAGAAGGGAAAATTTGATTTCTGAGACTACTGATGATGTTTTAATTTAAATAACTTCATCTTTCCTCCCAACTCCCTACCAGTGAAAGCCTCTGAACCAAACAATATCTAACTGCATTTCCCTTTTCCAAAGAGTACTAATTGTTATGGAAAGCTCTGACCCAGCAGAAAGCAAGCAGCATCCATCAACGGCATGACTTCTCCCCTTCACAGGAGTCAGGTCTTACAGCCATGAGACTACACCTTTCTGTGGGTACTACAAAATTAGGCGTTTGCTAGCTTTGAAGCTATTAATACTGGAAGAGTCAGGTTAATCCATTTCCTTAATAAAACTTCCTTTATGGAAAAACTTTAATTCCAAACTGTCTTTATAAGTGTTCACACTCTACAGGTGGTACCTTGAGTAGCTGTATGTTCCGTATCCAATATGGTAACAGTCTTTTTTGGACTTGGTTTTAAATCATGAAGGTAGGAAAAATACCCAGAATTTTGCATTATCTTCGATTTCAAAAGTTCAAAACACAGGTCAAGTGGAAGTGCATGTAACAAATGCACAGTATTTTTTTGAATGACTGCCTGAGCAAGCATTACAGGTATTTTAAGAGGAAAAGCAGCACACAAAGCAACTGATGAGAAATATGGAACCACCTCAGGAACAAGTATTAAAATCACCATATCAAAAACCAGCCAGCCTACCACAGACAGGGAAAAAAAAGAAAGATAAGTTTTCCTCTATGAACTGTAACGTGTTAAAATTTCACTTAAATGCAGCACTTCTGAAGCAGAAAAAAAATTGAGCTACAGAATAAAAGGTGGCAGTTTAGGCATATTTGAGGTACTGTGAGGCACTCTGTAGGGATTTAAAACGAATATTCTAAAGTAAAGAGTCTTCCCTTATTTATATTTAATTCAAAGTGAGTTTAAAAATAAAATGTAGTTTTGTTTTTGACACCTCTGTTTAGCTGTCCATGTTCCAGAAAAATGTTGTAATGCACTGTATATAAGTTTAATAAATCACAATCCAAGAAAGGTATAAACTTCCAAGTTCACAGCATTTACAGTTTTTGCTGCTGAAATCAAAAGTGGAAGCGTATAAAAATATATCAAGTAGCTAAACACAAAGATTTAAGAGGTAAAGTTCCCAGAAAGGATAGAATTGTAAAAGAAAAGAAAATGCAGTTACTTACGATTCTGAAGCATTTGCATAATATGTTCTTTAATCATAGGTAAAACAAGTTTTCCTCCAAGGCCACATGCCATCCTGTCCAGTGCACTCTCACCAGCAACTGCATTGCTAAACATCAGTTACAGAAATATCAGTAGTTTGATCTCTACAATAAAACAAACAGTCCAACAGGGCACGGAAGTGCCCTTTCCTGCAGTTCTAGTCTCCAAACTTCTGCCATCTGAATACACATGAGCCTCCATAAGTAATTAAAGCATACCCAAACCTAAAAGCACACACACACCAACCACAAAGTAATTATTTACCCTCCACCTAAACATTTATTATCTGTAGCCCACTGATTAAGTTATTACCAAAGAAACTTGGGCCCTACTAGCACAGAAGGTATAAACAATTTCACAACAATTACACATACCTAGAAAGCTGAAACTAAATTTGCAATGAATTACGCAGTAACACTGGCTATCATCCTGTCATGAGAACACAAACCAGTTCAGACTTGCTATGAATCAGGTGAACCAGCCGAATTCAAGCTTTGGTACCCAAGAGCCCCTTCTTGCATGGTTGCAGTACCAGTAGTCTAGTAGCATGTTCTCTTGACAATGACGCAGGCAGAAAATATTCTGCCCAGGTGAGGAATCTGTGACTCTCAGCCAGTTCCAGAACTCAGAACAGCCAAACATTATCTGTGTAAAGTGATTTGTTCCACCCAATAGAATTATTCCCTACACAAAAGCAAAAAACTTCCCAGGACACAGATAACTACTGTTACAGTCTGGGTACGGCTTGCACTGTAATAACTCAACATTATTACAGTCCATCCTAGACACCCAGGCTGATGGAAAAGCTGAATAATGGTTCAGAAAGGGATGAACCTCCCTTTTCTTTGAAGCAGCAGTCAGCTGGGTCAGAAATAGAGGTCTTGAACTATTATGCTTGAATCCCCAATTTTCATTATAAACTATCTAGAAACTCACATGCTATGAACAAAGGTGTTTGCACAAATATATTGACAGCATTGTATTTGTTCTTCAGATTAGTCATGTTTAAATAAACAGACACATCACCAGCAGGACAACAGAGCATGGGTGCATAGGTTTAGATGGGAGCAAACTCACTAAAGTTAATGGCAGTTTTTGTCTCAAGTTATGCTCTTTGAGTTATTTCCTCCCACCATTAATTCATACCTTTAGTTTGAGGAAATAAAGATAGTTTAACTTAGAAAAATGACCACACACCTTCCTGCAATGTTCGCAAGGCTTTTGCCAGGAAAAGAGGAAGTTGGATTGACCTTTTCCTCCTTTAGAATTTGTGCTCTATGAAGTCAGAGCAACAAAAAACTGGAAATGCTAAAATATTTCCCGCTGCTTTTGCATAGGCTGACTCACATCCCCCTTAGTCAGATCTGAACACACCCTAACTAGGTTACAGCCTGATGATCATTAGCCCGTTTCTTGGACTGCACAGAATTCCAGTATGAAGCCACAAAGACTCAGGCACCAAAAGAGATTAGGATGCACATCAGCTGAACAACTCTCCACAAAGGTGAACATCAGTGGTGGGAAACACATAACATGAGTGAACCTGCTAAAAGAAAAAACTATAACACCACGCACAGTCACAAGAGACTAGCTGATGTCCAGTATTTTGTGTCTAATCCTCAAGCTCTCCTATTACTTTGAGGACCAAATGAGCTACATCTCCCCTTTAGGCTTAGGTTGCCGAGCATGATTTGTTTTCTGATCTTTGCTCACTCTACTTGTGACTTGTAACAAAAAAAGGGAAAAATTTCACTCTAAAATCCATAGGCAACTAACTTGTTTTTAGAAGAACAAAGTTACTCTGCTGAAAATAAAGAGAAATTGGCATGCCTTAAGTGGATGATTCAGCATACTTAGTAAAGCTGTCTAAAGCAGGCCATCTGAAAAAACTTCCACACCCTGAAAGGCTTGATGAGAATTTGAACTTTAATACTCTATTTCCCCTTGAAATTTAGCTGAATGAAAAGATTCAAATACTTGACAAATCTGAGTGCAGTGGTGTTTGACAGTTCTACCTGTATGGCAAAATTTCAAAGTTGATGAAACAAAGCAAGTTAAAAGGGTCCGGTCTACCATGTGAGAAGAGGAAGAAAGGATAGCTTACTTTCAATTCCATAATCAAGGGAAACATAAAAAAGTATTCTAAGTCAAGCAGATATTAAACAGGTTCTTCCATAAATTCCTACACATCTATCTAGTAGAAGTTGCTATACAGTTCAATAGTAAACAAACATCTCTTCTCTTGCCTACCTTCCTGTGAAGATTTCAAAGTGTTCTGTGACAAATTGTTTCGAAACCCTAATTAAATCTGAGTCTTGAAGAAGATGTCAGATGTGGCAAAAGCGTCTAGACTAGTAAATGAACACCTGTGTCTTCACAGAATTCTGAAGATATTTATCTCCTACATATATCTCTGCTTTCTTCTACTCCATTCTAACTATATTTGGACAAGAGCAGATGTAACAAGATACTGTAGACAAACCACTGTCATTTTAGTGAAAATTTGGAGCAAGCTACAAACCACACAGGAATAAGCAAAACAGAAAGACTGGACATCTTTATTAGATCTTTCTTGCCCAAGACACAACAAAATAAGCTACTACTAGCCATACCAAGAGATTTAAAATAAAAGCAAAATCATAGTAATTTTAGCAAGATGAAATCCAGCAGGGAATTCCACTATGCATTCTGATGTCCTTTCAGAATGTAGGCAGCTTTTCTTCTTTAACACCACCTTTTCAGGGGCACAGATACAGAAAAATATGAAGAGATTGGTTGTAGATGATTGAACAGGTCAGCATCCTTCAGCTTTGGCTCCAACTAACTACAGGATAAGTCCTCAGTTCAAAAGGTTACAAAGCACTGACTTCTGAACCAAGTAACATAAATGACGGAAGGAAAAAGTTTGGAAAGCTAAAACAGTGCAAAAGAGAAGACAAAAGGACATGCAACTTGTAGAAGTAAATTACAGCAGTACACAAATAGTGAAAGAATTTACTTACTTGCTGAACAGTACCTAAATAACCTACATATGAACAGAGAAGAGTCATATATACCGCTCATGACCAAGGGAACAAAATTAGAAAGGTTACTTGCATAAAGAAGAAGTAATGCACTGCAGTCACTTGCATCCTACACTTAAAATCTGCCTTTAGCCACACAGTCTTGATAATATATTGAAACAACAAGTTTCAAAATTACCTGTCAAAATCATCATCTTCAAGCTCATCTGCATTTGCCCAGTCTTCATCTTCTTCCAAGTCAACCATCATTGCTAACATTTGAGGAACTGAAAAATAAGTTTTAAACTCAGGTGGCTTTCTTAAAATAGATCCTCAAATAACAAGTAAAAATTTTAAGTTCTCTCCTTTCAAAAAAGTCACCAAAGAAAAATGACTCTTCTTCCAATAGCACATAGCCAAGTCTGTCAAACTGCATCGGCCAATAATTCACAACAGATTTTCAGGAAAGTATTTTCAGAATATTCAAATTGAAAGTAAAAAGAAGTTGAGTGTATTTCTTACCAGGACTAATAACACAATGCAAGGTTTTTTAAAATTATGGAGATTGTAAAAAGTAAATTCCTTAATAAAATTCCTTGAAAGTATTAAAAATAGTATACATGCTTTAAGAACTCTGACATCATCCTTTGAAAATTTACTGATGAAAGAGACAATATTAATTATGGAAAAACAACACTCAACCCTTGGTTTTACTACTGTGGTAACTTTTGTTAACTATATGTACAGTGGTCACAGCATAAAGATTTACAGTAAGGTAATGATTTAGAACTTGAAACTTCTCCCCATTTAATGTAAATTTTTGGCTTGTATCATGAAAATATCTTGTACATAATAATCACCAGTTTTCTACTTCTACCTCCATAGATTGATTCTGTCTGCTCTTCTCAGTGTAACTCTTTACAGAGGCTATTATTACACATGCTTTATATCATAATGCACAACTACTATGTAATAAGCAACACCTATTCTTCTGAGGTGTTCTCACCGGAGGAATGAGTGCACGGATTTGTCTATTGTGAGCCTGCCTGTTCCTGTGCACTTCAGAAGCTCAAGGGGTGAAAAGTATACCTTGCACATTCAGAGCAAAATAAGGTGCTCTAAAGTATTCTTTACCTTGTAGTACACTAACCACTCAGAGCAGTTGTTTGAATTCACAACAATTTATGCAGAAAAGCTTTACTTTGCCTTGGAAACAGAAGTTTTTGGTCAAATACTCAACCTTTGAGGTTTAAGAATCTTTTTAGGACAGTCTACCACATATCTTGAAGACAGGCATCATCATTAACTGACCTTTACAGCAACCGACCTCAAAACCTAGTAGGCATTCAGTAGCCCATGCTGCTGCTGAGACTTACTGCAACTGGTGAATTTTGTAATTTACTTACACTACTGCAAATCTACAACAGAGGCACAACCCTAAGCAAACTCACCTCACCATACATCTGGACAGATGAGAAACTTCTGGTCAACTGATGACGGAAGAAAAATATTGCTCACTGACAGCATTGTGGGGCAAGTATCAAGAAAAGATCAAATTATGGATTGATTTGCTTGACATGGCTACATATCTTCAGCCAGAGATTATACCATGGCTGCAAAAACCTTCAGAGAGCTTTTATAAACATATCAAGAAAACTTAATGGACACTATGAACACTCTAGCATGGTGCCCACATGTTAGAATTCTATATACTTACTAGTCACTGAAAAGAATTTCCTCCAAAAAAAGTATTATAAGCCCAGAAGCTTTTCAGACACAGAGACTAGTAAGCACAGACATGAAAACAATGTATCATCTCATCTCTGAACCAGGGAAGTCAACCATTATCTGCTACAAATGCTAGGCAGGTCCAAAAACTGATGTCACAGCATTTGTTGCTACTAAGAAGCAAGGCTGAGAACCAACTGTCATCCAAAGCTGTCTGGCCATCATTATATCTAGAACCTGCAAAAGCTTGTAAACATGCTGTTTCCTCTTAGGTTTAATATGAATGTGGTTGCCAGGAAGTATAGTTTCACTGAGAATTTTTTTTAAATGTAGAGTTGCACATTAAAGCTTCAACATTGTCCCAACAAACCCTCAAAATTTAATTATTGCCAATATATAGACTGTTTACAAACAGTTAAGGATGACCCCACTAAGCCTGCTTGTCAGAACAAGCTATGACTCCATTTTCTGGAGACTGAACAAAACTACAGCCAAAGATAGGCTGCAGCTCCAATTTATAGGGAAAAAGCAATAAACCACTCTGCTATCTTGAATTCTAAGCTCAAGGAGGGAAGTCAGAACCCAAATGGAATTCCTAAGCAGATAACTGGTACACAGAACACAGATTCACTCCTAAATCAGTATCATGTACAGTAAAACCAGCATAAGATGACAGTTTTGCCTAAGACCCAGTTCTAGTTGGGAGGATCAAGTGATTTAGCAACTTCTTAGTGAAAACAGAAAGCCTTTTAAACTAAGGCACAAAAGCAAGACAAAAGCAATCCTTTGCGGCTACTTTTTTAGCATTCTCTGAACATAACTGCTTTACTAGGGCTGCAAAATAAATGTCTTTCACCTTAGTGATTCATTAAGAGCAATTTTACAACAGGTTGCAAACCAAAGGCATTTCATTCCTTCATGGTGCCTTATCTTAATGCAATATCTTAATACAAATATTTCATTCCTGAACAACAGCTAGCAACCCAATATAAAAGTAATACATTCTAAAAAGTTAGAAGGTACTTCTCCACTATGCTGCCTGACCAGATAAGAAGCCTGTAATGATTTGGGGGACAGCAAGTGGCAAGTGTTAATATTCCCAACAACCTACAGGATAAAGTGAAAATGCAGCATTCTAAATATTTTCAAATTTCAAAATATATTCTAAAAGAATCTGTTCTTTAAAAAAACCTGTTCTACAAGTAAGCAAATATTCTACTCTAGTCAATAAACACTGAAGCCAAGCAGATCCAGTGCACATTTTCCAGAAGTTTTATGATTAACTTAGTGACATGCATATACACAACTTTCTCCAGCTAAGCACAGAAGTAAAAAGATTGCCTTTATGTAAGTTTCAGAAAACAAGCAAGAATCTAGACACATACAAATGTAACAAGTTGGGAAAAGAATCCTTCCAAAAAGAGGGCTACACCACTGTCTCAGTGCCCTGATCTAGTCACAAAAAGGGTTTAAAAGGCAGAGAAATAGCAGTGCATACAGTATTACTGCTGGGGCTGTCCAGAAGACAGTTAATTTTAGGATCTCATAATAATGCATGATTAAAAAAGTGCCTCTCCAAAGAATTTACAATCCACATGTTAAACAGACTAATTAGACTCTCTCTAAGTATTTATATAAGCATCTGATTTTTAATTCACAGCTTTAACCCAACACCAAAGCTCAACATGCATGCTGAATTCCTGCAGTCTTCAGTTGCCAGCACCACAGAATATCTGGCCTACATACCAAACTTCAAACGTAGAACTTCAGAACTAAATGCATCATTTTTATTTTATTTTTTTTTACAGTACAAACTTCCAAAGCCAGCAGAAAAGCATGAAAGGAGTATTTTCCTTGGAAGCACCTAATGAAGAGTCTATTGTATTTTTATTCACATTGTTGGTGTGAATAAAATATCTGCATAAGCACAGATTAATTTATGAAAAGTCATAATAAGAAAGGGTTTTCTCCATAAAAAACCTCAATTCAGTGTCACCTAAAGTTATCAAACTCTGAGTTAGACACAGTGTTGCCACTGACCACCTGCAAAGTCAGTTTAACACTGTAAAGGAAGACAAATTGTTTCAACAAAGAAAATTAGTGAAATACTTACTGGCTTGTGCAACAATGTTTGTATGCCTCCTCAGCATAGCAGCTGCAGTTTCTGACAAGGTCACAATTACTTCAAGTGCCAACTGACGCTGCATATTACTGAGACTGGCATCTGCACACAACTACAATCCAGATTAGAGTAAACAGTTAGAACAGCAATTTGGGGGCAGAAATTGATTTTTTTTTTTCTTAACAATTCCTAGCTTTACCTTCAGACTTAGCTGCAACGTAGGTTCCAAATGTGGTCGTAAATACTTGGGAACAGAATCTGCAATTTCTACAAGGGATTTCAGGACAGAATCATCGTTTTGGTAGCAGGAATCATTTACAGCCTATAAAGGAGATAAGAAGAATATTAAATAAAAACAAGTAATACTATGAATGAGACCACTGTTATAGAAGAAATTTATTATCTGCATTCTTGTCTTCCTGAATAGTCTCGTTTAGCATTAGTGGCTTATTATTAGCAGCTAAAGCAGTTGAAGCCTTAGGCTGCAAAAACTGGCCAAGTAAACTTTTTGATAAAACTAATGCTGCTGACAAAGAACTAGCTGGATCTGGCAGATAGGAGTGGGATGAAGAAGGACCAAGATGACAGTATCAAGAGAATGAAGTAACTTCAGAAGAAGGCCAGCTCAGCAACAGTGAAAACCCAGTAAGAAATCAAGAGACCACAGACCAGAATTAAGTGATTGGACTTGGAGATCAGGTGATGGGTGGTGTGAGTATAATCAAGAGGAGTGAACTGGGTTGAGGGTCTGTCTCTGGAGGCATCCAGTTCAAACTGTAACCAGAGAACTACTAAAAGACTAATGGGAAGCCTTCGCTCAGACTCTGCATTTTCATCAGCAGGATCTTACAGTCAGACCCTGCTATGGTGGCCAGCATGCGTCAATCTAACAACTACAAACAGTTAACATGCAGGGTCCAAAACTATATGTTTTCTACAAGTTATGGCTTGCAATGTCATATGCCATCAATATTGACCATTATTAGTTTAAATCTAATGCAGTAGACAGACACTCAGATAAAATTAAGGTTACACATCAGAGGCACCAACATGCAAAAAATACACACTGTTTTGACAAGCACAACTTCAAAATCCATTTTAAATAAAGAAAAACTCAAAGTAATTCTGCCCAAAAGAAGGAAAATGAGCCTAATTCCTTTCTTTCCTGTTACACGATAGCATCTTAAACTAGCTTACACTTACAAACACCAGGAACTTCAAGATTAAATAATTTCTTTTTTTTCCCAGACAATTCTGGAGAGGGACCAAATTAGAGCAGACCTGAAAGGCCTTAATTAAAGCCTTCAGTCAGAAGATGTAGGAAAAAGGAAAAAAAAATTTTTTTTTTAAATCAAGCTTTTTGCAAGTATCTTTCCTACCCAATAGCTACATTCTGAAAAGTAATTTAAAACTTACTTTTAGCTGATCAAGTTGATACTCTAGTACCAAAACTGCACACAGTTATTCAATGGTGTTAAAACTCTTCAAGTAGGACACAAAACCCCAAATAGCCACAGAAAAAACAGTCTTTAAATATAATTTGGGGGTTTTGAAAGGAATTTGCCTTAGCAATGTATCTGATGTCTTCCTAACGTAGAAACATTCTTTAAAAGTGAACACTTAGGTGGTTTTTAATACTTAAGTCTAGAATCCAACAGTTTTGATAATTCCACTCAACAACTCACACTTTTAACATAGAAGCAGCATCTTCTAGTATCAGAAGTGTTCTGGAAAAAGTCTGTCTTGGTTAAGGCCTTTTGGACTAATAGCTATCACAATAATTAGCACTCATCCTCTGATTCTAGCACAGGGTAATGTAATATTTACTGCTAGTTTCTGTAAAACTGTATATTTTATACTCCTTGCAACTTTGACACTTCTTTAAAGCAAGACTAGGTTTCTGAAGAAAGAAGTTCAAAAGTGTACAATGAGCCCTAAAAGCCTGAGGCGCTTTTCTGTAGTACTGAACACTTAACAACCACAGAAGTCAGTTGAAGGTCCAAGCTGCTTTTACCTCCACTGAAGGATAAATCTCTTGGATAGAAGTTTCAACTATTAGTTCTGAAAGTTCAACTTCCAGCATAACCATTATAGATACTGTACTTAGAAAGACTGAACTACTAAGTCAGAATTTTATTTTTAGCTTTTTTACCATGCCAATATTTCAACAAAATGAACTTTAACAGCAACAAAAAAAGCATCCAACTGTCACCAAAGGTCACTCACCACTATTCTAACACATCACATCTCCTATTTATAAACTCAGATCTTCATAGCCATCTTGTGTTACTGCAGCCAGAAAATCTAGTCCTTCTCACAATAAGTACTTTACAAAGATAGATTTCAAAACATAGTTCTGTGCTTTATATTTGCAATATAAAGCTTGAAAATGCAAACCAAGTACATGTGTTTTCACAGCCTAAAATAGTAGCATTGAAACTTATATCACAAAATGGGCTATTAGTCTGAAGTTTAAAAACAGCATACTATTTAATTACCAAACATCAAGACAAATGGCATGCCCACCCCAAATCCTGCCTCACTCCCACTCATGCAGTACTCAGCAGACACGATCCTCTGA
Source organism: Athene cunicularia (assembly GCF_003259725.1). Classification (NCBI taxonomy): domain Eukaryota; kingdom Metazoa; phylum Chordata; class Aves; order Strigiformes; family Strigidae; genus Athene; species Athene cunicularia. The sequence goes on along the minus strand of NW_020799091.1, from coordinate 55,701,324 downwards.
GCCAGTTACAATCTTTGAACAATACAATTGTTATTGTCAGAGTCACAGACAGGGACTAACCACCCGATAGTGACCTCAATATCAAAATACTCATCTTGTATACACTAGAACCCATTTTCAAGTTCGGTTGATTTTAAAAAATTTTCTCTCAGTTTCCATTTAAGATCAAGCAGAACTCCATTGGTTGCAGAAGACAGTAAATTTGGCACAATTTTTCTTCAGTTTGCCACAAAGCAGACACAGACAAGGTTTATAGCTTACACTATCAACAGGAACCCGCTGTACTGACTGCAGCAAGAAGTCAGTATTTAACCTAAATTTTGCCTAATTTAAAATTGCCAAGAGTGCACTACCACCACCACCACAGGTACTTAGTTATTTCCACTTTTTCTTGATATAGAAAGGGAACTGAAATGTGAAATTTTTGTCCTTCAGAGCTCAAACCATTTTTGTCTCTGGTTTGGTTTACAACAGGCTTCCGTCCAAAAGTAAAGTCTCTTCTATTAGAATTCCAACTTTTGCTCAAATTCAACCATCCTAAGAGAGATCTAGCCCAGACTCAGAGATTAAATGAAGTTTAAAAATTAATTTTTTGTTTGCAAGTTTCTAATTTATCAAACAATAAAGATCATTTATCCAGACTGTTGTTCCTACTCTGAGAATCTTTGTTCAGAATAATTCCTAACTTTCCTCTAAACTGGAGATACAGGATATCATAGGTCAATGAATTTCCCAATTACTGATTACTTGAAATCTCAGAATAGCCCATTATTTCAATATCATGGTTAATTTAAAACCCGTATGATACCTCACAAAGAATTTTACCTCACTTATCTAGGTAACACTGTATAAATTAATCAGCATTGAACTATTTTCTTTAAAACCCTAGCAATTACCTTGTGTTTACAAAATTCCTTATCAGTTTCCACTGTATTTTGCTGGTGACTGATGTCACGCTAAAATGTAGTTAATCTAAGTGTCAGCAAAAACTCCTATGTTACACAAATTTGCAGACCAATAATTTATGTTTGGATACAGTCAATACAGGAAGTAATGGCACATTAAGTGTTACTTGTGTGGTTTCTTACCTGCAAGATTCCAGGTAGCAAGTCTGCAAAATGTTTAAGAAGGGGAAGATTGTGCTCATTAGCAAGCACAAATGCAGCTGCAGCTCTAGCAGATAGAGTCTTGATCTAGAAAGACAGGCAGGATTGGAGAAAAAAAGCATGAAGAAATGGTAACAAAACATGTTTTTGTTTTCTATTAAAATGAGGCCTATTATGAGACTACATTTTGTATTATCATCTCCCTTTTACATTTTCCTAATAGATACAGCAATTAGTTTTTAACGTGGGATTTTAAATCTCACTTCAAATTAAAGCAATAATGAAGTTCTTCAACATCTATGTCCTCCATGATACAAAAAAAGTTTATCATATTACAAGGTGGCAAGTATTCCCTAGTTTTGTTTTAGCTTGTTTTTTGTTTTGGTGTTCTGGGTTTGTTTTTTATTTTTAATGAAAGAAAAAAGAAAAACACTATTGTTTTCAACTTCCATCCCAATTTCAAATGTGCATGCAAGCGTCAAAGTCCCATTTTTCAAAAAGTGTGATCTCAGTGTTTAAAACATGCTTTTTTAAAGGCATGACTTGTGGTACTTTAGAAAATGTTACTCAGTTGACTTTCAAAGGTCAGAAAAAGTAATCCATGGGGGAGCAGCAAACTGAACCCATATACCACAGCAGGGTTTCCTATCCTTGCCCAGCATTTTTTCACAAGAGAAATATTTTCAAAGTACAATTCTCTGCACAAATCAATAAATGTGAAGCCTTCCAGAAAAACAAGGCTTGCTAACATGCCCTTAAACAAAGCATGCACAAACAGTTCAAGGAGCTGTCGTGTATGCAGTTTTGAGACATACTGTGTACAGATATTATGTGTAGAGATACTATGTATCGATACTGTTAAACACAAGGGCCAGAAAGGGAGCTTAGCAAGGAGTTTCTAACCCTCAGGATGCTGGCTAAAAGCCCTGGCTCTGCTTTGGGCCACTACAACAAGGTTTCTCCAAGCATAACTACTAAGCAAGAGTTTGGACCTAAGCCATGCAAATATGCCAGTCAGCTTTAGGACCATGAAAGGGTTCGACCCTTTTGTTTACAGTACGCACCGTCAAAACTCCAAGTGTACATCAGTAATACACAAGTAACGTGTTTTAATCAGTTTTAAGTAATGCAGTTCTCTGGTTGGAATCTACAGTTCAGCCTTTACGTTTGAGACTACTACACTAAGTTTCTATTCTCAGGACTTAATAATTTTAAAAAAAGAACATAAAAGTCTTACTGATGGATGCTCTTGATCTTGCATACACTGAACCAGCATTCTCTTAATGACCTCCAAATAGTGTTGCTGCTGATTCCCAAAAATCCCAGGAAAATTCCTAAGGTTGAGAAAGACCAAAACATTAATAAGAATTCACACAGTTAAACCTTAACTGTTATTTCACATTTATCCATTGTTTAAGCTACACTGTACATGTAAGAGTTAAGTAAATCGCCATACAACAGAATAAATGAAATATATATGATTGCCTGTTAATTAAGTTCTGAGAATTTTCCCTTACATTTTTTATAGACATGATTTGGCTAAACTGCAAAAACACAGCAAAGTCTGAAAGCTTACCAGAAAATATGTAGAGCAGCCTCACGCAGTCCCACATTCTGAGAGCTGACAGAATCAAATAAGAATTTCAGAACTTCTGGCCACTGGTTGTTACCATCTTCATCTAGATTAAACACAACAAAGTTTTCGGATAAGCAAACTTAAGAGTGGTTAGATTTCATTTGTGCAGGGCAACCAGTCATGACTACTAAACTGAAGATGTGTCCAAGTTGCAGTGTAAAATATGGCTGAAGTGTCAATTCTAAAGGCACTCTGGAACACAAGATGATCAATATTTACTGCTGCATAACAGCACTCGAAAAAGAAACTGATGCAGATGTTCAGCATAACATTCATGAGAATTTAAACAAAATTGGATTTCTAAAACTTAATACTGTATCATTTAAACTCAAGCAATTTAAAAAGCAGAGTTAAAGAATCTTATTTTTATCTGATTAAGAATAATGCAAATAAATACTAAGTTTTGTTTTAAACCATGAAATCAGTCAGTATATCATGTGCAAATGCCTACACAAGAGAACAAGAGATAAAAATACAACTACTATCAATACATAAACATTTTACTACAGTATCAGCTTATATAAAGTACCTATTAAGTTCCTGGCCAATTCAGCAACGATGTCACAGATTTTTTTCCTCATACTGGACTGTGTTTCCAACTGAATAATCAACAGCAATCCACTTTTGATAGAGGTCTGATCATCAGGTGAAAGAGCTGGATAAACTTCTTCAAAAGCAGAAGACAAAAGTCGTCGTAAAAGGACAGCTGCCATTTGTCTAGCCTATTGAGTAAGAAAGTATGTATGTTAAAGTGTTTCGTTATGATATTCATGTTCTTATGAAGAAAGATAACTGACATTACACTTCTGAATGATCAGTTCTCACTGTGTAGACTTGGTGAATGGAATACCTCTCAAGCAACAGATGACAATTCCGATAGTAAGTAAAAACATAGCAAAGTAACACCAGTTTACAACTATGTTTCTGATAATTACAGCTCTTCAAAGAGATAATAATGAAATCCACTAAGTATTCAGTTTTTTTCTAGAGCTGAACCTTGGACATATTTTGTGGCAAGTTAAAGACTTAGCTGCATTACTGAAAGATGTTTAAAGCATGTCTTCTTTCTATTTTAAACAGCCTGCCGAGATAATTATAATCCAGACAGGGTTTTTTGGATTAACAAGTGACTTAATGGGACAACTTTGTCAGACAATTAATCTGTAAACCCTCCTTCTCTAACAACCAAACGCCACCCTGAAGATTCAGGAACCCAGAATTAGATTTTGGCAAATAAAACTCCACTCTGAACAAAAAATAACCCCAAAGCCTTCAGCTTTTCACAGACCTAGGATGAAATGTTTTTCTTTAAATTTGAATTTGAGCATAGGAACCTCAATACCACCTGTTACAATCTTCTATGCTTCCTGCTTGCATACAGTAATTCTACAACAGGATCATTTACATATCTGTATTTATTTACAATTATACAAGAACTAGAAGCAAAAAATATGGCCGAGTAATTCAAAATTAATAGAACAACACATGCAGTAAAGGCAAAAAGACACATGAAGCACTCTGAATAACTTACTAAATAGGATGTTCACTAACCAGTGTTTCTGGAAGGACAAACAGTAATTAAAAAACACCCCCCAAACTTCTAAATTTTAACATGTATAACAAAAGCTTAAACATGTTGAATCCCCACAAAAAACAATCCAATGCAACGTGTACTCAGTTTCTTTTCCTAAGATATTATTATATAACATGTACTTGAATGATAAATAGTTTCACTTGTAACAGCCTTTGGAATTCAAGAACATTCAATAAGCAGCAGAACTAATGACATCCAATTTCCAAAAGATCTCTCAACTACACTGCGCAACCTATAGGTGAGAAACGCAAGCTGCTGCGAAGTCTCAACTTCTAATGTACCTGTAAAAATCAGCTATTGTTAGAACGTCACCCAAAATACTACTCCTGTTATGTTCTGCAGTCTCTAGGCACACCATGCCTTTTCACAATCTACCCATCTCTCTTCTATACAGCTAAACAGTAGCGTACACAAAATCTCTATACTTGCACAAAGAAAGGACTAGAATTGGACCTTACTTCAGAACATTCCTTATCTCCTCTCCTTAACAGTTCTAGTGTGGACCAAAGCTACCACGTATGCAGGATTAGCAGATCTTCCCTAGTAGATCTAAGGAAGACAGCAGGTGCCCACCTGTGCTGTAAGCCAAGGCTCTCCAGCAATAAGTCACCACACAGGGAGTATGAGTGAGGAAGGAGAAAGACTCTTTCTTTGCTGCCTCTGGGAATCCCACTAGCAATGTGTCCAACAACTTTAATGGCACCACAACATAATGGTATCTTTCCTTCTCCCATCCAATATTGTTAAAGATTAAATTTCTCCTCCTTAGTATGGTGAACTTATATAGGATAAGCCTTGACTAGGCAGCAAGTTTGCTGGGACTAAACAAGGCACACACCAATGCAATGTCTTCCCTCACTCAGGGCATCATGTTTCCGTGCATATTCTCTAACATCTGATAATGACTGAACTCACATTATATTAATTCCTTTCCTGAAGTAATAATAGGTGGCCAGATAGGGAAGAGAGCTTGTTTTCATAAAGCACATAGTTTCAAAGATAAGAACTTCTACTTCTGAAGAATTTAAAATAGAAGATTAACAAACACAGACAGACTGCAAAGTAAGAACACCAGTAACAAGCCATACAGAAAGACTCAAGATCAGCACTACATGATTTAGTGCCTGTTTATTGTTACTTGCTTAAAAAAAAAATATCCCAAAGTCCCTAAAGCAAATTCAAATGTTTGAAGGAGTAACAAAGAAGCAATTGACTTCTAATAATAAATGGCATATTTTCCTCAGCAGATATCCACCTATGTACGAAAATTACCATTGTCAATTTAATTATGACCAACATGGCTGGATTAATGGTAGCTCTGGGGCTGTTTCTTATGCTTTAAGGAAGGAAGTATGTATTTTTCACACATCCCAAATACTCTTTTATATTTAAGTATTACAAAACATGTACATAAACAAGCATTTTAAAATCTTGCAACTTAGCAGCTATAGCTTTTAATGAGAACAGGAGCAATATAAAGTGTACCTCCCCAAAGAAAAACCTCCATCTACCAATGAAATATAAAACAAGCAGATTTCTCTCCTAGCATTGGATTCTTCTCCATGTCTAAATTACTGAGATGCTCACATACAATTAGAATTTCAAAGGTATTAACATAAAAAGCCATCACAATACTCAGATTTCAATATACTGCTTCTTATGAATAGCATTTACAGAGCTTTAAAAATGTTCTAGGAGTTTACAGATGATGGAACCAAGGCACAAGAAGAACACGAACTTGCTCCTCAAGGAGAAAAACATGCATGGATGGAAGCAATTAATATTTAGGACATGGTCCAAAGATGGACTTGCACAATCTCCTTCAGGAACCCAGCCCCATGTGGAATTAAAAGCGTGCAGTGCCTAAGGTCTGCATACAACTCAAAGGCAGATGTGGTGCATCAGAAGTCCATGGGCTGCCTTCCTTCCCCTCCAAATGCTGAACAGGAAGCTCTCCAGAGAAGTAGTTTTCAGACTAAGAAATGTAACCCCTTCATTCGACAATATGGAGAGGGGGAAGGAAAAGGTCAGAGCCCTCAAAGAGGGCTGTTAGTACAGCAGAAACAGTTTTACACAGCATTTGTTACTGTATTTCTCAGGGCTTGAAATTAGTCACTGTAAATTAGGACACGATTGACAACTGCCAGTCAGGAGTTAACCAGGAAGAACACAAATGCAGGAGAAAATGCAGAGCTTCTGTTCCTCTCCAAGAGGTGGTAAATCAAAACTGCAATGGAACAGCCTCTAACAGCTGAGACACATCCTGAGGAAAAAAAATCATCAGATAAACTGTGAAAACATACCACTTTCTGTTCAAACCTTTAAAATGCAGTTTCATAGGAAGAAGTAGAGTCCTAACTTCATAGCAGTGAGACTACATGTTCAGGAAGTTGGGAGACCTGGGTTCAAGCCCCTCCTCAACCTGAGGTGTACAAATTCACATTATCATCTGGCATAGAAGTGTTCTATCAGCTAAGTCAGACTCTTCTCTCCACTTCCGTGAACAGTGTTACTCTGTTATCGGGAAAGTATGAAATGAGAACAGAGGGAAAAGGTGATTATTTCCACAGTTTAGGCATTTGGTTAGGAGAAAACCTGTTAAACAGTTTTTTAAAGAGTTATTTCTGATCTAGCTTAATTTTTTTTTCCATGCCAAATGCATGGGGTCCTGGAAGCAGGACCTGAATCCCTGTTTCTCCATTCAAATGCCCAAACTACTAGGTTGCGGCATCAGGATTCCCCCAAACACTGTCCAAATAGTCCTATGAATCTTGTATTCTCTACAGCACAGCAGCACAGCTCCTGAAAACAGGATGGAGTATTTTCTTCGGCCTAGTTTTCCTGGGAGGAGGTAAACCAATACAGAGGCTTCAGGATGAAGAGGGATCTAAACCTAGCTTTCCCATAGCCTGGGAAAGGCATCCTTAAAGTTCTAAGGCTTCCTCCAGCAGCCTGTATTCAGCGATGCCAGTACATTCAACATGCTCAGAAGACACGCATCAGGCCCAAAGCCCTATCTGCACCATCCTGTCGAACACGTGGTTCTATGTAAAACCTATGCAGGCACAAAATGCCTAGCTGTTGATACCAGCACCATACTGAACACGCACAAAATGCTTTCCTGCATGTTTATATGCAATGTTTAGATCAAGCATGGGGATGATTTCATTTAGGCTCTAATTAGGCTACTATGTATTTGGATTTTCAGGGAAGATAAGTTGTTCTCAAGTTTTATTAACCAGAATTTTTGAGTTCAGCACCTAACATCTACTTAAGTTATGAGCTAACATTTAAACCTGTCTTTGATTTATCCATTGGTAGAGTTAAACGTCAAGTTATTCTACAAATGTTAACCTCTGATGTCTTTGGTAAGAGTAACTTCTACAGGTGTAAAGTTTCTTTGCACTTGAGTAAGTTGGAAGCCAAGTCATTGGCAAGATTTTGAATAAATTTCAGACTGGGCTATTTCCTTAGCTGATGTAAAGGGAATAAAATCAATATATACAAGCAGCAAGTATTTATTTACGCAAGCATGACTCTGTAGCCGTCAACTCAAGACTTCTCAAATGTATGCAAAACAAGCATGTGCAATGCAGCTATGACTTCTAGGGCACAGTATTATCCAACTATTCTGATCATTTTCTATGATGCTGTTCTGATAAAGGGGCAGAGGTAGATCCTATTTTTCATGGCAATTTTAAATACAGGAGAGACTGCTCTACATCTTTCTATCATTTGAAACATCTCAGAGAGTCAGGAGAGAAAACTACATAGCTCTTATGCAACCACTTGCTAGAATAATATTGAAGGATTCTGTCAGAATACTGCCTTCTAAGTAGATAAGCATCGGTATTAGTAAGCTGATACTTACTGAGCATTAAAAAGCACAAATAGCATCTATCTCTAAATCAAATACAATCTACCAGGAAAGATCATTATCCAGAAAGAAACTGCACACTTATACTTATTATAATATTGTTCAGAAATTCTACATGCTACATCTTTCCATTGTTCAGTGAAACTCTAGATTTGAAAAAAATAAGTCAAACATTTTTACTTTTAAGTGACTCTGAAGTTTGTAGTATCTTGAAAGCTTAGTAGTTCCTTACTCTGCATATTCAAGTGAATAATAGTTTTACCAGTACTATACCTGATTGCTAAAGCATGTGAGCCTTTACAAAACTAAAGAATAACTAACAGGCACACTTATTGTATGCCCACAGAAAAATTTTATATAATGCTTAGACTGCTCTCCATTCATTCTGTAACACTGCTAGATGACTTAATGAGCATATCCTCTACAAATAGGACAAAATACAAAAGCCATCTGCATAAAACATGCAAAAGAAATGCTACCTTATCTCCCCCCAATTCCGATTTGAGAAACATGTGAAGTTTCAGATGATACATAAGTTTAACACATTTAGGCACAGGACCCCAAAACAGAAAGCATTTCTCAGCTGTAACTTGAAGGAACATCACAGTAACAGTCATCTATTAGTTACACATTTTAAGGAAAGAATCCATTCATTAAGCAAAAGACACAACCAGAAAACAATGGAGATATAAACAGTCACTTATGAAAGACTACTTTTGAAACTAAATATCCTACATGAAAAAGTCTAAGCCAGCGAACTTGACACAAGCAAACTAGATGAGTGGTCCCTCTACAAATGTGCGGTAAATTAAGATTATTCAGTTAATACACAACTTGTTCATTTATCCCAAAATGACTAGCACCGATTTCCTCCCCCCTTCTCCAAGTTCCCTTGAAAAATCTGAAGAATTCAAAGATTACTAAGACGTACCTCCTCAGCAGCAGCAGTATTCCTGATTGCTTGTAGAAGGAACGTGATCTTAGATTGGCCTGGAATATTCTCATACGTCTCCTGCATAAAAAGTGATGTGGTTTAGTGTAAACAATTACTAGAAAGCATGTGTTAAGCATTAATATGAACTGACTTTCCTTTTAAAACAACATCAGTATCCTCCAGTTAATAGAAAATAACAGAAAAAAAAAAAAACCATGTCAAAATAAAAATTTCTGACTTATTTTAAAATCATGAGTAAAGTCTTAGTTACAATAAGACCTGCTGTATTGGAATGACCTACATATGCATTACTGGCCACTTATGAGTTAAGAAATACAACATAAACAGAACACATATCCTCCTATACATACAACATATATGGAACATGTATCCTCCTGGGAATCCATCATAGCTTGCATCACATCAAAGCATTAAGAACTCTGGAAGCCTGATCAACAATATAATAACTGACAAATGCATAGTCCAAAAACTTGTTCAGTTCTTTTTCTGAACCTTTTTGAAGCCTTTACAATGTCACATTGCAGTCACACATCTCAACTACACATTCTGAATATGAACTTTTCATTTTTAAACTCGTGTCTGAATTTCAGCAAGACACACTATTTAGTCTCCCTCTTAGGGAAACTCTCTTAATAAAATGGAAACTCTGAAAGAGTTATTTTTTGTGGACACAATCCTGAAGATAAATTACTCCACCCTTTCCAAATATTCACACTCTCATCCTGAACTCAATGAACAAGCCTACAACACAGAGCCCAGGTTCATTTTGATCAGTTCCCTGCGTGCCTACTTCCCATTCTTACCATTGCAGCATCTCTAACACTCCACTAAATTTACTCATGCTCATATATACTCACAGTCAACGAGACTCTGAATCCCCAATGAATCCCTGCATTTAATCTAATCGTTTCATGGAGACTGCAAAATTAAATGAGGTTTAGGGTCAGACTTCTCAGATTAACCATTTCTATAAATGTATACATTTATATTGCACTATTATCTACAAATATAAAGACAAACAGAGAAACAAGGGGGTTCCCTAAACACAGGCCCAGCATGGACCTGAAGCTGTGCTTTCATGGACAGCCAAAGCACTGTAAAAGCTGCCTTCCCTCATGCCTCTTCTGACAATAAACTCTATTTTGAGCTGTTTAAACTCACTAGAAATGCAGCAACCTATCCAGTTGTTCACTGGCATAATTCTGTCAACTGAGTAAACTGGATTCAGAGGATGCTAAGGAGCACCAGAGCAAGGTAGCAAGAGGAACATACGGCCAAACCCAGAACCTTCCCCCTGTACTGGTGGAGGACAACTTTGATGGCTTCCTGCATCCTGCTACATCTTCACTATAATATTTCACTGTGTTCTTCCAGATCATGACTAGTTTCCCAGCTACCTTATCCAGATGTATAAGGGGGGGCCACAAAGATGATCAGGAGGCTGGAGCACCTCCTTTATGCGAACAGGCTCAAATAGTTGGGGTTGTTCGGCCTGGAGAAGAGAAGACCTTACAGTGGCCTTCAAGTACTTAAAGCGGTCCTACAGGGAAGATGGGAAGGGACTCTGTATTGGGGAATGCAGTGATAGGACAAGGGGTAAGGGTTTTAAACTGAAAGAGGGCAGAATTATATCAGATATAAAGAAGAAATTCTTTACTGAGACACTGTTGAGACACTGGAACCAGTTGCCCAGAGAAGTTGTGGACACCCCCTCCCTGGCAGTGTTCAAGGCCAGGATGGATAGGGCTTGAGCAACCTGGGCTAGTGGAAAGTCCATGGCAGGGGGTTTGGAATCAGACGATCTTTAAAGTTCCTTTTAACCCAAACCATTCTAGGATTCTATGACATTTCTCACATGGCAAGAATAAGTTTCAGAATACATGCAAGCAAATATCTATTGTCTACGCTTAGTACTCATGTTCTTCCAAACCCAAGAAACATATGTTAAAAAAAGAGCATAAAATTACCAAGACAAAGCCAATAAAAGTTTCTCTATCAGAAGACAGACACACAAATAAGAGAAAGACAGGCTTTCATAGTCAACAGACAACATTCCAGTGATTTTTAACGGCAGATAAAATGAATAAACCATGTTTCAGCAAACTGGTCAGAGTGTGCTAGCACATAGATTCATATAAAACACTTAAATAAAAACAGGTTTTAGGTGATTAGGTTTTCCTCCCCCCATCTGTTTTTTACAGCTTTCACTACACCCCCATCCAAACAGGGTATAACTCTACATCTCCATCAAGTCTAGTCTCTAATGTAACACACTCCATCCTAATTTCAATGACCAGACCTATTAGAAATAATGCAAGTCTGTCTCCTTCAGTTCCCTGACAATCCATTTAGCATCCTCACTGGTTTTCATTGGGCTCTAATAAAAACCTGCTATTCAATTTACCTGCAGTTATGTGAATCCCTGCAGCATTTAACATTGCCTTTCAACAGTATGTACACTTTAAAAAAAAACCTGACAGGACTATGTAGATGTTTAAGATCAAATATGAGTCCTATATGATTTTAGTAAACAGATAATTCTAAAGGCTATGCAATACTTTCATCCAAAGAAATCTTACTTGAAGAAACAGACCCCCCAAAAAAGTCAATCTAGCTACACGGTAGAGAGACAGATTTGTGTTTCTAGGTACAAGTGCACTAAGCCACCACAAGGAAGACTGAGAGACAACAGGCATAAATTGAAAAAAGGAGGTTCAGACTGGATAGAGGTCCAGACCTCTTTGCTCTAATGAGGACAGTCAAGCAGGAGCGGGTTGCTCAGATTGCTTGTGCAGTCTCCATTCTTGAAAGTTTTCAAGACTCCATAGGACAAAGCCCTGAGTGACCTGGTCTGACCTGATAGCAGACACTGTTTTGAGCAGGAGATTGCACTACTGAGGACGGACCTCCTGAGGACCTTTCAACTCTGAATGTTCTTAAATCCTAAAAATACCTTGGAAATATCCAGAAACCAATGCTAGATTCAATGCAGTTAAATAAGTAAAAGTTATACTACTCAGTTGTATTAGTATATGAAACTAACAGACTTGAAAAGCTCGGTAACCTAGCATGACAATATTTCTTATTCTGATTGACCACAGTGCTTACATATCTATGACGATTAAAAAAACTCCAACTCGGGTCTAAGAAAGTTTCTAACAGAATATGGCAGTTCTAAAAAAATCTAAGTTTTAGACTTATTTTCCAATAATGTTTTATTTCACAAGCATTACGACACAGCTGTCCAATAAATTTGCTTTGTTACAATTTTAATAAAGTTCAGAAAATTGTGAGAAATGTTCTTATGTTACATGCAGGCAGTTGAGAAGAGAAAGAAATTCAGATCCCAGGGAATGGCCTAAATTCCAGTCCTATGTTCCAGAAAGTGGGAATAATTCTTGCTGCTTCTGTAGAAAGTGTTTGCAGTAACCAATACTGAACTTTGCCAGCTTCCTAAAAAAAAGTATGTCTCCCCTCCTTCTCATTCCCGAATTATATTTTATGAATTTTCACTGCAGCATCAGGCACAATAATACTTTTTATTCTTTGCCAAACAATGCGCTGAACTCTGCTGACCGCTGAAGTGATGAGAGTGATAAAAGACCCGATGCAGCCATGCAGTGGGAATTCATGCTAAACCTAGACGCTAGTATTTAATTCAATGGGAGAGATTCCCCACCAGGCTTGACAATGGATTCTTAAGCATGACAGAGAGAAAGAATTAACGTGGCTTAGCCATCACAAAGAATTTTAGCTGAAATAACACATCTGAAAAGTTTTTGCTGATAACGGAGAAACTTGGTATATTGAAAATGCTTCTTTTAGTGAAATGTTTCTTAGCTGACGAAACACTTGAATACACAGCCCGTTGCGAAGTTAAAAAGCAAACTACACTGCAGCATCAGAAGAGGACCTGGGCGGG
>NW_020799091.1:55679059-55688184 GCF_003259725.1 Athene cunicularia | reverse complement strand
GTATAAGAGACAGGGGCAGGGCGGTGGGGGAGGGGAGGGAAAGCGCGGGAGATTGCAAGGCGCCTACTCCAGGGGTGCCGCCGTCTCCCCCTCCTGCTCGGCGATGTCGTGCTGCTGCTCCGCCCCCCCGAGGGCGGCGGGGTGGGTGTCTGTGGGGCCCAACAGCCGGCTCCCTGCGGGGGACAGCCTGTGCCTTCCCTCACAGGGCGAGAAGAGGCTCCCCGGGCGTGTGGCTCTCATCTCTGCGTTCGCGTGGCAGGTGCGCGTACGGGTCTAAGGCATGCGGGTATAGGATCCAACGCATTAGCCTGCTTCGGGTACGTTTACGTGGGTCCTCGTTTAGCTCTGCTTCAAACGAGCCCAGCGGCCCGGTACCCCCGGTCAAAGCCGCGGCACTTCTCAAGTAGTACGCTACACTCCCGAATCCCAAGTATGTGATTGAATTAAAGGTAATTAGTGTTCCCTGTGCTCACATGGAATGTGAAGTTCGTTAGGTGAGTGGCTTTGAACATTGTCCCGCTCGCTGGCGGAGGGCTTTCGGCCTCGAGGTGCACTAAGGCAGTGTTTGGGGTTCAGCCGTGAGGCAGCGGCTGGCCGAATCCCGTACAGTCTGGGTACACGTAGAGGGAGCAGCCAGAAAGCTCTTGGGAAAAAGATTGAAACATTTATTGACAGTTAAGAAAGAATTGCGGTCAGAGCTGGAGAATTACTTTAAGCTGACCAAGAGCTCAGAAGGTCTACAAGTGAAGAAGAATTACGAAAGCAAGTGTGCTTGCTAATGTTCTCTTCTGTAAATGTTCTCAAACCCCAACTATGTCGATCAGGTGTTTACAGCTTGTCACAGGTTCTGGAGGGCCTTTTGGATGTGGTCTTGAAATAATCATGATTTTACTGCTTTTCTATCACCTGTGATTTGTATGAATTTTAGTAACATTGCTGTCAGCTTTCCATGTGTAAACGAATAAATGTATTTGTTTTTATCTTAATGTGTCTTAATGGTTATTTCACCATAAATCTGCAGTAGGATTGTTAGATAAAGAATGCTGTATCTGACAGGGACTGGGGAGAGAATGTAAATGGCAGGATATGGAAGATGTTTTTCTTGCCCGTGCTGTTTTTTCCATCTGTAGATGCAGGGAGTGGGTTGTTACATAAAAACTGTCTAGTTGTCTTTGAGAAATAGCTAGACAAATGAAATCAGTAATTTGCCTAAGATCTAAAAATCAGTTGCCAAGTCATCTTTGGAGTACCAGTGTTGAAAGTCAGAGTCAGTTAGACCTCCCTTGGAAGGGGAAAGCAGGAACAACCTGATGCAATTTGTTAGAGCAAGCATAGCGAGAGAGTCTCTTGACGTGTGTATAATGATCATTAAACTCAAGCAGTATAATGCTCTAGGAATGCATTTGAATACATTTCGCCTTGGTATCCAAAACATAGAAGGGAGTATCTGCAGTGTGTTGAGAAGAACCTGCTGGTAAACCCAGCAGATCAATGCCATTCCATTTCAAATCCTAATAGTTTGGTGAAAGCAGGTTAAAAACTTCACTTAGGTAAAAAGTAGTTAAGATATTCCTTGGAAAGAGTTCCAAGAAATTCACAATGTTGCTGATGCAATGTGGTCAGAGATTCTGCCACATCAGGTACTCATTCTCGTCTAGAAAAAGTCTGAAGCCAAAGTGTGGGAAGCAGGCAGAGGCAATGCTGAAGAAGCAGGTATCAGCACTGAAGATGGTTTGAAAAAGTATCTGAGGAGAGCTCAAATAGATACAGCCACAAAGTAGTCAGCAGCAATGTTGGTGTTGCTGGATATTGCTTGACCTCTGCAGTCTGTCTCAATTTAAAAAAAAAAAAAAAAAGGCAGTACAAAGTACTGAAAACTGTTCCACACGTTTGTTAGATAACAGAAATGAAAAGGACTACTTTGTCCTCTTCTAACAGTCCAAACCCAAGAACTGTGTCGTACTGTAGTTTATGCAGAGAAACTTTATTGACATTTTAAAACTCAGACTGAGAAATTGAAAATTCAAGTCTTGGAAAAGGGGAAGCTTTATTGAAGTATCTGTTAAACTTCACAACTCTGCTAACAAATGGATTATAAAGAAAGGGAAAGGTGGGATTTTTTTTTTTTTATACCTGAGGAATGCTATACCTGAGGTTTCTGCCAGAGTGATAGGAGATGTGGGATAACAAACAAAATGAGGAAAGATGTCTCAGATTCTTGTAAAATACTTTTTGTTGCTGACTTACGGGTAAAGGTTTTGACATGTCTCTTACAACCTTCAGAAACAAAGAATGAGATGAAGGTAGAGTAGAGGGAAGAAGGATAAAGAAAAGAAGATAAAGCAAACGAAATCCAAACCTAGTCTCTAGGCATTAGTAACAGGCTGTGTCCAGAGTCCTTAAGATGTCAGCTCTACCGTATGAGGAGGTCTGCCATACATTTAAAGCAACTGTTCATGGTCCGTATGAATTCCATATCCTCTACATATCACAAAAATGCAGCCATGATAGCCTGAGGGTCCAGAGAAGAGTTTTAAAAGTGCATAAACACAGATTTCCAGCAAAAGTCAACAAAATGGAATAAGTTCATGTCAGTGGTAAATTATGCTCTAGTGGGAGCTGGCCGAAGCTATCTTGGCAGAGGAAGCTGTCTGCTAAGAAGATGCAGTGTCTGAGAATTGCTCTGGCTAAAATGTGGGGTAAGGCAAAGAATTACAAGCCTGTTGGTAATGAACATCAGTAGTGGCCTACAGTTTTCACAAATCCTTCGTTCATCTCTTTCTTGTGCTCAGAACTCAGGAAGGGCATAGCCATTGGTTTCTGTGCCCAAAGCGTGAGGAGTGGGATGCCTGTAACTAAAAAGGGAGCTGACAGAGATGCTGCACTTTCAGTTCTACTCCAGGAAGCCCTGACCTGTGGCTTCCTGCTGTTTTTCTGTACTGGGAAGGCACAGCTGGGCTTGATGAAGCTGATACAACCATAAGCTGAGAGAAGCACTGTGGGGGTAAGCATTCTGAGAGTCTGGAGATTAGCCACCACCCACTAATGAGATCCAAAATTCTTGGGTGGGAACTTTCTGAAGTCATTGGAATGGCTAATGAACTTAATGATAAGACAGGGAAGCTTCACATGTAGGTTATATGGCTAACCCTACTCACTACAGATTTGAAAAGCTACTGTATCTGTGGAGAAGCTTTCAACATTATGTAGAGCTGGGAGAGACATCCCAGACTTCCCCCCAGTCAGATTTACTCACTGAAAGTCAACTAGCCTTTAGAGGACATCAGAGTGAGGGTATTTTGCTCTGCCCAGAAAGCAGAACTCATAGGGACTTCTGTATATGTCTGTATTTTCTGACAGATCAAGTTTACCTGATAAAAGAGTTCACGCTAACCTTACCAGAGACCACCAGACAGTGCAGAATGAAGTGTACTGGTCTGGGATAACCTGTGGAGATAAGTGACTACTCAAATAAGGCCCTTCCCTCTGGTCATTTTACTGAAGAGTGATAAAGTGGAAGAAGTAGGAGACAAGTTTTTTGTGTGGATTACAGATAATAACTGCACTGAGGCTCTGCCTGCTGTATCATAAGACAAGGTGGATACTTTACTGAACAGCCTGAGCTTCACTAAGATGCACAGGTAAAAAAAAAAAAAAAAAAGAGTTGAATGTAGGCCTTTGAGTTCAAGACAAGACCATGTGATTTTGTTAATTTAGGAGGCACCTTTCTGACAGTTACAAACCAAGTGTTTGTAGGACTGCGTGATTTGATGTATTGGCAAAACAGAGTTCAGGAAAAATGCAAAAAACATGGGATTTGTATTGAAAAAAATGGATAAAATATGAAAAGATAAATCCATTTTAGTTGATAACAGCAAGAGGTAGTAAGGAGACACATAACTACTTTCTAAGATACTAAGAGAAAGACACAGGGGATTAGCTGGTACCAAAAACCAAACAAAAAATTGGTCATTCATAGAATTCCTTTCTTAGAATTGAATTCATTATTATAGAATTCAATTATCCTTGAAGATTTATAGATGGCTTCAGTGGTATTGTTGCTTTTATTAGGGCAGTTTGTCAAAAGCATCTGACAAGTTGGTCTGAAAAGAGTCTTGTCACAGAGGCTTTGAGTAAAGAAACTTTCTGATCCTCGCTGTGTTAGCCTAGACTACAGTAAAATACTTTAACGACCTGCTAGTCCTTCAGATGCAGGTCTATGGATGATGCTTTTCTTGGCATGGAAATGGAGCATTGCTTTTAAAAGCAAGATATGAACATGAACAGAATTACTCCAAAATGAGTACATTGCCATTGTGTGGGCTATTAGATGAAACACCAGTTCCTCAATCACAGCGTCCTCAGGGAATGAGTAGCAGTGAGATTTTTGTCAATGTCTCATAATATCCACGGTAAATGTCATTTATGCCTAGAGGGCAAAACTTCACAACCTTAAAATGAATTCAGTATGAAAGAATGTATTTTTGAATGAGTGAATGCTAGAAGGTCTGTTTACATATTTATTTCTTTGGCAAGACTGTGCTCAAAGCATCTTGCCAGGCTGTGCTGGAATAGGCAGATGCACAACCATTTTCATATGTTTCTATTAGTTACAATCCTTTTTATTGTAAAGCATATTTTATAAGTACACAGAATGAAAGTAAAGCAATTTTTTTTCTGAGGCAATGAGCAAGATACTGTGGAATACCTGCTGAGCTCCTGCCAAAAATTTCAGTTTTCTTACTGAAAAAGTTGAAAGCTACCTGCTGCATCAAGCTGGAAATTTAACAGCCTCCTTGCTATCAGCTGTACATTTAATCAGGTATTATTCAGAAATAGTGCAAAATAATTAAAACCGTTGTGGAAATACACTGTGACTAGATCTAGGTTAGCTTGTCAGAATTCAAGATTCAGCTGTAGTTCCTGCTCCCCCCCGAACTGATTCTGCCTTACTGTTGCACTTCATTTCTCTTTCCAGTTTCCCTAAGAATGAGAGAAAAGAGATTGCTAAATAGTCAAAATTCAACCCATTTTGCTATATTGTGAGGAAAATAGACCTTTCTGCAGGAATCAAATTTGCAATTGTTTGTGCATTAGACAGAGCATTAATTGGTTTGGCATATTAGTTGACATTACAGGGAAATCTATTGAGAGAAAGCATATTCTGTAAGCGCATAATTATAACACAGTGCATTTCTAAATTACTAAGATTTACATGCCTAAAAAGGGTCAAATGTAAAACTTCATTTAGTCTATGGTTCATCTCATAAATTACTTGGTAATTTTTTGCACATATATTGCATTTGTCACACATTTATAAACGTTTAGCTACTGTTAACCTGTTTCAGAACATTTTCAGATCTTCAAATTAAAGAAAATGTTAATTGCAAGTTGAAAAGGGCCAGTATTAATAATAAATAAATAAATAAATAAATAAATAAATAAATAAAACCCAAAACATGGAAGTTTGACTCATTTTAAATAAACTATTAAGTAATCCATATGGAAAAAAAAAGACCTGAAATTCAATCAGTCATAATCTTTGATAAGCAGATGGAAGGACGTATGGACACAAGACATGGAGAAAATTAGGTTTTGGTAAATTGATAGAGTGGCGAAACCACCAATGTACTTTTGTGTTATCGTACTCTAATAGGAGCATGACTTCCTGGAGTGGAGAGGTGCTCATTGCTGTGGAAGCATCATCTCGTGTGATCAGAGGAAAGTAACAAACACAAGTGCAGATTACAAACTGTGTATGTGGCATTTCCATTCCCTTTGATGGAAATCGAATGTGCTTAGCACAGGAAAGATGCTAACCTAGAATTAGGGGACTGGGAGGATGCTTTTAAAACAAAAAGCTGGAAGAAATAATCAGCAATTACCATGATGGATATTGCAAACACAGATTACACTGTTGAGAGTTATATCAAGTATTACATATCTTTACACATGGGCTAAATTAAAGGTAAAATATCATTTGACTAATTTTTTTGAAATTTTTTCTTGAACTTCCTTCATCATATGAGATGACGTATGTAAATAAATATGCTGTAATGCTGGTAAAAGGAATGCAATGTGTTTGCACAGGAAATTTTCATTTTAGTATTTTCCAAATCCTGAGTGCTTAGTTTTGGGATTTTAAATATTTTTCTAGACTATTATTAAAAAAAGTAAAAAATCCATCATATGAGATTAAGTCAGAACATCGTAAAGTTGTGGTCTTCCCTCCTGCCTGGATTTCCACCATCTGAACCAGTCTCTCTATACTCTTTAGTTACTACAGGTTGGTTCCAGATGTTAACCTGGGCAAAGCTGGCTCAGATGTGCTCTTGCAGAATAAAATTCCAGCTCACCGATGGCCTGTAGGGTTCTCACTCTAATCAACATTTTGGATAAATTTTCTTGAAAAACTCATAGCAAGTTGCTATTGAGCATATATGGATTGGGACTTAGTTTTAGAAGTTGGAACAATAATTTGAAAGCGTGCTGAGTTAAAATGGCTTTTTCCAGAGACAGTTTGTGTCATATAATTGCATTAAAAACATTTCCCAGTGCAAATTTCAAGGCTTTCCAAGCAGGCATGTCTCAAAGAAAAACCTGTAAGAATTTTTTAATGTGGGCAAACCAAATTACTGTCCCTTAGTCCCATTCTTGGAAATGCCTAACTGTTCTGCATGAAATCATAATAAAAGTGGTTGATAAAAACATGGAAAATTTTAGTACAGGTTGTAGGTGTTAAAGGATTTCACCAGACTGTGGGTATCTCTAGGCTTGTTTTATTAACAACTCAGAGCTGGGCTATCACCAGTGAGTGGCAACAGCTAACAAAAAAGGGCCCTCTATATATACAATATAACATAAAATACAAAGAGTCTTTGGTGATTTTCCAGGAACTTTCAGCTCTCAATTCATCATCAATTTCAAAACTCCATTGTATTCCACAGTTTTGACTACTTCTTATCCTTCTGTTCTAATTCCTCTTCAGACACCACTGCTCACTGATGCAGTCTTCGGTCATCATGATTACTTATCTTCTGAACAATCTTAATCATAATTCACTTTCAGACTTCTGAGAAAACACTCAAAATGTTCTCTTTAACATACACGTAATCTAGGTCTAGCTTTTTCATTGCCTAGCCTAAGTTGCTTAAACTGTCAGTATTGTTCCTAGAGCACTTGTGCTCTATTAATTAAGCCTATAAACCAATATTTATTAATTATTCCTGCTATTAATAATATCCTAAGAGAAAAGAGCTTTCTAAAGCTTGTTCCTTTTACAGTAGGGTTTGATAAAATTAAGACAGTAATGGCATATCATACTGAGTTTGTATCGTTCTTTAATTACCTTTGCATTTACAAGATATGTAGCTGCGTCATCTCATATAATTCTGACATTTTCCAGCCATTAAATCCCATTCTTGCCTGTGGCTCCTGGGGTCTGTTAAACATAGAGTATGAAGTGGCATTGGTTCCGCTCACTTGTTTTTCATTATCCTTTAGAAACCGAAAGTTGTTCCTGAAGAAGAATGAAGGTCAAATTGTTTAATTAAAAGAAGATTTGATTTTTTTTTTTAAATAGGGATGGAGACTGAGAACAGTCTGCAAGACATACTGAGCTCCAAAGAGTTTCAGTTTAATCTAGTTTAGACTTAATTTAGTTTTAATTGCCCTCAATACCAAACTTATCTTAGAAGTCTAGAAAGTACTTCATTTTTCTTCTTGTCTCTTTTAGCTTCCTAACATTACATTTCTCTATCTCTCTTTCATCAAGTAGATCTCACATAAGCTATCTGTAGTTCATGTATTTGTATTCTTCATGCTCTCACTCATTTGTTTGGAGCCTGTGATTCTTTTTTTTTTGCCAAAGACGGGGCACAATGTTTGTCACTTCAGTCAAACTGAAAATATAATATCAGAATTTGAACAATGTATTGTTGTATCACACACACTATTTGAGAAGAAATGTATAGTATCTATTCTCTCTATTCTAATGGTTGTTTCTGTCCTGTATAGTTTATAACAACTTCTCCTCCTCCAGCTCTACCCAAAACCATTTTTTGTTGTATTTTTTAAGAAAAACATTCTAAATAGCTCTTTTTTGTACCTTACACCTTAATTAGCCCAGTAAATCAAGGTGCCAAGATGTTAGTTTGCATGTCAATTGCTTCGTGCTAGTGTAGCAGAAAAAAATCAAGCTCAGTTTCTACAGCAATAACAATATGTTTTTAGTAGTATTCTCTTGTTATATGGTTCTAAGAGCTACATATTTTAATATAGTATGTAAATAAGTGTAAATAATAAAAATGCTTTTTTTTGCTAACCGATGTGTTGAAGGGCTGGGTGCCTGAAAATGAATGTTGGACTTTTTTTCATGCAGTTCAGTGGAACATACTACTTTTTGCTTGCCTACTTTCTGCAGGGGAGATTGAAGAGGATAATGCAAACCATAAAACACCTCATACAATATTACCCATTGCAAGGGGCGATGTGGCAATGTAGTTTGCTGTGGAGGTTTCTTTGTAAGAAGAGGATGAAAGACGGACAGATGTTTGATGAAACAGTTAATGAAAAAGAATGATGCTTGGAACAGTTGATAAAACAACTGCCAAAGGGGCATGTCTTATTGATGGATGGTTTATCTCTTTCAAGTAAGCTATATTGCAGGTAATAAATACTGGCAAACAGTAATAGCCATCTAAACAAAAGGTTTAGAAATCAACATACCTCTGGTTAACCTTAACAGAGCAATATTTGCTTGGTTTTGACACATTCTCATTATGGGTAAATAAAGATCTTTCAGGGAAGATCACATTTATATAATGATTTTTTTTTGTGGGTCAGAGTATTTTAATTCTGATAGTTTTGGTAAATAAAGTCCAATTTTTTTTTTTTTTCCCCAGCATTTCTTTTGTTGCTAATATCCAACCATGGCAATGGTCAAATAAAAAGATTGAGAAAAAATGGATGAATATGTTTTTGCTTTAAGATTAATGTAGGAAAATGGAATAAAAATTATCGGCAGGGAAGCATGATAAATTTGCAGAAAAGTCTCCTGTGGGGTTTTTCCTTGTTTTTCTTTTTTCTCAGATTGCCTTTTTTTTTTTTTTTTTTTTTTTTTTTTT
>NW_020799091.1:55662999-55679009 GCF_003259725.1 Athene cunicularia | reverse complement strand
TTTTTTTTTTTTTTTTTTTTTTTTTTTTTAATTTGATGATACAAATACATCAAAAATGTGAGAGCAGACACATTCTGTTGTTCTTAAAAATTCTCAAAGGAAATCAATGACACACTGGACTAGCAAAAACTCTGCCCCAGATTTTTCCCTTTAGGCATACAATGCAATATAAAGAGGAAATCTATGAAAAAAATGGATGTATGATGTTTTACCTCTATGTTTTCTGTGCTTGTTATTTGGATGCTGGGCACATTTCAGTCACTGTTTTTGTCTGCTACAGTCCAAGTTTCAGGTCCTACATGTGTTATAATTGTAGAAGTCTTCCTAGGCAACATGTGCCTACCTTGAAAAGTAGTTGTTTGGAAAACGGGACAGAAAGAGAACCATTCTCATTACTCTTGCTATATTTGGCTTCCTTTGGTGCCGTAGTCATAAATAAATATGCTTTCCTTGGGAGGATATAATTCTGTTTTGGAAAATAACCACAAAGATCCAGAAGAAAATGATAATAATTAAGTACCCCTGGGAAAATTCAGTGATGGATGTGGCAGGTGAAATCTCCTTCTGTGAGTCCGAAGGTCCTCATTCCTGCCTTCTCCCCTGCATGTTTTTCTCCTTTGTGGTAAGGCATGTCTCCTTATGCTGGATGCATCATCCTTTCATATCAAGCATCTGCCACATGCCCATCTGGCTTATCTGTCAATGGGTGATAATAAAGCATCTGAGATACTGAACTGGAGGCATTAGGACAGATGCCTTTCTCCAGCCGTTAAAAACAGAAGATTGAGCATTCCTTCCAAAAGTCTGATTTCCCATGAAATATCTGGGTTTGCTTACCATTACAGAGAGGGTGCCAGGTTAGAAGGATTCTAAGCTGGACTCAATATGGCAGGTTTTGTTCTTAATGGGAAGATTTTTAATGTAATGTGTTGGTTGTTTATCAGTTACAGAAAATATCATTGGGAGGATGTCCTGAAGTTATTTGCCAGAAGGAAACACACTTTCCCCAAAATAGATTATGAATTCATATAAATGCCTGCTTATATATGGTAATGTTAGGCAATAAACCAGCACGCTGATGCAACAGTGTCCTGCCTAGTGTGTAACATTCTCCAGGCAACCAGCAGCTCTGCCTTGGTTATAGTGAGTAGAGCTCTCCCATGTCTCAGAAGTCATTTATATGCCACAGTGCAGAGTTGTCCAATGAAAGCATCTGCTTGTGAAGTGGATGCTTCAAGAACTTTTTAAATAGTTAGATCTAGAAAAGTGTGAGGATCCAGTGAGGAGAAAATTATTTTCCTGGTAAATCAAAGACTGCAACAGTTTTGTGGCAGATAATAGTTCTATTTCCTAGTTAAAATACAATCTAATTTCTGTGATAGCAGCAAGCAGCTTTGCAGATACAACAGGCAAGATGTGGTTGCTTTGACTAAGAACACATCTTGATGTTTTAGGTAAGTAAATGCTTGGCTGTGATTCATCTTGAGTATTAGCCCCCTTTAAGAAATGTCCACAGCCTCTGGGAGCACCACCCATCTCGATTCAGATGATCAGGCTCCAAGGGGCATCAGCGTTGCAACTCACACCCATGAAGCATACGCAGCAGGAGCAGCTTCCATGCTACGGCTTGGTTCTTCTCTGCTTCTGGACATCTTGTGCTGTTTGAGATTTATTTCCATGCCAAAGCCATTCAGAGACTGTACCTCTGACTCGTTCTTCCTTCCAGCAATATCACCACCTTCCTCAAAGTGCCTGTGATTATCAGCAGTCTGCCCACTTGTTTGTAGTGCATGGCTGGTCTGATGACAACTGGCCTCCTTCAGGGTTGACAGCAGGCTTTGGAGGCTCACACAGAGAAATTCTGCATCATCCTGGAAGTGCCTATGCCTGCAGAGTGTCCATGTTATCATGTTAACTGTGGGGGATGCTATACTTTGCACAGCTAGAGCTGCAGGCACAAGTTGCTACTGTTCAAGGGCCTTCATGATGGGGAGGAACAACTTTCCCACTAAGAGGAGAAAGATCAAGGCTCCAGAAAAAGGGGCCTTCAGTGAGAAGGGTTTGTGCAGGACAAATGGAGCCACAGATGGGTTGAACCACTCACATGTCATGACCAGGGTAAAACATGCAGCAGAGTGGAGGCATTGTGAATGGAGCAGATGAAGGTTGCCCAGGAGTGCTGGGTCTGGTGGATACGCAGGACGCTCAAGCAATGTCCGCTATTTCATCTAACTGGGGAATGCCTGAGCACTCCCAGAAGAGAGAAATAGCACAAACAGGTTTGGAGAACAATCAGGAAAAGGGTTTTCTTGTGATAGTGAGATAATTTCTCATAGAATCATAGAGTGGTTTGGGTTGAAAGGGACCTTAAAGATCATCTAGTTCACCCCCCCTGCCACGGGCAGGGACACCTTCCACTAGCCCAGGTTGCTCCAAGCCCCGTCCAGCCTGGCCTTGAACACTGCCAGGGAGGGGGCAGCTATAGCTTCTATGGGAAACCTGTGCCAGTGTCTCACCACCCTCACAGTAAAGAATTTCTTCCTTATAGCTAATCTAAATCTGCTCTCTTTCAGTTTAAAACTGTTACCCCTCACCCTATCCCTATACTCCCTGATAAAGAGTCCCTCCCCATCTTTCCTGTAGGACCCCGTTAAGTACTGGAAGGCCTCTATAAGGTCTTGCCAGAGCTTTCTCTTCTCCAGGCTGAACAACTCCAACTCTCTCAGCCTGTCCTCATAAGGGAGGTGTTCCAAGCCCCCTGAGTGTATTTGTGGCCCTCCTCTGGACCTGCCTGAGCAGGTCCATGTCTTTCTTATGCTGGGGCCCCCAATGCTGGACACAGTACTCCAGCTGAAGTCTCACGAGAATGAAATAGAGGGGAAGAATCACCTCCCTCGACATGCTGGCCACATTTCTCTTGATGCAGCCCAGGATATGGTTGGCTTTCTGGGCTGTGAGTACATATTTCTGGCTCATAGTCAGTTTTTCATCCACTACTGCTCCAAAGTCCTTCTCCACAGGGCTGTTCTCAATCCACTCATCTCCCAGCCTGGAGATTACCTTCACCCATGTGCAGGCCCTTGCACTTGGCCTTGTTGAATTTCATGAGGTCTGCATGGTCCCACCTCTCCAGCATGTCAAGGTCCTTCTGAATGGCACATCCCTTCCCTCCAGAGTGTCAACTGCACCACACAGCTTGGTGTCATTGGCAAACTTTCTGGGGGTGCACTCAATCCCACTGTCCATGTCTCCAACAAAGATGTTAGACAGGACTGGTCCCGATATCAACCCCTGAGAAACAGCACTCATCACTGCTCTCCACTTGGACATTGAGCTGTTGACCACAACTTTTTGAGTGTGACCATCCTGCCAATTCCTTATCCACTGAGTGGTCCATCCATCAAATCCATGTGTCTCCAATTTAGAGACAAGGATGTTTTGTGGGACAGCATCAAAAGCTTTGCATGAGTTCGGGTAGATGACAACAGCTGCTTTTCCCTTACCCACCAGCACTATAACCATGTAGAAGGCCACTGAATTTGTCCAAATTATGGGGTTGCTTAATTTGGCTTCTAAATTATGAACAAATGTGGCTAAATAATTTTTTTTTCATAATGATTCCCTGCTGGAAAAGAGCCTTTACCTCAACCTAACAGGATTAGCTAAATTTTCCAAGGAAACCTCTCTGAAGTCAGAGTTGGTTTGGTTTTTTTTGTTTGTTTGTTTGGGTTTTTTTCCCCTGTGGAATGAAAGCAAAACAATGATTCGAAAATTTTCCAGTAAAACACTATAGACTGTGCACATATTCATGCCACATGTGAAAATTGCACTGAGCAATTATATATGTAGTATGTGCTGCTTTGAGATTAACCAAATAGCATGAAATACATGTGTGGGTCTGTTGGGTGGTGGTGGATAACTGATGGTGTGCCTAGTGTTAAAACTCCTGGGGTGAGGACTGTTACTCTGCACAAATATCCCTTGCCAGTTTCACTTTATGTATTGCATTGATGTATGGTTGATTTTTTGCCAAATGAAGTATCAGTTTTGTTTACCAAATATAATATTTATGTAAATCTCTCTGGCAGCATCAGTTTATTTGGCATGGTTTTACTGGCTTGTGTGGGTGGGTTGCTGCTTCATTATGCTTGAAGAAAACTTTTAAGTATGGCTCCCACTTCTTATTTCTTCACAATTAAGTGGACAACAAGTAGTGGTTAAAAAAACAGTGTTGTTAAACCCACACATTTACACTAACACAAATTTAATATCAGTAAAACTGAGATCACTGGTTCTTTGAAAAAAGAAAATCATCTGTCTTAACTATCAAAATGCTATCTGAAAAATCAAAGTGAAAACAAATTCAGGCAGCTGTAATGGTAGAGAATAGAATAGAATAGAATAGAATAGAATAGAATAGAATAGAATAGAATAGAATAGAATAGAATAGAATAGAATAGTTTAAGTTGGAAGAGACCTACAATGATCACCTAGTCCAATTCCTATGAAATACACTTTAACCCATCATAGTCCTTGTAAGTTTATAATTATTCTTAAATATCAAATTCTACATAAAATATTTTTTCTTTAGTGTCACTTTATTGTGTTACATAAGTGTAACACCGGTAAAGTTTATGAGGAACTGTGATACTGAATTATATTTTCTAAAGAATTCCTAATAAAAATATTAGAAGATTTTACCTTCACAAACATTTGTATTGGGTTTGCATGGCAAGGTTTTGGTAGGGGAGGGGCTGCAGGGGTGGTTTCTGTGAGAAGCTACCAGAAGCTTCCCCCATGTCCGATAGAGCCAATGTCACCTGGCTCTAAGTCAGACCCACTGCTGGCCAAGGCCGAGCCCATCAGTGACAGTGGTAGCACCTGTGTTAAGAAGGGGGGGAAAAAAGCTGCACAGCAGCAGCCAGAAGAGAGTAGTGAGAATATGTGAGAGAAACAACTCTGCAGACACCAAGGTCAGTGAAGAAGGAGGGGGAGGAGGTACTCCTGCAGCCCGTGGTGCAGCCCCTGGTGAGGCAGCTGTGTCCCTGCAGCCCATGGGGGGTTAACGGTGGAGCAGAGAGACACCTGCAGCACATGGAGGACCCCACGCCAGAGCAGGTGGATGTGTCCAAAGGAGGCTGTCACTCCATGAGAAGCCTGTGCTGGAGCAGGCTCCTGGCAGCAGCTGTGACCCATGGAGAGAGGAGCCCACACTGAGGCAGATTTGCTGGCAGGACTTGTGACCCTCTGGGGGACCCACCCTGGAGCAGTCTGTTCCTGGGGGACTGCACCCTATGGAAAGGGCACACACTGGAGCAGTTCGTGAAGAGCTGCAGCCTGTGGGAGGGACTCATGTTGGAGAAGTTCATGGAGGACTATCTCCCATGGGAGAGATCCCACACTGGATCAGAGGGAGGATGTGAGGACTCCTCCCCCTGAGGAGGAAGGAGCGACAGAAAAAACATATGATGAACTGACCACAACCCCCATTACCCATCCCCTTGTGCCACTGCAGGGGAGGAGGTAGAGAAATCAGGAGTGAAGTTGTGCCTGGGAAGAAGGGTGGGGTGGGGGGAAGGTGTTTTAAGATTTGATTTTATTTCTCATTACCCCACTCTGATTTGATTGGTAATAAATTAAATTGATTTCCCCAAGTGGAGTCTGTTTTGCCCATGACTGTAATTATTGACTGATCTCCCTGTCTTTATCTTGACCCATGAGCCTTTTGTTATATTTTCTCTCCCCTGTCCAGCTGAGGAGGGGAGGGATAGAGAATCTTTGGTGGGCACCTGGTGTCCAGCCAGGGTCAACCCACCACAACATTTAGTGTTTTTCCTGAAGTTAAACTGATATTCAGTTAATGTGTCATGCCCCTTGCTGGTTTTGACCCTGGGCAGGAATCCCTCTGAAGTCACAGGAGACCACAGATGTATAGTCTGTTGCAGGATTAGTTGTGCTTTGTTTCCACTCTGAAATTAAATATCAAGAGTTACCCTCAACAGTGCTTAAAAGTTAATAAAAACATATGTTGAAATTAGCAGGTCCTTCTAACAGGCTTTCGGATTCCCTTTTCCCTGAGTTTTACATTATTCTACTCAATGCCAAGAAGAGGTTTTTTTTGCCATGTTCTGTCATAAAAACATCTTCTGTAACATAAAAATGAAATATGTGTGTCCACAAAGTTCATGTAAATCCGTTTGCTCTGCTTATTTTAGTTTGCTTCTTGTATATGCCTATTTCATGGGTAAATGCATAACTTAAATTGTTCCTTATACTATATCTTTGCTTATTGTCATAACTGAAATTCTCAGAGTGGGTAGTCACCAGAATCGCCTCTGTTCTGAATAGTTTTAAAAAAAAAAGGTGTCGAAACTTTTCTCTCCAGTGCTATTTCCAAATGTCAAGAGAAAAGTTATTCTATCACTTCAGCTGTAGCAGTCACTATCTCAGATAAAATATATGGCTCTGTTTCCTTGTCATTTGGATCATTTGATTGGATATATTTTGCAATTTCCCTTAAACTGGAATTTCTGTTTATTCTTCATGAGAATTATCATGCACCTCACCCCATAATTCCCAAAATAATGTGTATCAGGGTTTTGTTGGCTGGCGTTATGATATTGCAAATCCTTTGAATTCTTCCTTTAACAGTAGTTGAATCACCAGAGGCATTTCCTCTGAGTGCAAAAATGGAATTGCTAACCAAACTGAATAAAGTTTTTTAAAAATAATAGTATTAAAAATGATGTCTCACTGCATAAAAATTATACCCATAGATAGAATATTTTAGCTGTTCATTAAGATTCTTTTCTGCTTTGCCTGCTGTTCTTTTGAAGCAGCTGAGAGTAAGTATCTGTTAGATGAAATGCAGTTCAGGTTACTCTCAGCTGTTAAAAAGGGAAGATGGGTCAAATGAGAGGCAGCCATCATCCCTCCAGAGATGACAGACCCTGATCTTGCCCTTTGCCCTGATTAGACAGACCCAGTTGGGATAACTGTTGGGGAGTGACCTGGAATGTTGAAGCCTACGGCTGGTGAAACGCTAAAGTGTGCTTTGTGACTGCTTGGTGTTACATTTGTCATTTATACGGAGGCATTGCAAGTGCGAAATGAATGTTAGAAGTGAGCTGGTTGGTTATGATAGCACTTCCTAACTATTTACAAAATCAAATAACAAAATAATTCAGGTGGGAAAGGGTCTTTGAAGCCCATCTAGTCCAATGGTCTGCTCAAAGCAAGACCAACTTCCAAGTTAGACCAGGTGGCTGATATATGGGTGAACGTGTGTAAACACAGCTCAGGGGAGAATTAGACTTAGATGGGTTGAAACAGGCCTGAACTAGGAAAAAAAATAGTTTTTATAAACTAACATGACCATTTAAAGCTTTTGTGATAAAAACTACTTTTTATTCATGAAGGTCTGCAAGCCTGTTCCACACTGACAAGACCTGGTCTTTTTGATACCACCGTAACGCTACCTCCCCTAATGAAACACATCCTTGGTGAAGAAGCTTCCTCTGGGATGGTGCCAGCATATGCTGCATTCTCCGTCCTACTAACTGTCCTCCACAGTCCCCAAGCACACTGTGTCTCTGTCAATCACCCTGATTATAATTTTGAACTCCACTGCACAGAAGTCACAATGTCCCAGAAGCGGCCGCTCCCGCTCTTAAAAATTGCTAATTATGGAAGTGGCCCTTTTCCCATTAGCTCACAGCTGCAAGCAGAAAGCACAAAAATTAGGCTAAGAAGTAAAGCAGGGGAGGGGATGCTGGATCCTTCCTTGGAAAAAGGATGGGGGCATCGGGGGAAAGAAAAAAGATTAGGGAATACTGTGTCACTTGAGGGGAGGGAGGGAAATGGTGCAGAGGGTCCCAGTCGCCTGCCTGGCTTGGGGTTGGATGCAGTGTAACTGTGGGTAGAGAGTTCCAGGTCACTTGGACAGACTGCTGAGGCATGGGCTCTTAAGTGTACCCAATGTATCTCTTGAGGTCATGCTTTGAAACTTTTTTTCTTCTGATTTCATTGAAATTAACTGCATTTTTGGCCCAAATTTTTAGTAGTCAAAATGTTATGCAGGTAACTGGGTGTCCTCAGATCTCAGAGAAGGTATTTTAGCAGCTTCAGTTCAGGCTGTATCCTGAACTCAGTGTAAATAATTTTCTAATGTAAATAAATCTTGATTTTAAGGGCTATTTCAATTACATCCTGCTAGTGAGTCCTGGTTGAAAAAGAAACTGATTTTGCACTGTGGGTGATTCTGTGGCACCAAATTTTGTGCAGCAATACAACCCGGTGGAAGCAAAAACAAGAGGACATGATCACCGAAGAATTTCCTTATCAGAAAGAGAAGTTTCCATATCACAAAGAGACATTTCTGTATCCCAAAGAGACTCCCCTTTTGACTTGGAATTGTCAGAACAGCTTTATATTCACTTGTCACAGGTCGGCTGTCACGGGTGTGCGGTCAGGGAGGCGAGGAGCAGGGTGTGCGTCATCCTTACTATTTTTGACTGCAGAAGTACCCGCTAGTGGCCCAGGGTGGCTAAATTTATGTTCGGACCGCCTGGAGATGGCACATGGTGTAACCACTGCATTGTTTTACCTTGCATTGAGCCCACTCCATGGGGATTTGGCCATCATTTGACCATGACAGTCCAGCTGCACAGCCTTGGCTCAGGCTTCCACTCAAATCACTGAGCTGCAAGTAAAATCATGCAATGTAAGGAAAGCTAAATTGCAGATGAAGGTAGAGCTGTTGAGAGCAATTCAGGAGGAAAAAAAGAATGACATGGAAAGGTATGAAATGCTAAAGGAAAATTGTAGTGAGGAGATGGTAGGTCAGCAGCACAGAGCAGTGGGGCTGACCCCTCCCCACTTGCCTGATGCCTGCTGGGCCACCAAAGGCTTCTTAGGGGTATTCTCAGTGTGGGGAGCATGCTAATGCCTGATAACTCATTAAACCTCAGCTACCTTTTGTGTGTATTTACCAAGAAATGCGTACTTGGTGGATCCCAAACCAAGCTGTGTGTACCTTGCTGGCAAAGCTACTTGGCACATGGTATGAGCTGGCTGGGTGAGGTGAACCAGAGAGAGCTGGCTGTACCCTGAAGGATGAAAAAGAGAACCCACAAATACGTGTGACACCAGATACACTCTTGCATGCCTGCAGCTATCTCTAAAAGGTAACATATAGTGAGATACAAGCCTGTCCTGTCCGGCAGCCACCAGACTCGGTCAGCCTTGGAGGAAAGCACTGATGACATTTTCTAAAGTGACACCATGCCTCCATGCCACTGGAGAACTATTCCCAAAGCAGGGCTGGACTTTAAAGGCTCAAGCAGGAACTGCGATGCTCTTAAAGCCAAGGGGAAAAAGCATAAGAAACGGAGCAAATACACTCCTACATCTTGTAGTCGTTCCACTTGTAGATGCTACAGGTTTTTTTTCTATATTAACCATTGCTTTTACTACTGCTAAATATTAAAAAAAAAAAACAAAACCCAAACTCAAAAACCCTAACAGATTTATCCTTCCAGAATTTGTTTTGAGTAGTTATCAGTTTTTAAATTAATTTTATTTTGACTTCATTGCAGTCCTTAGCACTGTGTTCTATGGTTTAACCACATGTTGTATGAAAAGGTGATTCCTCTTGTTTAAATCAGCTCCTTACTAACTTCACTGGAAACTGTTGCACCAAGAGAGGCAATGCAAATTCTTTCCAATTTCACCTTCCTTACACCATTCATGGTTAGAAACGTCCAGTGTATTCCTCCTAACATATGCCTAACTTTGTATTTTTCCAAGAAATAGTAAAAATACCTTTAAATTTATAAATTTTTAAAAGAAGTTATGCTTTCTAAAGAAGGAGGGGACTGCAACCAACCCATGATTGTGTTTCTTTCTTTCTTTGATGATCCTTCTGTAGTTTAATGTGATAACTACTGATAACTACTAATGAGAGACTAAGATATGCTTAAAAAAAGGATGCCTGTTTCAAGCTGGGTAGAGACACAAGCAGAAGCATTGTTGGCTAGGATATTTTATTGTAAAAACCACCCTTTTAATTTACAACATGGAGGCTTTCAAAAGTGCTCCTAAATGTCACTGGTCATGAAAAAACACAAACGGGCCTTGTGTGATAAAAGAAGTTCATGACTTCTAGGTGTACACAAATTGTTGTGAAATGTATCTGAAGAGTATTTACATAGATATGCAGTGTTCTCAATACTGGCAAAAGATGCAACAGTAGGTTATAGGTGATAGGGCCGAGCAACATTATATTATTCAAGGCACCTCCTTGAAAATGTATCAGCTAGGTATATAAATTTCAGAAAAGGAAGTAAGTCTTCCAATTCTTAATGCTGGGTGAAAAAAAAAAAAAAAAATTGCTTTCTGAGTAGGAATCAGGTTGTTTTCTTATAAATTATTGGTACTTTATGGAAGTCTTAAATAAAAATTCAATGCTGCTCTCATAGCTTGTTGCTGTAGACACCTCTGAACTGCTGAAGTAATTCTCTGTTGACAGAATTATTCCTCTTTAGTGATCAGCTGAGAAAATACAGTTTGTCTTTCACTTTCTCTATTGATACTACATAAAGATTAACTAGAAGATTATGTTCTACTCCCACCTAGTGGCAAATAAAACATGCACATACAAACAACTAAAAGTAGACCTACCTGAGTTGGTAAAAATGAAAACCAGAAACATGATACTGTACCTGTAACTGGGCATTTTTTGTACAAAAGAGAACTAAGACAAATTTAGACCAGAGTTTTATAACTTAGCTTTATTTTTCACTTTTAATGTATGCAGTTAATAGTAGGATGAGACTGTAAAATGGCAGGTCATGTACATAAAAAAATTATATATATATATAAAAAAAAAAGTGAGTAGCAATTTGTTTGCCTTTAAAATAGTCCACATAGAGTGTGTCCCACCAGCAGGACCCCGCACTGGCTGGAGCTGCCAATAGCTGCTTGGGTCCTTGCTTGGTAGTTAAGTCCATTTCAGACAGCGGGTCTGGGTCACCAAACACCTTGGGACCAAATTCGGCCACGGGGCTTGCACAGCTCTGAAGACTTCATGGACGGGATTTAGCTCTGGGTTGATACCTCAACGTAGGAGTCTATAATCTTGCAATCTGCCTGTAGAGTTGGCATAAACTAGTGTACAGAGTCAGCTTTCATTAAAGACCATTCCTAGCACTGTGGTTGCAAAGCAAATCTACTGGAGCTGTTTGTTTAGAAATGGACTGATGTAAGTCTGAGACTAGAATTGACATACAGACATGTTAATTAGCTTGTTTGATTAGCTACATCATCTCAGAAACACAGAATCATAAAATTACATGGTTGGGAGAGGTTCCAAGGTGTCATATAGTCTATTCCTGTGCCAAAAAGCAGAACGTCCTCTATCAGCAACATTCCTTGACAAGGAGTAATACAGCGTAGTCTTTAATATCTCAAAAGTTGCATCTTCCACATTCCTGCCACAGCTTATTCCATGCTTCTGTATCCTTGGTGTTAGAAGCTTTTTTTTTTTTTTTTCCCCAATATCCAGTCTGAATCTTCTTTGTTGCAGTTGAAGCCCATTCATTCCTGTATTGCCTGTAGACAGCCCTGTCCCCAGTTTGGAATTTTCTTGAGTGGAGGTTGCCTTCTCTCCAGACTAAACAATCTCTGTTCATTCACTTTCCACATATGTCATGTTTTACAGGTTTGGGGAGGAGTGGCTGGAGAGCTGCCAGTCAGAGAGTGACCTAGGATAGTATTCATGAGGCCTGGCTGATTTGAAAAACCACTTTTCTTATTTAAATGCTTTCTAACCTGCCTTTTCTCTATTTTAAAAAGTGATTTGTCACTCTTTTTGGTTCATTAGCTAATTGGTTTCCAGTTTTGTGTGAAGACAAAACCAGAAAGGCATTTGGTCCCTCCTGGTGTCATCTGCCAATAGATTATCTTTCTAATCAAGCAACAGATGGATTTTTTCTTGGTCATCTTCTTGCTACTTGATATCCCTAAGATTGATTTCTTGTTACCTTTGAAATCCTCCATCTCCTTTCATCTCTCTTTTTTTTTTTTTTTTTTTAACCCCTGGGAATTTCTGATTTTCCCCCTAATTGCTTATGCTATTACACTATATGCACCCCAATCAATCTGACCTAGTTTCTGTGGCTTGTTGCCTATTTTCTGCATTTGATCTCATTGGAAAGACCATAAAGTAACTCTTTTTCTCTTAATATTTGAGACCTGTGAGATTTTACTTGTCAATTCTTTGTGGTTTTTGAAGTTTGCTTTCCTGAAATCCCTGGTTTATTACCCTCTTTTGCTTCTTTCCCTCTCAGGGAATGTGAGTGTTATCTTTACACAAATAGTCTTGCATTCTCAATCACTTTCTGCCTCTGGTAAGGATAAAATCTACAAAAGCCTTTTCTAGTTGCTTCTTGTACCCTCTTAAAAAAAGAAGCATCTCAAGACATATGTGTGGCTGTGTACTTTTCCCAACAATTTTTGGCTAATTAAACACCATCACTAGTGCTGACTCTTGAATAGTTGCAGGCAGTTGGCCTCATCTACTTTCGGGACCAATAGTTACCTGTTTTCTTATTGTGGTTTAAACCTGGCCAACAGCCAAACACACCATACAGCTGCTCATTCATTCTCCCCCACCCCCAGGGAATGGGAGAGAGAGTTGAAGAGGTAAAAGTAGGGAGAAACATAGGTTGAGATAAAAAAAAATAATAACAGATAAAATAAAATTAATATAATAATGATGATAGTAATAATAGAAAATACAACTGAGTGATGCACAATGTGATTGCTCACTACCCGCTGCCCAATGCTCAGCTTGTTCTCAGCTCACCCCCGTCTATCAACTGAGCATGATGCTATATGATATGGAATATTCCAGTGGCCAGTTTGGGTCCTTTGCTTTGGCTGTGCTCCCTCACATCTTCTTGAGCACCTGCGCACTGGCAGGACATGGGAAGTTGAAAAGTCCTTGATTTCTTAGCAACAGCTAAAAACATCAGTCTATTATCAGCATTCTTCTCATACCAAACCCCATACTGAATCTAAAACACAGCACTATTCTAGCTACTAAGAAGAAAAATATTAGCTCCATCCTAGCTGAAACTAGGACACTCCTGATGCTAGCAAACACATTCTTCCTCCCATCTGTTTTCACCAAAGTTTATTTAAAAAGCCTTTCTTCCTCAGTGCTTTGGACTTATGAGCACCAACACTACACACAGCAATGCTTTCTCTCTTTTTTCCAGAACAAACTCCGCAACCTATATTAAAATCTGATTTTTTCCATAAATCTAATAATGGATTATACTATTGGCATAACCTATAACAGGAGATAATTGCAGTGATATAAGTGTTCCTTTAACTGATGGAATTTATTTTCCTTCCCTTGTGGGAAACATTTTGTAGTGGTGTGACTGTTCCATGTTAGTGAAGCTGAACCACTCTAAGTTTGTGGTTGTGACTAAAGGTTTGCAGAGTTGGTGTGTTTATGAGGTCTGTGCTTCCTTCATGTTTTTAAAGCACAAAAATTCAATTTAACCAATTCCCAACTCCCAAAGCACATGCCACGGTTTAGTTTTATATCCAGGATTCTGCAGCACAGTGATTGAAATTTTAAAGACACTTTCTCATTAATTGAAACTAATATGAAGAATTAATCAAATAAGATGAAGAGGGCTGTAGTGACACTGTTGATTGATGTACTGTATTCCATAAAAGCCTCTATTCTTCTTTTCATTGAACTCAGAAGAATCTTAGATCTACTCCATCCCACTTCCAGGAGTCCAGGTGCTTTGATGTACAGCTCACAGTGATTTTGCCTCAGAGCACACAGGCATTGACTGTAACGTATTTCACCCAGCTTATGTTCCAAATGTATACTTCATCAAGGCATTACATTACAGATAGAACTGTCCAAGTGATCAACATCCTTAAAGATAAGGTACCTTTTAAAATTATATTTCATTTCTTTTCCAAAATGTCACAATGAAGTTTTACATTTTAAGTGTTTGGTTAGTGAGATGAGAGGGGAAACATACTGTTAGATGGATGGATAGTAATTCTTAGCTTTCCTGAAATTAAAATATTTTATTTTCTCCGATGATTCATTGTATTATTCATAATAGTTGAAGATTAAGTTCAATTCAAATATAAGCTCTAAGAAAAATAATGCAAAGAATTTCTGAGTCCTCATTTGGGTATGCAGATAGATGTGCAGTTAGTGCAATCGAGGAGAACATCTAAATTTTGACCTGAAGGCACTGGCTTTCTACTATTTTAATAGGGAAGCTACTCAGTAAACAGAAGGGAGCTCTGTAATTCCTCAAGAAGTCTTTGGAAGGATTTGAACCTTGTATATTCTGTTTATAGATACAGAATCACAGAATCATCTAGGTTGGAAAAGACCTTGAAGATCATCCAGTCCAACCATTAACCTAACACTGACAGTTCCCAACTACACCAGATCCCTCAGCACTATGTCGACCTGACTCTTAAACACCTCCAGGGATGGGGACTGCACCACCTCCCTGGGCAGCCCATTCCAACACCTAACAACTCGTTCTGTAAAGAAATGCTTCCTAATATCCAGTCTCACCCTTCCCTGGCACAACTTGAGGCCTTTACCTCTTGTCCTATCACCTACTACTTGGTTAAAGAGGCTCATCCCCAGCTCTCTACAACCTCCTTTCAGGTAGCTGTAGAGAGTGACGAGGTCTCTCCTCAGCCTCCTCTTCTCCAGACTAAACACCCCCAGTTCCCTCAGCCGCTCCCTGTACGACCTGTGCTCCAGACCCTGCACCAGCTTCGTTGCCCTTCTCTGGACATGCTCGAGTCATTCAATGTCCTTTTTGTAGTGAGGGGCCCAAAACTGAACACAGGAATCGAGGGGCGGCCTCACCACTGCCAAGGACAGGGGTCAGATCCCTTCCCTGTCCCTGCTGGCCAGGCTATTGCTGACACAAGCCAGGATGCCATTGGCCTTCTTGGCCCCCTGGGCACACTGCTGGCTCCTGTTCAGCCAGCTGTCAATCAACACCCCCTCCCCCCCCCGTCCCCCGTCCCCCGTCCCCGGGACACCCGCGGAGGTCTCACACGGGGTGAGGGTCCCCCCAGCTCCTCTCGGCGCACCCCGGCGGGTACCCGGAGTGCCGGTGTGTTTGCTCTAAAGCCTCAACCGGAGTCCCAGACGTGGATTTCATTTCAGTCGCACCGCCAAGAAAAGTGCCGGCACCCAGGACGGCTGGCGAGTGTGGAAGCCTTTCTGCCTCGCAGGTAGCGGAAGGTAGAGGAGTATTTGGGGTCAGACGGAAAAGAAGATGCTCTGTGAAATGGAAACATTAATTCCTAATGCTCCCTCAAAGTATTACCCACAGCTGAAGACCTTACCTTCCCTTAAATGCTCTATAAACAACAAGAGGTTTGGATCTACCTGGAGTCCACTGTTTTTAAAGTCAGAAATAAGGGAAATGGGGCTGTGATCCTGCGGAGGAGAGACCCTTCCACCTCAGCAGCATTCACCGTGTTTTAAAGTGAAGTGTCAGAAGCCCTAGAATAAACCCGGTGCTGGAAGCTTTCCTCCAGCCGCTCTTGAACGGGTGCTCCACTCGCTCAGAGCCGGTCTGCGCCCATCTGGCTCAGTACTTCAGCTCTCTGAAGTCCTTGTGTAGTTTCAACACTGTACTTGCAACGGCGTCCCGCTCACCGTCCCCACCCCAGCCTTAAGATCTCCTTCGCCCTATTGATTTGCGCTATAGCCAAACAGGGCGAAAAGACGAGAATTGTATTCGACAGATGCTGCTCACTCGTGAATAACAGGTTCAGCGCATACGGTATCTCTCGCCATTATCCTGTAAGTTAGTATTGAGTAGCAATAGCTGTCTAAATATCAAAATCTATTTATAGGGGATGCAGAGCCATGACCTCTCCGTCTGACCTTCAGGAACCGTAGGCTGGAAAACAGGGCAAATGGAGGGAAA
>NW_020799091.1:55527653-55662949 GCF_003259725.1 Athene cunicularia | reverse complement strand
GGTCCCTCTCTGACTGGCAGCTCTCCAGCCACTCCTCCCCAAGCCTGTAGCGCTGCTGGGGGTTGTTGTGGCCCAAGGGCAGCCCCCGGCATTTGGCCTTATGGAAACTCCTCCAGTTGGCCTCAGCCCATGGCTCCAGCCTGTCCAGGTCTCTCTGCAGAGCCTCCCTACCCTCGAGCACATCAACACTCCCACCCAACTGGGTGTCATCTGCAAACTGACTGAGGGTGCACTCGATCCCCTCCTCTAGATCATCAATAAAGATGTTAAACAGGAGTGGCCCCAAAACCGAGCCCTGGGGGACACCACTCGTGACCGGCCGCCAGCTGGATTTAACTCCGTTCACCACAACTCTCTGGGCCCGGCCAGTCAGACAGTTTTTTACCCAGCAAAGCGTGTGCCCATCCAAGCCTCGAGCAGCCAGTTTCGCCAGGAGAATGCTGTGGGAAACGGTGTCACAGGCCTTACTGAAGTCAAGGTAGACAACATCCACAGCCTTTCACTCTTCCAATAAGCAGGTCTCCCTGTCATAGAAGAGATCATGTCTGTCAAGCAGGACCTGCCTTTCATAAACCCATGCTGACTGGGCCTGATCCCTGGTTGTCCATTATATGACTTTTAATGGCACTCGAGATTACCTGCTCCATGACCTTCCCTAGCCCTGAGGTCAGACTGACAAGTTTATGGTTTTCTGGATTGTCCTCTCTGCCTTTCTTGTAGATGGCTGTCACAGCTGCCACGCTCCAGTCCAAGGACCTCCCCAGTTAGCCATGATTTCAGGTAAATCATGGACAGTGGCTTGGTGAGCACATCTGCCAACTATTTCAGCACCCTTGGGTGTAACCCATCTGGTCCCACAGACTTGTGAGCATCCAAGTGGTGCAGCAGGTCTCTGACCACCTCCTCTTCAACTGTGCTGACCTCAGACTGCTTCCCCTCCCCATCTCCCAGCTCAAGAGGCTGGGCGTCCGGGGATCAGCAAGTTCCACTGATAAAGACTGAGTCAATTAGGCGCTGAGCACTTCAGCCTTTTCCTCATCCTTAGTTACCATGTTTCCCTCTGCATCCAGTAAAGGAGGGAGATTTTCTCAAATCCTCCTTTTGCTGTTAAAAAATTTATAGAAATATTTTTTGTTATCCTTAACAGCTGTAGCTAAGTTGTGCACTAGCTGTGCTTTGGCTCTCCTAATGTTCTCCCTGTATAACTTCACTACATCTTTATAGTCTTCATGAGAGACCTGCCCCCTCTTCCAAAGGCAATAGATTCTCTTTTTGTTCTTGAGATCCAGCCAAAGGTCCCTGTTTAGCCAGGCCGGGCTCCTTCCCCACCTGCTTGTTTTTTGGCATGTGGGAACAGCCTTCTCCTGTGCCTTTAAGACTTCACTCCTGAAGCGTGTCCAGCCTTCCTGGACTCCCATATCCTTCAAGGTAGCCTCCCAAGGGATTTTGTTAATCAGTCTTTTGAACAGGTCAAAGTTAGCCCTTCAGAAGTCTAAGGTGGCAGTTTTACTAACCCCTCTCTTTTTTTTTCCAGGGATCGAAAACTCAATCATCTCATGATCACTGCACCCTGGACAGCCTCCAACCTTCACCTCCCCCACAAGCTCTTCCCTGTTCACAAGTAGCAGGTCCAGGAGGGCACCTGCCCTGGTCGGCTCACTCACCAGCTGGGTGAGGAAGTTATCCTCCACACACTCCAGGAACCTCCTGGATTGTTTCCTCTCTGTAGTGTTGTGATCCCAGCGGATACCCGGGAGGTTAAAGTCCCCCACAAGAACAACGACAAGTGACCGCGAGATTTCTCCCAACTGTGTATAGAAAGCTTCATCCACCTCACACTTTGGTTGGGAGGGGGGGGTCTATAGCAGACTCCTACAGCAAGATCTGCTTTATTGGTGCTTAACCTAATCCAAACACTTTCAACATCGTTATCACTATACTTGATTTCTGAGCTGTCATAGCATTCTCTTACATACAGGGCCAATCCACCACTTCTCCTTCTCTGTCTATCCCTCCTGAAGAGCCATCTATTGCAGCACTACAGTCGTGTGAGGCATCCCACCACCTTTCTGTTATAGCTACTATGTCATGGTTCTCGTGCTGCATCATGGCCTCAAGCTCCCCCTGTTTGTTGCTCATACTGGGTGCATTGGTATAGATGCACTTGAGATGAGCTAATGAATCCAACACCTTTTTGTGAGTGTGGGCCCCATTCCCTACCAGACCCTTCTCAGGTGCTTCTATGGTTCCTAAACATCTTTCTCTTCTCTCAAATGAAGTGGCAGAGGGAGAGCCCT
Organism: Athene cunicularia; assembly: GCF_003259725.1. Classification (NCBI taxonomy): domain Eukaryota; kingdom Metazoa; phylum Chordata; class Aves; order Strigiformes; family Strigidae; genus Athene; species Athene cunicularia. The sequence goes on along the minus strand of NW_020799091.1, from coordinate 55,660,652 downwards.
CACCAGTCCACCGTCCTTCAAGCCTTGGCACGCTTCCCTTGAGCCTTCTCCTAACAGGCCCAGTTATCTCCCTGTCCCCCCTCATATCTAGTTTAAAGCCCTATCAATAAGCCCTGCTAACTCCTGCCCCACAATCCTTTTCCCCCTCCGGGACAGCTGCATCCCAGATGCAGATGTGTAGTGATGTTCTTGCTTTTTAGATTGTTGAAAGTATGAAAGCCAGCTATTTGATGCTTAAAATGCCTTAGCTTCCCAGGGAGTAATCCTCCTATAAAGTTTTATTCTTCTTGACATCATGCTTATCTACAGTGAATAATGATATGACATATAATGGAATACAGTCTATTTCATGAAGATAAAAAGAAAAAGCAGATGAATTTTTGAGTCCAAATATCCATTTTTCTCAACTAGTCAAAGAAAAGGAGAAATAAGAAACACGACAAAAAAGAAAACCAGGAAAACTTTCTTTGATAGACTAACAATGTTACGTCAGTAAACTGTCTCCACTTTTCCACTGAGTGAAATTAGTAAGATGAAAATAAAAGCCAATCCAATAAAAAAAAAGTGAGATTTCTGAAGCTACCAGTACTCTAGAAACTCAGTTCATACAGCAGAACCTTTGAGGGCAAACTCTTTCTCTACATCCTTCCTTAAGCTTGAGTATCTGAGCTAGCATATAGGTTTTATGTGAAAAATCTTCCATACTATGGGTTATCATGTTTCAGAGCTATAATGCATTTTCCATATTTGAAATTTGTTTTTATTAGGTTTACTGGTGGGTCTTGGGAGGTCATCTTCAGTCGTTCTTCATTGTGCTTTGTATCTGAGTTCTGCTGAACACTGTTGTCCCTCTGCACTGTGGTAGAAGAAAACCTTGGCTTCAGGTATAGCGGCACGTGTGGTGTGGAAAACTCCAAACCTTCTCCTAGAGTCCTGGGAAGAGGAACCAAATGTTATTTTCCTTTTGCCTGAAACTTCTGGTTTAACAAAAAGGCAAAAATTTATCTGCAAGTGAAGAGGTACCAAAGTTTATACTAAAATGAAAACTGGCAGCAGCACATGTCCTTCCCAGTTTCACATATCTGCTTTAAGAACTGTTTTTGTTTTTAAAAAGAGCATTTAAGTGAATGCATTAAATGAATTCTGTTATGAGCTCTTTGTTGTGTGGAGCAGAAAGAATATTAAATGATGAAAAGCAGGTGTGAAGTATGTTACGTGAATACACTGGAGATATATCTTGATTTGAAAACAACTTAGGAGGTCTATCAGCATTTCAGAAGAAAAAAATATTTTCAGGTCTTGCTAATTAAATTAAATTGTTTGTTTTGCCATTCCCCATGTGGTATCAATTGTGTGAGATTTTTAAAGTAATAATTTTAGTCAGAAATGATACTGTCAGCTTGAAAAAAATCATGTTCTTGTGATGTTTTCATGTGAAAGGGAATGACACAGAATCACTATTACAGGCCATGGGAGTTGTCTGCTCTGAATGCAGAGGATTTTCAGGTGAATAAATAAACTTGCTTTTCTGTAAAACATTTGAATCTAGGATTCAGAAATAAAACAAAACTTTTTGTTTGTTTGTTTTTAATGAAGGTTGATGAAGAAAGCTAGACTTCTCAGAGGCAAATTGATAGCGAATACAGTTAGGTCCTACTCAGCTCCTCACAAATAAAACCCCAAAACTGCAGTACATTGTGATTCATTGTGAATGCTGACTGACAGACACTTATAACAGACTTTTTCTAGAGATTACCAGTTCTCCCAAATACTAATAGTATTTCTGTAGTTTCTAGCTTTGGCCAGTATTGAAATGGAAATAGAGGATCCCACAATAACAAATTATCTAAGAACCCCACAATAACAAATTATCTAAGAATATACATAAACATTTTCAGCTGACACTGTAGTTATTCTGCTTGGGCGTAAGGCCTGCTGGGTGCTTAAGTGACTATTGAATCCTGAGGATGGGAAAGAAACCTTGTGTTGCTTCTGCTTCACATCAGTCAAACACAGCATGGCCAGAAGGAAGAAAACAAACCATTTCTTTCGAAAGAAAATGTATTTTGGTTTCGGATTGAATCATTTAGAATGAGTGTACATTGTATTGCAGAGGTGCCTGGACTAGCATTGGCTCACCCAACTCCAGACTTGCTAATAGGAGAGATTTGCTGAGGTTAGTGGCAGGTAATACACAGCAGGATGCAAATGAGATCCTTATCCAAGAAGTAGAAACTCTAGTGGGTTTATTCCATCAGACATGTGTTGAGTAAAGGTCACTTGACTGGGGATTTTCCAAGAGAAATCAAAGTCACAGTGAGCATGGTTCTGACAATGCCCAGTATTTCTATGCATCTGGATCCATGGGTATGGCTCTACCAGTAGTTTGTATAGTACTTCTGTTATTATTATTATTTTAATTATCAATGTTACAAACAAAAATTCATGACAGTCTAGTGAGATGAGGATGTGAAATGTGATGTGAAGGTCACAACTGCTTCTGGATCAGTAAGCAAAAGCTATGGCGTAACACAGAGAATTGTTACTTCACGCTGATGAAATTATTTTTTTAAGGTTGGATACAAAACAGTTATATAGAGGATGTTAAAAGGCTGTGTTTAAAAATGAAAAAGCAGACAGAAGGGAGTTTATAAATATTTTAAATACCTGTAGTATATAAATGAAATTTGCTGTTGATATAAAGGCATTCTGGACACAGAGGAGAACTAGAATAGCCAGTGTTTTATGGGTTCCCAAACATGACTGCCCCAATTACTTCCCAAGCAGCAGGGTAAATGAGATAAAGTGGAACAGTACAAGTCGTTTACAAAATAGAAACTCATAATAAGATGTGAATGCATCAGCTGGAAATGGGAGAACTGTACAAAAACTTTCTGTATTCTGTAGATTACAGGTTGTGTATGAGGGTGACGGGAAAATGGGGAGACAGTGAAGAAAATGTGATCTTGGAGCCTGTCAAGCAAAGTATTTCCAGTAGTGATGAAGTAGTGTGTGCCAGCAGTGATATTCCTGTGGCACCTCTGCACTCCTGTGTGCAATTCTCGTTACCTGTGTTCAAGATAGTTTTGAATGACCCACACTCTATAAAGATTAGTGGAAGTTCCTGTTGGGACCATTATCTCCTGTTTCATAAGAAGAAATTGAGAAAGCTTTGCTTGCTTAGTCTGCTTAAACAACCTGAGAGAGAATAGGAGCAAAACTGGATTGAAAAATTGTGTTTGGAGAGTATCATCCTTGTTACACTGCCAGCAGGGAAGGGATAGTGCTGAGGGTTCAGCAGCATTCATCCTTGGTGTGTTTTGTCTCTGTCCTTTTACTAATGACTCAGATGAGGAAATAGGAAATTACTGAAACCTGAAAGAAATTGCCATGGTGGCAATTGGAGAAACAATTTCAAAACCAGGGAAGGCATGGAGCTGTGGATTTATTTCCCATCTCTGTAGCTGCCATTTGCATTATATGAACATGTCCTTCCCCTCGTTCCCTCTGCCCTTCCTGTAAGGTGCCTTTTCCCCTTGCCATGTATTCTTTCCCAGCTCCACTCCACACCGGGGCTGGTTTTTCCTCATGTTCTCTGGCACTGAGCTGGGCAAGGGGCAGCAAAGGACTAGCCCTGAGCTAGCCCAAGCAGAGGGGCCAGCTGGCAGGCCAGGCAAAATAAATGCCCAGTGAGCTTACGCTGCAGCCCGACCCTCTGCAAGGGCTGTAATTTCCATCTTTTCCCTCTATCCAGTCACTGATTTTTACACAACTTGAAAGAACTTAATACTTTTGCAGCTTTTTCAACCAAATCAGATAGAGGCAAATGAGTTCCAAGAAAATTGAAGGGAATAAGAAAAAGTATCAAGTAAACAGATAAAGCAGCTGCCTAAATGCATATATTTTGTTTTCTCAGGAATCAGGTGGAAAATAGGATGCAGTTCAATTTGCAGTAACTCTCTCAAAGAAATACAGTATAATTGCCATATAGCGGCTCTTTAGAAAATTATATGGGAGCTAAAGTGGATCCCAACATAATGATGATTCAAAATTTCAGACATCTTATTAGTACATATATGAAAAGGAATAGAATATTTCAAACTTCTCACCATGGTAAGGTGGTCTTGGTTGCAGTGCTGTGCCTGTTCTTGGACACCACAGCTCATAGTGATGTGGGCCAACTGGAAACAGCCCAGAATGGCTAGATATCTCAAAAGTTTGATTTAGAAGAAAAGATTGAAATAATTTATATTATTTATTCTCTAAAAAAGAGCAAAACATGATAACAGTCCTTAAAGGCTGCTTGTAGAAGGAAGTTTTCCATGCAGGTTTCCATCTCTGTAGTGGATGGGACAAGAAGAAATGGATCTAATTTTTTGAGGGGAAGATGTAGATTAGACATGAATAAAAATATATCTCTGAATAGAGACTGAAGTAGGTTGCCTAAATATTATTTGTATTCACCATTACTGAAGTCCTTAAGTTGCTGGGAAGACAAGTGTTTTTCAGGAATGATATGGATGTATACTGATGATCCCATCTTGGGGCAGGGAAATGGCTTACATGGCTTCTTGAATTTCTTCCAGCTTTATTATTTTAAGACTCCATGTTTGTTCTCTGCAAATGCATAGGAAAGAAGAAGAATTATTTACATTAAGGAACAATATTGACAAAAAAGCCTGTGAATTCTGGCTATACATTGATTATTCTGGAAATTAGAAGAAAGCTTCTAACCATCCAGGGACAGTTTTCCATATGAAATGCAAATCTAACTGGCTCCAAGCAGGAATATGATCAGTTTAGGAAGGTATGCTGCATGTTTTCTTCTGATTCAAGGGGACTTGGCTCAAAGATATAGAAAGACCCTTCTGGTAATCTTACATATGCATGATCTTTTCTTCCCAAAAGAAGGCAACTGAATGATTTAACCCCAGAGGAGTCCTGCTATGGCATTCAGCTTGTGAATAAGGCAAGTGAATCTGACTCAGTGGTGTGCAAACACTTCTCCTTTTAATGTGCTTCTTAGTACATTCTTTTCCAAAGCTTTGTTTTATCAGCTTTTACCCTCTTCTGGTGTTCCAGTTCAATATGTAGGGGTTTATAATCATTGCAATGACAGTGAAGCATCACGAACACTGGATGGTGTCAGTGCAGAATGAATCAGGCATGCAAAACAAGCAGCTTCTATATTATAGACACAGACATCCCAGTAATCAAGGAAAAGATTTACAGAGTAAAATGTGTTGTAAAATACTTTATATATAATTTGCTTTTGGAAAAAGATCTGTAACTACCACATAAGATGGCCCAGTAGTTCAGGTTTTCTCTTAAGTAAAAAGATGAACTCTTCTGAAAAAAAAAAAAAAAAAAAAAAAAGCACTATAATTTGTGGTCTTTGTTCTCATAAAATAATCCTTGATTACTTAGCTTTAAGAATACAACCTATGCAATGAACAACATGGAGCAGACAGAGGTTTTATAAGGGAGTTAATCCTGCAGGGAGGTAAGGCAGATATATGTTTGTTACAGATTTCTTTAATTTTTTGTTTTGTTTTGTTTTATTGCAGTTTTTACTTAACTGCAAGAGTGAAAAGCAGAAGGAGTTCCTAGATGTTCAGATGGGATACCCTTCTTCTATGGTCTCAGCCTAGGAGGTAGCAAGATACCTGCCAATTAGGGGCAGGTAATATGCATGGCTGTTCTTTCAAAGAGTCTCTCTGATGTGGCAAAAAGTTTTCTACTGTTTTTGCTGAAAAAAAGGTGCAAGAGTTCCTTACCACAGAACCGGAGTCAAAGCTGGCAACAGACGCTACATTTTTCTTTGTATCATCCATTTTGCACATGTGAATAAACTTTCACCTTCTCTAGGCTGGTCCTTTATAGCTGGATATAAGAGGCACCTGTTGATGCAGACAGAAGTTTTCACTCTCTCAAATACCAACTTCCCAGCTCACTCCCAGAAAGCCAGTTGTCTCTGAAACAAGACCCAAGAAGGGCTGGTTCAGGCTGACCTCTGTTCATACTGTCAAAAGGCAGTATGGACTTGCCCATGACAGGACTGGCCACCTCTGCTGGAGGACACCATCCTCCGGCACCATCCCAGAGCTTTGGCTGCCACATCCCAGCACTCCCATGTACCCCTCTGCTGTGTCCCAGTGTATGCAGCACCCCTCCTCGATTTCATGCTATGAAAATGCCAGTCTAGAGGGTGTCACCCTGTCCTCCTGTTATCTGAGATACTTTGAGATGAAAGCAATGCAGGCATGGACCATACCTGTAGCATGATAAGGGCATCGCTCTGACCCTGTGATGAGACCCAGGGCCAAGAGTGACATTGGATCGATGTAGCCCATGAGCTCTTTGGGGGGTGAGGACTAAGCAGGGTAGACACAGCCCCTCTAGGCTACTTGGCCTGGCCTTTTTGTCAGTGTACAGCACTGTAAATATGCCTACAAGGTACAGTCAGGTGCTGGGTGGATTTTCAGAGCTCTGATTTTTTGTCAAAGGCATCCACAAAAGCAGTTACGTTGGATTTAGGCTTTTAAGTCCTTCTATATATCCTGCTCTACTGTCTATTTTATTTGTTTTGAAACTGTTTCTTTTTCCCTCTGTGGGATAGCAAATGACTAAACTACTTTCCACTTTAAATGGACTTAGCCCCTCAGGACAAAAATTTATTAGTAATATGCAAAATTATATTTCAAGTCCCAGCTTGTTACAAAACAAATCATTATTGCTTAGAATGACTTTAAATTGTTTAATCCAAAGGAACCAATGGATCCAACTCGTAAACACTCCTGAGCTTAGCTAAGTTCCTGAGCTCTTGAGCTGAGTTCAGGCTCAGACCTTGGATGAAGATGGTCCAGAGAGACAAAGAGAGAGAGAAGACATAAGTCCTGACTTGCTTAAACTTCCATGAAGTGAAATGTTTGTGCATTTTGAAGATCAGTTTTGTGTCTGACAATGAGTAAGTAGATATAAATGCACCATCTGAGCGATTTCTCCATTTGGTTTTGGATGCTGCTCAGAGACACTAGATGGCACCTTTTGTTTGCTACGTGCATGGGGCCAGAAATAGGGCCTATCTGAATGCTGGTGAAAGCTGACAATTATTTTTGAAGCAACTGGTGCATCCATATGGATCCTTGCTGACGAAGAAGACAAAAATATCCTGGTGCTCCATATCCAGAAAAATGGGGAGGATAGAGCACCTATTAACTACCTTGTTTCTTCTTTTTATATTTTCTCTGTGCTGTAGCTGGTGGGGCATTGAAAGACCCCATTTAGTTAAAGAACAGGCTGGAAATGGTTGTGTTCATGATGCATTTTAAGGAAATGGTTTTGAGGAAAGCTGGACATGATACAGGTGACATGGGGTAGGGATTTAAGCCAATAAGGTATAACAGAGTGTGAAAGTGCAGTGTATGGACATGTGAGTAGCAGTTGCCTCATTGCAGGTATCTGGTGTCATTTAGGATGTCGTAGAGGATCCCACATGAAGTCCAGCCATTGCTCCTAATAGGCATGGGTTATATCTGCTCAGCCTCTGAGTCTGCATCTGGGTTGCCTCTGCACTGGATGGGTGACTGCACCGAGCACCTGTCATGGGTTGTGAAAATTGGTGTCACTTGGTGAATCAAAGCAGGAAAGCTGCTCATCTTACGTGAGCACAGCCATCAGCCCAAACTCTCTTCACCCTCCACTGACTGTACTGGCTAGATGGCTGTTGAATAGGCACTCAGCCCATAGGTAGATGTCTGAATGACTGCAAAAGAAGGGGGATCCTACAGCTAGTGAGCAAGTGTGCTCTGTAGTTACCTCTGAATTGGTGTCACCACACGGTAAGCAGAGAGTATGGGATGTGTAGCCTCATGACTCCAGGAGGTTCAGCAGGAACCAGCCAGTGATCACCAGTGCTGTCTGCCAGTGACATGAATGAACATAAATGCAATGGCACCCTTATAGGAAGAAAGTCTGGTTCAAGGAAATGCTATTTTTCTTGATTAAATGTTAAGAAATCTCTGACTGTTCTCCCTAACAAGTTGCTACGGGCATGTATTTTTTAGAAATAATTTTACTAAATAGTTTTGGAAAAATCTGCCCGTAGCTAATTGTGCAATTTCTGCTTTGTGTTTATCATGGTGCAACCCCTCATTCTCATCTTCCACAAATAGGGGTTTTATGATTGTGCGGTTTTGTAGGACTTCTTAGGCAAAGAACACTATGACTGCCTAAATCATCAGACCAGTGCCCTGACATCAAAAGCCCTCATCCGATCAATGTTTAATCCATAAGGATCTGCAGAATCCCTGTTCCCCACAGAGCAGATACCACAAGCCATGAAATATCTCCTTTGCCCATTTCAAATGAACCTTACCTTTAGTACAAAAGCTGAAGTACTAAAAATTCAATGAAATATCACAGAAAAGGTCAAGGAAAGATCTAGGTCTGGAGCAAATGACTTGGACTGCTACAGTGGGAACTGATTTGTAAGGAATAAAGGTCCAGAAGATGCTGAGAATTGGGCTATGCTATGGGGATTACAGAGAAGAGCAATGACCCTCTCCCCTAGTCACTTTGACTTGGGAGGAAATTCCTTCCTTCCCCTGGATCTGGTGATCTGTCCAAGCCTGAGTTGGTCATCAAGATACATAAACCAGCCAGCTAGAAGTTTTCATTTCTGTCATTGTACTCCGCCTGTCATCCTATTTCTGAAGCTAGACCATGTCTCCTGCTTCCAAGTGAGGAGGAAAAAATCTGAGAAGTCAAGTTATACATTAACAAGAGAAAAAACACCTTCCTGCCCACTGCAAGCAACTAGTAGAAACCCTGAAACAAGGATCTAATTAAAACAGTGTAAAAATCATGCAAATTTACCCTGTCAAAAAATAGCCGTTCAGTCTCCTTTTAGAGCCCTTGCAATTCCTGTATTCACTCCTACAATCTCCATCTGACATGCATTAAATCTAAATAAAATAAATCTACTACATTACCTTTGTCTAAGGAGCAGGTTATTTTTCAGGAAAAAAAAAAAAAGTTATACAATTAAAGTTGCACAACTAAAATGAAAAATTTGGAGTTTCTTATTAGGAGAGAGATCCAGACATCTCCATATAGTTGCTTGCAGTATATACATCTACATGTGAACTAGGAGTGTAACTTCCCATTATAGCCCATCAATACCTAGGGCTGCATTCAGCTGCCTGCATGTAGGCTTCTGGTGGCATATAGAATGCCCTTTGGTATCTGAGACATCTGATTTGGGTTGACAGATACAGCACAGGATCTGTGTACTTCTAGAGGACAGGATTTGGAGGCCATTCAGGATACCTTAAATGGCACTGGATTTAGACAACTCAGACAAGCCCTTAGATACAAGGGAAGCCAAAGAGCTATTCAGCTCACTCTAATCTCACCAGTATTTCCTTAACCTGATAGCTCTCCAGGCTCCACTGACTATATTGACTATTAGATAGGCCTGTAGACACCCAGCTCATGTGTAGGTACCTACACATGGACACCACCTCTAGCTGGTGTGTATTTGCTGGGTTGGATCATAAGAAGGTGTAGGTGCTCTTGTCCAGGTGGAGGGGGAGATCTGCCTTCCTGTTCCCTCACGATGTTTAGTGCATAGGCCCATCTGTGATCCATCATTAGAATTAGCATCATATTTAATGAGAAAAACCCGAGTTGTATCCATGATCTACTGTAGGTATGAGCCACGTGCTAGGGATGACAGTGAGTATCTCTGCAATATGAGGGTGACCAGTAGGATTTCTCAAGCCAGATGACTTGCATTTCTAAAACCCAGTGAGACAGATATAAATGCTTAATAGCTGTTTGCCTAGCTGAAGCAGGAGTCTGTACATCCTCTGTTGCAGACAGGACTTCAAATATGCTGTTACACACAAAAGATGTGAAACAAGTGACAATTCAATCACTGTATTTTGGATTGTAACTTTGATTATACAGGAACAAAATGACTCCCTCAGTGTCCTGTGATCTTGTCTCACTTCACAGAACCTTTTCAACCTTTCCATTCACATTCATAGATCACATTTTATGCTTTTTGCTATTTTTTTAATCTTCTGCTACCTGTTTTAGTACATACAAACAGAGGATATGGAGCAAAATGTGCTGCTTCATAGAGAAGTGAATATGCAGAGGGCTTGCACCAGGGCTCTTGTCATTCACATCTGTTAAAAATGTAATCAAGGTTACCGTGTCCTGAGACCCAGAAACCCCCCATTATGGTCTGGTAGCTGAGAGGAAACAATTGAAGGCAGAGGACCACACTCAGGGGATGTATCCCCTGATACAGCCCAGCCTAACCAGTAATTTCAGTGCAGGAAAGCGTGTACATGATGGGAACAATGGGCAGGGAGACCTACAGATGGAACACAGGGCTCCTTTGATACTGGCAAGCTGAAATGGCTCGGCATTGACACTACACATCTTCACAGAGACTTCTTAAATGCTCAGACTAACATGGCTGTGGCCTTCAGGACCTGTTCCAATTTAAATCAAAGGCTGCCAGGCTCAGGGCAGCCCGTACCCCATTATGGGCTTACAGAGGTTGCACAGTGCAAGAGCCATAGGATGTGCCTACATCCACTCAGGTGCAAGTTTAATCAAGCAGTGAAACCGTGATAAAATATTTCATTTAAGGCAACAAAATGTGGGTGCAAGGCATTTTGGTGGTAAAAGCTTGATGTTAAGGGACATATTCCTTGTACATGAGATTGCTGTTAATTTTTTTATTATGATATTTCATGACAAACCTTTCACTAGCAGCCTGCCAGTACTTGCTAGGTGGCTAGTTTTTTATTTCTTTTTGATCTCAGACATTCATACATAGATAAGCAAAAAACCCAGAATATTTTTCCCTGAAAAAGACATGGTTGCAATACTTGGCTGCAATGAAATAAGAAATGCAGTGGTTTTGTGGCTGGAGCATGATAATTTCAGAGCACAAGCAAGTTGTTAATTATTTCTTATCAGCTGTAACCTGAAACAAGTTGCTTTAACTATAGCAAATAAATTTCATCAAGCTAAAAGGTGAATTTTTACTGTTGTTCTTTTCTGCTAAAAGAAGACAAATACATCAGTATTCTGTTTTTTATTCCATACAAGTGCATCAGGTAGAAACATCCCCTGGCCACAGCCCTCATACCTGCTCTGCTCTGCAGGCACACTGAGCAAGCCCTTGGTTTCTCAGCTGTTTGAACCTCAGTACTTGACACACAGCTCGCTTGGCATCCTCTCTTCGGTAAGTAAATGTGGCTGAAGAGCCCGCTGAATAATTTATTGTGTATTCAGAACCTCACTAGCCAAGCCAATTATTATTTAGTGAAAATCATATTCCTGACTTTGAAAGGCGGGATATTGACAGGGGATGAATGGCTGCAGTCAGCAAGGACCACACATCTCTTACAGGTGCTTAATCGACAGGTCAGCAGGAGGAGACTGGTCCCTCCTGGGACTTGCAGAGATGAGATGCTTGTGGTAGACATTAATAGAAGCACCAAGGCTCAGACTCCTGTGGTACACCTCATCAAGTGTCCAGCCTCAGAGAACAAGACTCAAGGTGTACTGCAGGACATTTGCAAAGTAAAGGTGAGATGAATGGGATGCCTATCTCCAACAAGACAAGCTTCTGTATCTTACACACCTGTTTCCCTTTTATTTGGTAAAGAAAACCACACAGGGATGAAATATGAGTAGAGAATTTACACCTCAGGAGGAAGATGATGGGTGAAAATGTATCTTTAGTGCTCAGTGCCAGAGTCTTTGGGTTCTGGGAGCGTTCTCATGACCCACTTTCAATGGTGATGCCTCCCTTCAGTTATTTTTCTCCTTGCTTCTCATTTTGCATTTTATATTGAAAATGTTATACCTGTGTACCTCTGTGAGGGACTAAAATCTGTGTTTCAAGTGGATGATAAATTAGCAGAACTGGGTTGCATTGCAGTTTAATATTTTAAGAATTTGATTAATCAACTTGCAGTCATTAGATGAACCCAGTGAAAAGCACCAGAATAATATCTTGGTGAGGTATCGAAGGCAGGCCTGGAATGCCTCTTCTTTTCTTAATACTCTCAGGCTTCCGCTGTTGAAAATTATAATAATAGCTTTTGTAATCATGTCTCATACCTCTAGAAAAGGAAGCATTAAGAAAAAGATATTAAAAAGGAGGTATTAAGGGAAAAAGGCAATCCACCAGATTCTGCAATGGGTAATTGTGTCTCACTAATCTACTAGAATTTTTTTAATCTGTCAGTAATTCAACATAAAAATGTAAAGCAGTGTAAAAAAAAAAGTAAAAATAATATATTTTAATTTTCAAAAGGTGGCTGAAAAGGTTCCTTAGAAGAAGGTGAAAATCATCACTTGTTTCTGTTTGTATAAGTGATGTATTGTCTGGGAGCAAAACCCAAGAAATCGGAAATAATCACATGAATTGATTTCCAACAAAGCAAAAGATTAAGAGTAGAGTATTCAAGTACTGATCTCTTGAATAATATTCTTGGAGCCTGTCATGATTGGGGAAGGTTGGTTGGAGCTCCAGAGAACTGAACAAGGGTGAACAAACTGAAAGGTGGAGCTGTGTCAACAAATGCAACATAATATTAATTGGAGAGGAAAACATGATTTACTCATTAATCTTACACTGTTCTGCCTGAGTCAGGTTAGGAAAGGGTCTTGGATATGGTGGCAAATAGTTGTGTGTAGCCACAGTCCAAAGAATGAAACAAGTTCATAGATGGTAAAGGTATGAAAATAGACGTCAGTGCTTTCGTGTGGTTGGCGGTGTGACTCTGTGGGGAAGACCACATGCAGGACTGGGTGCTCACACTCTCAAGCAGCAGTGCAAATCTGTGTCAGATTCAGCACAGGGTGATGGAATGTTTGGGAGCGTGTGAAAATATTCAGCAGAAACCATGTTTTAGAAGATAGAGATCATTTGCCTTTGAAACAAGGAGAAGTGCGGGTAGGATAGCAATACATAAAACAGCAGATGATGTGAAGAAGCAGGCTTGAGAACACAAGAATAAGGGAAAATCAATGGTTTAGACAAAGGCAAACACAGTTACTTGGGATTCGTTCACTTTTAATTTGGATAATACCATATGTATCTGGCTTTCACTGTCCCAATATGGGACACCAAACATCTGGGCTTATCCACTTTTAAAGTCAACAAGTCTCACGGAGAGAAAATTACCAAGTGATAGAAGGAAATCTTGTTGCCACAGAAAAAATAATTAGACCGTAAAAATCATTAACCCAGAGTTGTGTTTACCATTAATACTCTATCAAATGTTGTTTGTGTGACTAAACTGCAAAGTAAAAGAGCAGCCTTAACCACTATCCAACAATATAACCAAGGTCGTCATTGCTGTGAAAGAAAACATGAGATGGATAAAACCAGTCCAAATGATACTTTCAACTATAAGTGATGAAACTGAGAGGGTTTTTAGACCTAAATAATTGAGTGTTTTTTACTAATTTTCTGGTACAAAAATTATTTAAAAAATTAGGATCTGGTAAAAAAATTAGGCACAGAGAGACATTCCAAAGCTGCTCATGCACATTAAATTTGAACTCACCTTGATACGTTTTGGAAACAGCAGCATTTTGTTTGGTATGATCATGTCTGCCAAGTACATCCACGTGAAATATCTGCTTTCTGCTTTCCAGTAGTCTCCATTCAACTTTCTTCATTGTTGTCATGGCAATAAGACTGTTTTTGACACTGCCATTAATGAACTCTGAGGGTGAGAAAGGTCCTTCTCCAACAAAGAGTGACACCACCACAAAGCAAATTAAATTGCTCTGACAACGTATCTATTGAGAGTGAGTTCACATGTCACTGGAGCTTTTAGGATCTTATTGATGACTTTGTGGCTGCCAAAAGTCATAAAGTACTGCTGTTGTAACAGGTTTATGTTTATAGATGGTATTTGCCTCCATTGTTTAATCACCCTAATGTTGATATATTCTGTCATTTTACCTTGACAGTTGTATTTGCTATTACTCCTCTGTCAGTGAATTAATGAAGGTGTGTGTGTCAGTAATCATTTCTTATCTCCAAAATCGTATAATATATGTGCCATAAACACATAACTAGGTGACAACTGATTACACTACAGTTAGGTGACAAGAGCAGTTGACAGGAGTAGTTGCAGATCACAAAATAGACATAGGCTAGCACATTCTTCTGGGTGATAAAAACTGAAATAAAGGTGGCTCAAACCACATGTGTGAAGGACCTATTACAGTCATTTTGATGCCTGTCCAAAAAAGGACCTACCACCTGCAGAAGTTATAAAAGATACTGAGAAGTCTTCTTTTAAATGCCATACATTAATGTGCATGGCGCTTTACATTGAAAGAAGATCACCACCCTGGTGCAAGTGGCTCACTGATTCTAAACCTGTAGCACTGTCAGCTCAGAGCTTCTCAGAAATACATGAATTTTACTTCCTCTGAATTAAGGGTCTGAAATCAGTTTGTAGCTTTATTATTTCTGGAAAACAGAAGGAATGAGGTGAGCTGTAACAGACAGCCTGACTTGCCAGGGTCACTGCTTGCACAGGGAGATGGAGCTGATGGATGCTGTAGGTTTCAATGAGTGGATTCTCCTCCCTTCCCAGCCTCCCTGCAAGAGGCTGCAGGAGAGATTGGCTTTCCAGGACACCATATAGATTTTCTTATACTGTGTAGGCAGCTGGATCTATCTGTTTTTACACACATGGCACTCTTCTGTGTTAAGCGACTGCGTACCTCTTCTCAGGTCCAGTCTGTCTTGCAGGTAGCCACCATCCTTACAGGTGACTCTTCCATACTTAAAAAGAGAAACCTTATCCTGCCCTGGCAGAGCACACAAGGTCTGTCTGTGCATTAACTACTGCACAACAGTGCAAGAGCTTCAGGACTTTGTGCCTATAGAGCTTGTCTGTTCTAACCTAGTTTGATCAAAAACATCACCATGCAAAATTTCTTCTTTCACAGTCAGGGAAAAATTAGTAAAGTTACAGGAAAATGTAATACTCGGGATATTTTTGAGATCACTGGAGAGTAGGGCACATGGAGCCATACATGGCTTTTGGCAGCAGCAAAATCATCATGAGATCCTAAAAGCTCTGGTGACATGTGAACTCTCAATAGATATGCTGTCATAGCAAGTCCTGGTGTCCTGAAGTCCCTGTTACTTGGTGACTCACAAGTACTCTGGTAGACAAACAGCTGATTTGCGTTTGTTATGGCACAATGCCCTTAACAACGTGCTTTAACTTTTGTTCAGCCCTGAATTGGTCAGGCAGTTGGACTAGGTGATCATTGTAGGTCTCTTACAACTTAAATATACTTATTCTATTCTATTCTATTCTATTCTATTCTATTTTCTATTCTATTCTATTCTATTCTATTCTATTCTATTCTATTCTATTCTATTCTATTCTATTCTATTCTATTCTATTCTATTCTATTCTATCATGGCTTTCTTCCATGTAGAGAAACCAAATGCTAGAGGTAAGCTACAACAGTGCACTCTTGCATCTTGGACAGTATTTGAGGCACCCTGATGGGGTAGAAGGGAGAAGTGTTGCTATTGCTGTCCAGGTTTCACCACCGCTGCAGGCAGTAGTGCAATAAGCAAGGTATGTGCTGAGATGTTAGGATAGTCAAAAAGTCTGGGGAGGTGCATGGGAAACATGTGAATGATTTGTATAGCTGTCTGTGATAAACGATGTGAACTGTTTGGCTACTTAATCTACCCATTGCTGGGCAGTGTAGACAAGAGGCATCCACCATGGATTAACCTGAAAGATGTCACAAATATTAAAGTGTCCTTCACCAGCAATCAAACTTTTCCATATTCTTTTCAAGCACATTTCTGCTCTTCTATCACCTACTCCCACACAACAAAAACCCATCTGGAGTCCTCACTATTCTGATGTGAACCAGATCACCCAGATCTACCAAGGGCTGTCAAAGAATGGTCAGATATGTAGGTGTCCTAGTGTTTCATCCTTCTTCAGTCATATTGTGCAGAGCCTCCAGAAGTTTCCATGTTCTGTCTTAAAGCAGCTTCATGATATCGTGACTGGTGCTGGAAAAAAATTAAAAACAGTTGAGCCATGGATTAAAGGTTCTATGTAATCAAGAGCAAGCCACTCAGATTACTGAGTTTAGCTAAAAATGTCATTTTAGCTAAAAATCTGGATAGAAAGCAACACTTCACTGATGACTAGATACTGCACCTGAAAATTCACTTTATTAGAATATCTATTGCAGTGTACCTTATGTGGGCTTATGGATTTAAATACCCTTCGGTGTATTTCTAGAACTTTATCTTTACAAGAAAGATGTAGATAAAGACTGCACAGTATCTAACTAAATAATGTCATTGCAGGCATCTAGAAGAAATTCTCATTGTTAAAGAAATATCATGACTCATAACTGGAGTTGCTTTTCATTGTTTGCTTAAGGGCTAAAAGGTTCAAAAGATATATGCATGACATCAGATTTGTGTTGCTTATTCATTTTTTGATTGAACAAACCAACCTCAGAAAAACTATGCCAATCTTTTCCACTGGAACTGATCTGCCCTCAGTCTTTGTGTGTGTCTGACACTGCTGGTAACCCCATTTAAAAAATAAACACATTATCAACACACACGGGAGGAGGCATCTGAAAATTCATCTTTGTCTTTATATTTGGTCTTCCAGTCAGATTGCGTTACTCATACAGAGACTCACTTGTTTTAGTGTCCTTGCAGGCACTGCTAAAATGCTCTGCCACATGCTTCTTATGTGAGTAAGTCTTCATTTAATAGCTTGATTCCACCCTGACTGCAAGTGGTGAAATTCAGCATGAAAAACAGTGAGAGAAGACAAAACCTATCCTGTAGTTCTGATAGCAAAACATGGTTTTGCTCTCCATTTCCATTATATCAGCAAGCCCACCCTTATGATGATTTGCTGTTTCTTTGGCATCTGAAAAAAAATTTGAACTGAAAAATAAACAATAAACCCAGTACCTGTTTTCTATTTCCTTCATGGGGACTACTTTTGTTCTTTATGCCAGGAATGGCTTTTTGTAGACCAGATTTATACTTCTGAATTCAAATTCAGAAGAATGGAGAAAAAAGTGAAAAAAAAAAAAAAGATAATGCAGAAAAACATGAGATTGTTTCTTGAGGCCTCAAATAAAATACAAGCTTATATTTTAATAAAATGATGAAATAAAATCAAATGAGACAGGGTGCTCCATGTATTACCTATCATCAGGACTTCAGCAGTGAAGATTCAGGTGAGCAGGTAATAGAAGTTAACATTCCTACAGGAAAAGATTTTTGTCTGCTGGAGATAACACGCTGGACGTTAGTGATGATGTGCTGCTGCTAAAGGGTGAATATCCTACCAAATATCTAAACAGGAACATAGCCTGCGAGATATGTGAAATAATCCTCTCTTCAGGACTGGAAAGGCCTCAGAGGTGGCCAGCTGATGGGATATATGGGGTGTCTGGGAACCGCATGTCTAGAAGGATCATGGTCTCACAAGGACCCAGTGTAGTCAGTGCAGAGATGAGGAGTGGGCACGATCAGGATTTCAGAAAACATGAAATGGTCTCATTCAGCTCAGAGCCAAAAAAGTTGCAGGAACATATGATGGACCCTTGAGCTATCTCAAAGGGTACAGCAAAAAGAAGAAGGGATCCACGACTCAGGGCAGGTTTGGAGCATATCCTTTCCCTGGAGCTGAAGGAGCCAAGGGAAAAGCCCCTGTGGCCTACAGCATGCTTTACCTGGGAGAATTTGTTTGTTTTCTGTTGTATAGACCTCTGGGCATTTATACTGCAGAACATGTCTGAGAAAGGGACAGCAGGGGGCCTGTTTTGCTGTGGTCTGGCAATGTCTGTCCCCAGACCCAACAGGAGAGCAACAATACACTACTTGGTCTTCCAAGCATCTGTCATGCCTATGGCCACTTCATCCTCCTGCACAATCCATCACAAAGAAGTTGTCTTGATGCAAACCTTCCAAATCCTGACAGTAACTTAAAAAATTCCGATAACTTTGAAATAATACATCTAGGTTGTTTACTTTTTGCTTTTCAAATGTTATGGACAATGTCTGCACTGACAGCTCAGGGCACGTAAGGCTAGTGCAGACATGTTCCCACTTAGATACTGATTTTTCTAGCTTTTAGACATCAGCATGAGAAACTCATTTGGTCCTTTTTTTTTTTTTAAAAAAAAAAAAGGTAATCAGGGTTCACCCGTCTCTGATGAAGACCTCAAATCTCCAGTTTAATGACTTGGAAATTCTTATCTGAAGACCCCAGGTGCTTTCTCCTACATGCTTCATATAAGGAGTTCTCCCACTGACTTCAATCTGAATGGTATCAACCCTCAACTCAGCAAATAGGACACTTATGAGCCTGAGTTCATTCTTATTCAATAGAAGTCTCACCCTACACAAGGCTGCATCCTACGCTTGAGAGCTTTGTTGAATATGAAGAAATTTTGAAACTGACACCTTTTCAGAAACAGCCTCCTGGCTACAGAGAAACAAATTGTGTGTTGACTGTATTTTTGTCTCCCTCATTTAAACTTCAGTTTATTTCTTTGCCCTTAGGTTTGAGCTTTTCAGAGTGGAGATCATCTTTGATGGAAGGTGCCTTGCACAGAGCTACTAAAGGTGCATAGCAGTGCAAGTGCAATAGCAGCAATAGCTTTAACTAAAGGCAATGAAAGGACTTTTTATCCTGCTTTAAAAACATGTCTTAGAAATAGAAAAGAATGAGAGAATGACCAATTAATGAGAAAGGGCAAACCATTAATCATATCTTTAAAATTATTTTAATACTTTAACAAAAACCTGTCTTGAATAAGAAAATTCGAGTATGTGCAATTAAGAAGAAATGTAAATCTCCTAAGTAAAGACCTAGGTTGAAAGAAACAGGTATGATATGAGTCAGAAAGATTTAATTTATGCAAATCAGCGAGACAGGATTATAGCATTCTAAATTGTAAATGGAAGTACTTAATGAGTTTATTGAATCCCTAAATTATTTCTGAGCTGTTCTGGTGAATTGGGAAGGTAATAAGCACTGGGCAAGAATGTGGGAGTTGTCTATGTTCATATATGTATCTTTGAGATGGAGGCTGTTGTGCTGCTAATTTCTTTGAAGTTTATCTTCTTTAAGTGGCATCTTATTTTCCCATAGACAGGTATAAAGTCAGTGGGGGACACTGAGGCAGGAACTCTTCAAGAAAAGAGCCTGAAGCTCTTAAAACCCAAATGTCTGAGGAGACATGAGTAATTTGGTTATACCTCTGCTGCTGCAGGGCTCCAGAGGGGGTTAGCACATGTGAAATGAAGTGTTTGCTGGCACAGCTGGGTCACCGAGAGACATGAAAAAACCCTCTTGAGCTCTTTCACCAGACCAACATCTTAAATCCCGTGCCAGTGCCAACAGAAGGTTGCTTGTCCTCTTGTTCCCATGTACTGTCTGCCACCAGCACAGGCTTTGTAAGGTGGAAGGGACATATGTGACAGGTCACGAGCACAATCTGCTTTTAAACAAAACCTTTTGCGGTAAGTTTTAAGGGTGGAAGCTCTTGAAGGACTAATAAAACTCTTCTACAGGCAGGACAATAAGAATGAGGACAAAACTCTCTTTCCCATCACAGCAGTCAATGTCCCTTTATTTATGCTGGTTCTTTATTGCTGGAGCTTGTACTCATGGAGGCTGATTCTATGATTATATGTTGTGAGTCATTATATAAGTGATAGTGACTAATGTAATTTTGCATGTTATCAGGGGATTAAACACAATCCACTTAATGCACACAAGAAACTCCACTATAAAACTGTATTTGTGATTGTTGCTGATGACAAATGTTGGCTTCTAGTGTCAGACAAATCTGAGGGCTTCCTGGAGGCCTGCCTATTCCCTTGAAATACCCAATTAATTAACATTTTGGCTACAATAAGCAGTTAACAAAAGTAAGCCTGAGACAGGCATTACTGTCCATGTTAAATAAATTACTGTTCCTCCTTTGTACCTCATTGTGTTATGAAAATAAATCCACACGTGCCTCTTTTCAGAGTGGTAGTCTTTCTAAACTCTATTAGTGTGAAAGTTCCTAAAATCAAGGAGAAAGATAGTCGGAACTGCGGGTGCCAAACACAGCAAAATGTACCAGCAGTGTCTGAGTGCCGTGTTCATTCTGATATTGATTGGTGTCAAAGGACTGGAGCCCTCAGGGAGATTTGTTGTTCTTTGGGATTACACAAGGTTGTTTTTTTTCTGAAATATTGGCTTTTCCCTCTCCTTGATATTTACAGAATTACTATGTGATTTTGCCTCCACTGCAGTACAAATAAGTATTGGGGTAAGTCTGCTGTTAGCAGGGTATGGGAGTGGTACCTGGGGTCCAACATGAGGCCCAAGTGGGACAGCCCTTACTTATCTGCTGCTCCCCTGCCACTGAAGAGTAGTAGCTATTTCCAAATTTCATACAGATGTTCAGTCCAAACGGAGGACCTGACTTTCCCACCATATTAGAGTTGGTCTGAAGGAACATATTCCGCTCAAGAGATAGTCAGACCAAAAGTCTTTTGGGAAGAGATGGGACTTTTCTGCTCTTGTTAAAATGGGACTTGCTGTGGAAGGGTTGGAGGAAGAGGCCTCAGGTGCAACTGTGCAACATAAGCTGACTGATCAAATACCAGACAGTATCTGACAAATTTGTTTTGTGTCAGAGAAAATGCCTCTTTACCCAGAACCCTTAATATTATAGACAAGTCATTAAAAAAAAAAAAAAAGAAGAAAGAGCAGAGCATACCCAACATTCAGCAGTGTACACCAGGTTTGGCAAAACCTAAGAGGAATATCTGAGCAATGCCGATTCTTACCTGAGTTTCTGATAGGGAGAGATTTACTTCCCAGAGGAGCAAGCAGCAGAGGGAGACATTCTCTGGCCCAGGTCCTGATGTCCTCACTATGAGCACAGGGAAGAGTCCCAGGGAGCTTCTGGAAGGCTTTTGAGACAAGACGACCCCATCCTCCTTCTGAGCCAACAAGCTGAGTTATGGGGAATGTGCAAACAGTGATTTGGATTCAGAAAATAATGTGATGCACAAAGCAAGCTCTCTCTGGACCATGTTTCTCGGAAAAATGTAGACAAAGCTTTGCCTATTCTGTTTCCAACTACTGGGTCCCAGGAAAGGGAAAGGGCTTTTTCCAGATGTGCACTAAGAGACATCTAGGAGTCCAACACCTCAAGCCACAGGCTAATGATCTGCTCTACTTCCTACAAGGATAAACAGACTGTGTTAAATGGAAAATCAGACCAGATAACTATGATCAGACTGTTCTTCTCTTCATTATTCTTCTTATTCATTATTTTGAATGAATGAATGATTGTATATGATTTGTGTATTCATTCACTCATCACAAATCATTTAAGCCAAGGCATTAAATCTATTTTTTTTGATGAAAGCAAACCCAATGTAGAAATTAATATTTTGCATTTCAGAATCCCCATGCAGTCTACCCCTTTTGATTTATTAAAAATCCATTTTCTCCTGATATTTGCAAATGCCCTTTTTATTTCCCTTCACTCCTTTGGACAGAGCTAACTGGC
This sequence comes from Athene cunicularia, assembly GCF_003259725.1. NCBI lineage: Eukaryota > Metazoa > Chordata > Aves > Strigiformes > Strigidae > Athene > Athene cunicularia. The sequence continues at coordinate 55,638,992 of NW_020799091.1, read as the reverse complement.
CCTTTTTTGGCTTTCGGTACCCTGGCATACTTACAACTGACTTTGCACATTCTAGATGTGTTGCTTTCTCCCCCTCCATTTCCACTACGGCTTTTTCCTTTGAGCTCGCGGTTAGAGGTAACCTCTGGGTAGCTACCTGCATTGCACATTAATGACTTTCTGTCCTTTAGCAGGGGTACAGCAGGGCCAAGCTCGAGTGTGGCTCCTCATTTTAAACCCCCTATTTTATATTCTCATTCTGTTCTTCTCTATCTCTTGGAGTGTTAGTTGCAAGGAGGCTTTTGTTCAGGCTTGGGCAGCTGCCTCCTGGCAAGGGGAGGTTTGAGCGGATGACCTGCTTGTGCTTGTTGCTTGCTTAAAAACCTCTATTTTCATATGGGTGGAACCAGAGGGAAAACAACTTTGCCTCCAAAAGCATCCTCAAAGAGCTCAGGATTGTTCTTTACTCTGGTCAGAAAACACAGCACAACAACAGAAAAGCTTTCTCAGATGTGAATCCTGTACAACTCTGTGACCAGACACAGCCAGCATATTGTTCTTGCTCAAATAAAATGCACTCACAGTGCACTTACTGAGTGCAACTGGTGTGACTCTGGAGAGGAGAGTCTTCCCCTGGATCCTGGGTAGGAGGGGACCCCCGACTGTGCCATGAGCCTGCCCCCCCAGCCCTGGGTCCTTGGATCCCCTCCACCAGGTGGTCCCGGGACCATGATGTGGCCCAGGGACCATTTCTGAACAAGATTAATTTTATTTTTTTTTCTGAGGGTTTAAGCAGCAGCACATTTTTATGTGAATAACAGCAGACCAGGAGCTCTCTGTTAAACACAGGAGTGCAGACTGCTGCAGTAGTCACCACACTTCCTGAACAGGTCCACAGTGCTCTTCCAGTCTGAACCTCCTCCTATGATGGCCTGTGGTAAACGGGAGGAGATGCTTGTCATAAGCTTCCCTCCCTTGAGGCAGCTCAGAAAACAGCATAATGACTTTCCTAACATTAGACTGGTGTGAAGATATTGCCACCAGTAAGGATCTCAAAATGGTATCCAGCAGCCCAGAATAGATAATAAAGCATCCCTGTCTAGTGCAATAAAAAACCCTCACCTTGTCCTCTGTAGTTCTGTATATTATGTGCATGCTTGGTTTCCTTGGAGCCCAGAAATGTTAAAAAGACGTCACATAGGCATGTGTGTGCTTCTGTTTCAAACCATTTATTCACATCAGAAAGAAAATGTGCTTTGGAAAGACTTATTCTCATTAAAAAAAAAAAAAAAAAAAAAAGGTTTTATTGGGGAAAAAGATTGTGTTTGGCAGCCCACAACATTTGATTGCCGTAATGGTAGTGGTGGCAGTAATCTATTTTTTTGCCTTGCTGGTAAATGGAAGTATCCAGCAAAGATAAAAGGTTACCAGCTGGGATAACTATCCTCTAATTAGTACTGCAGATTTTTGGGGGAATTTAGAAATAATGTGATGCAGCCTCTTAAACTTGTTATAAATAAGACCAAATAGGAACAAGCGAAGTACTCAACATATGAACTGCAGCACCTAATCTGAGAGGGCTAATCAGCCATTTGGAGAAAATACTGTTAGACTTCATTGTGTTGGGAAAAGAACCAGCTTGTTCTGAGAGCCACCACTCACAAAAATCAATCCAGTCTTGAGCTTCCTACTTGCATCAGGTGTTCCTAAACTGGTTGGTCAAGGTATATGGCCAATATCATCATGGAGTGCAGAGGTACCAAAGCAATTTTTCATTTAGGTGACTCAAGGACTGGTAACAGATTAGGTATAGGAGGACAGACAACCAACAGTCCTGGCTGATCCTCCCAAATATTGCTTAATTTTGTCAGGAGTTTTACTTAGAAACTACAAATTATGAAGAAGAAGAAAAATTCCCACAGAGGAACATCACTACTCTGTGAGAGGTGATAACAAAAAATGAAACAGTCAAACTTAATTGTGGACTAAAAACTATGGCAGTTCAGAAGCTGTGCATAAGCAGATTGGATGACTCTGCCTTGGGGAGCAAAGCCCAGGAACAGGTCAGTGACAGCTTCAATGGTCTGATTTCAATGCCTGTGAGAGTCCACCCTGGCTATCGGTGCTAATAAATCACTCAGTTGCTTCAGCCCATGCCTCTGTGAGCTGTTGCCAATATTTTGTCAGCAAATGCCTACAACTTTCCCAATGCAATCAGCTGGTGACAAGAGTTGAGAGCCCAAGGGTAACTCTTCCCAGAGAGGAGACGTAGGGCAATGGGGACAGTTTTTTCATTGTCATCAAGAAGCTTGGCTGGGCAGACATGCTTAAATGTCTGGGAAACCTAACAGATTTATTCCTGAAATGACGTGGACTAGCAAAGATGCAGTGTAGAGAAAGAGGACCACAGTTTCATAAGGATCTGCACTCATCTCTTCTTTTATTCATCTCTTTCTTTGTCCCCAAATGCTTTTCTGAAGTGACGTGCTTGCAATTGAGGGCAGTTTGGCCCATTTACCATCAGCAAAAACTTCTGGAGGACTAGATAAATTGCTTGCAGGGCAGCTGTGTGACTTTCAGGGTGGGGTGAACTGTCCAAGCATCATTTCCAGCCTGGACAGCTTCCTCCTACTTTTTGGGATCAAAGGGTGTGATTTATGTGTTGTAGCACAGCTGAAGCCCCCAAAACTTGTGACTGCCCTCCTATTGCATCAGCTCAAAGCCAGCAAAGAGCATGCAGGAGCTGCTCAGGGTGACAGATCTTGGAGGTCATGAAAGAGGCTGCAACCACATCTTAGTTGCCTCCCTACATGCTGGTAAAGTCATGTAGAACAAGACCTGTAGCTAGGTCTGGAAATCTGTTACTCTTCACACCTATTCGGGGAGCAAAGGCCAGTCTGGACTGTGCAGCAAAAACCCTTTGAGACTGCTTGTCATCAGACCACACCCCTGAGTGCTAATCAGAGCATCCTCTTTTAAGTGCCTCAGTCTGCTATTTTTAGGCATAAGTAAGGTGAAAAAGATTTTTCTTTTGGTCAGACAGGAAAAACACCTCTGAAAAGTCAATGTGACAAGGAAGGGGTATTCTTGCTCCCATGTTTAGGCTGGCAGTTCTCAAAGTTTTTTGCAATGTGAGCCCCTTAGCAAGTGGGATAGCAGGTTGGGGCCTGTGTTATTAAATATGCTAGGCCTTGGAGAACAGAGAGGACTATAAACATATTCCATTTACGGGTGCCCTGCGATGGTTCTAATAGTGGGACTGTTTACCAAGAAGAATAATACCATGCACCCTTTAAAGTCCATGTCCCTCATCCTCAGATAGGCCAGGTGACATCACAACACCAGAAACTTCCTCTGCTTTCTCCTGTTTCTCACCTCCCCTCTTCAGGGAGTGACAAACACTGATACATATGTGACATAAACACACAGAATTATCCAACCAGCATTTCTTATGCAGCCAGTGATATTTAAACAAGAACAAGTGAAATGCCCAGGAATCCCAGGAGATCCAAATGCACCAAGGGACAGGGGAGGCCGAAGTAGAGAAAAAGTGATGGCATCTTTCAAAGCTCACAATCAAACTTCTTGCAGAGTGCTAGGCCATCCTACCTCCTTTTTTTTTTTTTTTTTTTTTTTTTTTTGTGCCAGTAGTGTTACAGAAAGATGAGCAGATTAAAAACTCGAAACTCTTTAGAATTACATGGGTAGAGTGAATCTGTGATTGACACCCGTAAATCAGTCCAGGAATTTACTGGCCTTTAGACCACACTGCATAACAACAGCCTGATGGGGTTTCTGCCCACTGTGCTATTTACTGAGGAGTCACTGACTTTTTGCATGTTTCTGGAACAGTTTCAGCATGAATATGACCCCTGTGGAGAATGCTTTACTGTCCCAGGACAAATGGTTGGGTTCGAACTGTCTTTATCTGAAACTGGCCCCGATATCCAGGAAATTAAGATCCTTGGCTACTCCTGTGGCAGAAACAGTTGAGCCCACATAGTGCTGATAAGCAATATCGGTTGCTATATAGGAATCTGCTAAAGCAGTACTTTTTGCCAGACAGTCATATTGCACAGAAGGGCTGTGCTCAGCTCCTGTACTTCAACCACTCCAAAGCGTACCTGCCTAATGCACCCCACACTGGAAAGCCCCAACAGGGCTTTCATGCATTTAAGAGAAAAGGGGGAGCAAAACGAGCAGCCATAACCACCCACTCCTGCAGGGTTTGAGACCTCTGTGGCCATTTTTCTGAAGCAGGAGAAAGTGGCTGGAATGCATTAAGTTCACAGTGCAAATCTTGAATTGATCTTCCTGATGCTGTAGGAGACACTTGCTGCCTCTCCCTTCTGACCATCTCAGGCGGGAATTTAATTTTTCCTTCTTAGCATTAGAGGAGTCAAAAAAATAACGCAGTGTCTATGACCTAAAACAGGACAGCCTGACTGTCACTGTGATTAAATGCAGTGAAGGATCTGATCGTATTTTTGGAAAGGACTTTTTTCAGTATAAACTATGGGATAGCCAAGGCTTTACTTTTGATACATTTTTACAAATAAGTCAGTCATAATATGTAGGTTTTGTGACTTCCTACTTCAATATAATACTCATATTCAAGAAAATGTCTTTCCACCGTGGCAAATTTGTTTCTTACTTTGACCCACAGAAATAAGCTCAACTTGACAGGCAAACCTCAGCTGTCTCTGGCAAGCAGGACTTTCAGGTAATGAATTTAGCAAAGTAGAAGCTATCTGTTGCCTGGACTTTCTATATTGCAAGTTTTGTAAGTGTAGCCTCATACTAGAAGACCATATTCCACACAGAGCTTAAGTCTTATCTGTAGAAGAAAATACATGCTAGGGAAAAAAGCCCACATATTTGGGGATTTATGAGATTTCTGTGGTTTGTCAGGAAACTCCTGATATTGTGTTTTTCCCAGTGAAGTGTAATATTGCTGGGATGGTGGGTATTAGCATCTCTGCAAAAAAAGGACATGTGTCTGCATATGTAAATCAAATCCCTGCATTGCAGTCCCATGCCCAGTTTGCGTTCTGTCTCTGCTATGGGTCAGGTTACTGCTGTCATTCTAAACATGTTGCCCTCATATAAAGTTATATATATATGGGTAATTTTAATAATACATTGCTACATTTATTTATGCAACTTATCGGAACAATAGCTTGACTGACATGTAGGGTATTTTGGAACTTGACATTTATAGCTGAAAATAAACAAGTGAGAGCGGTCACCAAAAAAGAGAAGTGCTTTTCTTTAAAAAAAAAAGTCTGTTTTGACATGGATTTCTTGTGCTATTAGACATTCTAGAAAAGTCAAAATGTACTCCCCCCTTATTACTGCCTATATTAAATACATCATTAAAATAGTTACAGTGTCACCATTAAAAGGTACTTCATATAAACAGATCACCTACAAAAAATAAAAATTCTAAGTAAAAGGAGTACCACCATTACCATAGCTTAACCAAAGTGTTAACTTGATGCCAAAGGTAGAAAATTAAATCTCATTGGTATATATTTAGAAAAATAAAACTGGAATTCTAATCACTTCAATCTTGATTTCTTCTCATCTTTTGCTATTAATTGGAACAAATTTGAAAACTGGTGCTTTGAACTTAAATTCAGGCAAATGTACTGTTCAAAATTTTAGGGTTTGTGGATACTTTTGATAGTGTTTCAACAAGTAATTTTTACCTATAATTCTGCTGTGTTAACTGCAAATTAAGGAAATAATTTCGGGATTTACTTATCTTCATTTACAAAATCATGTATTTTACATGTGTCTGTACTGTCAGTTATTGTATATTTTTCTTTATTATACCCTAATATCTTCCTTGTTTTGTCCTTTGTTGTGTACACTAGAATGTCTCACAAACTACACATTTTATTCTTTTCATGTAATGTGTTTCTCATTCACCGAAAATATGGACTTAGTTGTCCATTCAGAATCAATTCTCGCCTGATCAATAGGAGATTAAACAATGTTAAACGTTTGTTTCACCATTGGAAGGGACATCTGTGATCTAATTTCTTACTATAATTGTTTAAATTGACATCATTATTTTAAATTACATGTAGATGATTCTCCTCTCCAGGACTTTCAGTATAAACACTAATGCTTGTTTCCCAGTTTTAGTCAGAGATTAAGCAGAGAGCAAAAACTTTTATTTCTTGTTAAGGTTCCCCTAGAAAGAAGTGGCATAAAGAAGGCTAAAGTATAGGATTTTAAAATGATGTAAATTTGTATGACAGAGGAAGGAGTTGCAGGACTACATGCAACAGTGCTAACCAGATCCTTTCTCCTTTAACACATGGGCATGTAAGTAGGTGAACGTTTCCATGCACATACATACTGATGCCCAAACCTCCCTCACACAGCATGCTGCAATACAGCTTCTGCGTCATAAACAAATGGGAAGCACAGTATGACTGCCAGGTTGTGGTACATATTTTTGACATGTTGACCTTCTGTGATTTGCTTTATTTTTCTGCTTTTTTTTTTTTTTTTTTTTTTTTTTTTTTTTTGGGGGGGTGGGGGGAAGTTACATGCTTGTGTAGGGTAACACCTTTTACCCAATAAAGCCCAACAGTTCATTGCATTCTTATATAGAAAGGAAAGATGTTGTGAGTTGCTGGAATGCAGCCAACTCTTGAGTCAAGATTAGCATCCTGGAAACAGCAAACATTGGCAGCTGCATACTCCTGAATCCAGAAGCTCTGTGCAAAGCTGGCAGTACTCTCTCAGGCTCTGCTTACACCACTGAGTGAGACAGAGCAGGGCCCATATGCTGGCCCTGAAGTCAAATAGTATGGCAAACTGCGTGTCTCTGCTACTGATAGATGGCCTCCCCAGTGTACACTCTCTCTTGAGCTATACCTGGGCATCATCTGGGAGACTGCTGGTTTGCACAGGTTGAAGCAGAGGCTGGTGAGTAAGTTAGCAAGCAGTACAGAGGATGGAAAGTCAGTGACAAGCCCATGCTCTCCCCATCTCTTTTACTAGCATAGTTGCAATCAGGGAAAAACAGCACCGAGAGTTATTGGATTTGACCTACTGCAATCCAAATTGAGGCTGAAGGTGATGGGTTGCTCGCTATAAGATGGGCTCCAGATTTCTTTTCCAAGGGTTCGTATAGCCTCAGTTTGTCCTGGGGCTCTACTTTGCTTCATGTCTCCCACCTGCCATGGGACATGAGTGTAATGTGCATATCACCTCCCTGTTCATGAAGGAAGTCCTCCACCAGGTCTTGACTTGGAGGAATGGTAGAAACATCTGTGCTGGTTCTTTTTGTGCAGGAGGGATGCAGACCTGGTTTGTGCAGAGGTGTCTCACTATTTCCCAAACCTTGGAGGCCCCAGGCTGAGCAAATGGTGAAAATGTTAGCAGTGAAAAGCTCTGTTTTGTGAGTTGCTGAGTTAACACCCCCAGCATGGCCCTCACAGAGACAGAGAGGCTTAAGAACCACCTAGTAGGCTATTTGTATAAGTGAGTCCTAAGCTTGGGAAACAACATAAAGCAAGGAGTGTGGGTAGAGGTTTTATTCAGAGCAAGAGAAAATATCTGCTGATAGGTGGTCATTGTCAAATGAAATGCTCCTTAACAAAAGCCTTTATGTTATACTCTCTCCCATGTATTATACTTGACCTGTCTTGTCAAATGCACTTAACTGCTACGTTTTATCAGCCAAAACCGGAGTCAAGATTTCCGAAAATTTTACATTCAGACTTACTGACTTTATCAGCTGAACACTGATTACACTTCCCTGAACTTACATAAAGGATATATAATGCATGGAGTTTGTGATCGATCAGTAGAGCAACAATGACAAAGCAACAAAGAGAAAAACTTTCCTACATGCTGGAAAAGGCCCCTATTTTTAAAGAAGCCTTGCTATGGCAAAAATGATGCAAAAAACTAGGAACAGCTGTGAGGGAAAATAAAGGACACAAAATGCTAAGAAGACCAGCTTGATCTGGGTTGCTCTGAAAGTAGTCTGCTTGGTCTTTAATATCAATAGAGGCTAGGTCTGAAGTCAGGGCTAGGTGCACAGGGATGCCAGGGGCTAGTGCATCTCCCTTCTGAACCCCATGCATTTCTTCTCCACAGGAGCCAAAGGGCAAGGAGGGGAAATGCGTGAGACTGATGGGCACTGGGAGATCCCAGCAATACCTTTGGGGCTGATCCAGCCTTGGCCAGAGAACAGCAGGGAGAAGGAGGAGAAGCTGCTTGTAATAAAGCCGACGGCTCATATGAAAGTCTGTACAGGAGAAGATTTACATGATGTTTCTCAGAACCAGGGAACACATTAGCTTTCACTCAAAGACTCTGAATGCAATGAAAATTATTCTGTTTTCTTGACTCATCTGCACTTTCCTCTGCAGCAGAATGAAGCTTTCAGTGGGAAAAAGCAAAACCCACTTTATAAAATGCCAACTTATTAAAGTGCTATTGCCTTTAAAAAAGACTTTCACCTATCAAGCTTTATGCCTTACAAAGCCTAACATTTGTCTTGAAAGAGAGTTGCTGAACCCATATAAATGCATCACATGATAAAACCTGTTATAAATCTCAGGTCAACAACTGCAGAAAATAAGTAGACAGGCATCATCTTTCTAGACTATTTATAACATAATTTAGATATTGTAAATAGTCTATTTTCAAAAATACATTTTACTATAAAAACACTACTATGTAATTCTATTACCCAAATAGCAGAACAAAAGTTATGAATATTCATTATCACGACAAAGAGACAAAATTTAACATCAATTTCACCCTATGTGAAATTTAAACTATTCCACTAATTCCATGAATTAGGCTCTTACATTTTTCAAAATAGATTTCAGAAGCACCACAAGAGAACCTGTGCATTCATCCATGTAGGGAAAAGAAAGGAAGGTCATCTTTATGTATTTGACAGCACTGTTTTCTGGATGGCTGGTGTCTGTTGTGCTTAGAAATGGCTGCCTGTGCCAATTTAAAGCTACTCTGGAGCCTTGTGTGAATGCCTACCTGCATTAGTATATCTAGATTACTCTAAATTTTGGTTACAGTTGACTAATAATACTAAATTACTCTTTTCCAGAATAGAAAGATATTTTATGAACTAAAAGACAACAGCACAGACAACTCTGTGACTCAGAGTCTTACTGAAAAATACAAAGTCATTTATGTCTACTTTGCTTCGAATCTGATTCAAGCTGATAGCAGACCCCTTTGCTCCTGATTATTACAGCAACTCAGGTGAAGAGGTCTCTGTATCTCCAGTTTGGTCAGCATGAAGGGGATGAGGTGACTAGCAGCTACCTACCATCATAGGAGTCATGATGTCCACCACTGCCTCCTGATGAGCAAGTGTTCTGAGTTTGCCACCAACTAGCATGTCAACAGGTGGTTTTGCAAAGTTTCAGATGAGATCTTTCCCCCCATAAAATATTGGCAAAGTCCCACAGGCACTTAAAAGAAGACATAGACAAGAGGGAGTTGTCACTAATTCATATGCTAGGAAAATCAGCATAATGTAAATTTGAAAACTAGATACTCTGCTATCAAAGACTATAATTTAAAACATTATTAAATTCATTGATGTGACTTTTTCAGTAGAAAATTGCAGTCTGGTTTCTATCAGATTAGAAATTTAATACATCTGCTGTTAAGTATCTAGAAAGCATTGCATAACTTTCATCCATGAAGAACAGAGCCAGAGTAAAAGCACTAGAAGATGAAGGGAAACCTGCAACAGGGGTGTTGCATGGCAACTGAAAGCTTGGCTCTGCCAGTCGGTGGCAGTTCTTTGTACTTTAAACTCTATGGTAGGGAAATTAGTCATTAAAGTGGATCTCAGATGGATGACTCTTAATTTCTGAAATACAGCTGAAGCACTGCTGTACACAAAAGCTTGCTTATGAAAACATCTCTTTCTGAACACAAGCGTGCTTTGTGAAGAGTGGGAGATTAAAAAAAAAAATAAAATCTGGTGCACCTTAGTCAGGGAAGGCCCATTGCTCTCGTTCCCTAACCACAAATGATTGAACATGCAGTCCTGTTTAGATCTCATACAACATTCAATCTGTCCTTAGAGGAACAATACTTTTTCTGTTTGGAAAACAAAATATACCAAATAAAATTGCTTAGCCCAAAACCGATGTTTGTTTGTTCATTTTTTTTAACTTGTTCTGATAATCATCCAGTCCTGTGGAAGACAAAAGATTAGCTACATATGTATTTGCTCAGTTTTTCCACAGAAGTTGCATAGACTGCAATGTGCTAAGGCTTGCTTGTAAACGTCTTTCCAGTGGCTGATCTGCTTTCACAAAAGGCATAGATAATCTAGAGAGAAAGGTCTTTTAAATAACTTGCTACTTACTCCTTTTGTTACTAACAAACAAAACCTGGAAGCTGCATTATATTTTCCACATACTCCCCTGGCAGGGGACCTGCTGGGACGGGAAGATCCTCCTGTGCCAAGTCTGTGGGTGGCCTTGCTTTTCCTGCATGGGGGGAATTTGGACAAATCCCCAGTGGGAGGAAATCGTGCAGAGGTGGCTGGATCTCAGGTCCTTTTCTAGGATTTGAAAATGTTTCTCATATAACAGTGAAGCCTATCAAAAGGAAGACTAAGTGATATGCTTACTGTGCAGAAATAAGACCAGTTGGGTCATTTTTCTGGCTTTTATCATGGGTTTCATAGTGTTTGCCATTTGATTTCATAGTGTTTTCATAGTTTGCCATTTCATAGTGTTTGCCATGAGAATGCTGAGCTTCTGCAGTCTTGTGATTTGTGAAAACTGTATTTATGTTAACGTTTTTGGACACAGCACATATCCAGAGGCAAACTCTGTACATGGAGAACGGAGGTGGTGGTGAACGGCAAGTGTAGGGCTCTGCTTTAGTCATAGACACTACACAGATGCTGTTGCAGACATGTGGTCTTTCGTATTTTATTTCCAAAAGCTTTAATTTGCTGAATTGCCAAACTTGAATTTGGTAGAGGGAACTAAAGATGAAGCAGCATGTTTAGAAACAGGCCTGGGGAGATGGTGTGGAGAATTTTGACGAGGGTAGGGAGGGAGGTGGTGGCAGAGAGCTCAGAAGAGCCTGGGAGGTTAGGGTGTTAATATAGTGAAATCAGAAAAACAAAGAGATGTAAAAGGATTAAATTTGATTTACTGATTAAGCCATTTGTAAGTCGAAATGTTTATAACTGTTCACACTGTATCCTCTTAAATTTCAAATGTGGCAGACCTGTGGCTGCTTTTTCAGTTTGTTTCCTAACACCTCCTAAAATTTCACATTTCACAGAGAAATTACTTTGCTCTCACAAATCTCCAGTTTAAAATGTTCACATGTACTGTAGAGAGAGCCTGAGTCCATGCCAGAGCTTCACCAGCATCCTTATCATAAGAAAGCCATGCATTTGTGCAAAAAACTGTGTGCAAGTGCTTGCAGAGGGCCAGCTGTAAGTGTGCTGCATCTCCTTCGCCTAGGAAGACTGGGAAGTTAAGCCCAGCAGTGCAGGGGCTGCTGCTTCGGTAGCTGTGGCTGTATCATGTGCCCATGGGGCTTGAGCACTGAAGTCATTCAGACGCCTTTGAGACTCCTTCCTTAGGATGCTTAGATATGACTGTAGGAAACCAGCTTGGTTTGAATCTTGGAAGCCTTTTTGAAATAAAATGATCTTCACTGCTTTAGTAGGTTGCAATTAGTCTGAGCGGGTTTTGTTTCCTGTCACTTCACAATGAAACTGTGTTCTTATTAAGATTTTCCACTAAAAGTTGTTTTAAAATAATACAGTCTCTAGTGCTGCATACTCTGGTGCTGTGCATCTTTAATGTCAAATGTAGCATCATTGAACTCAGAGAGCATATTCTCCAAGTAAAGAGATGTGTGTATTACTCAACTGTGCTTTTGCCTGTAGCTATTTTTTCATATTAAGACGAAGTATTTGATAGCAATAGTGCTTTTAAAAATTATTTTAGATTTAGTTTTTAATTAATTAAAAAAATACTCTATTATGAATCTGAAACACCTTAAGTTTGATTTTAATCACAAATCTGATTTTAAGTAACTTCTTCCAACCTGACATTTGTAAAACCCTGAGAACAGCTTTACCAGTGGAAATATTTAATGTGATTTTTTTTTTTTCTGTCAGCTTTTCACAGATTTAAAAGGCGAGTAATTCCCTGAGCATCAGAATTTCCTACAGACTTGTGTCCCCTCTTGTTCAAGCTATCCCTCTGCAATACTCAGTTTCTCCTTCATGTCTCCTATGGTGGTCCTCCTCAGCAACAACCAGCAAGCACTGTCACCAGCCAGGAGTGGTGTGCCTGTGGCTTGGGCTGCCAGCTGCTGCCAGATGATATATAACGTATGAATTTGGACTGCTTTTCTACCAGTGGGAGCACTAATTTGGGTCCCTCTTTCACCTGGCTGTGGGCATCGTCAGAACCTGTAAGAACTTGGTCGTCCTCAGTTCCTTCACATTTGGTTGAAAAGCCAGGGAAAACTGTCAGACATATGACTGCCTAAAACTCACTTTCTTAAGACAGAAAGTTAACAAAGATTTAGTGGTTTAAGCTATCCCTTTGAAAGCAGGGAGTATTAACTATAGTAGACAAGATAATGAAAAAGGGTTACACGTTACAGCTTGCACTGTCATTTAATTTACCTAGAAAGATGATGAGATAATGAGGTGATAGGTGGAAAATCAAGTAAACTTGGAGGTCTGAGGATATGGTAGAGTGAAGTAGGGGAGGCTGAAAGGATAAAAAATTGGTGATAACAAATAGTATAGGGGAAAGAAAGAAGATTTGCACCTGGAAAGGAGTATGTTGGAGATATTTGGTCGATCTTCCATCCCTACCAGGTCTTCCTCTTGTTGATGTTCAGAGAAACCTTCCAGGTCATCCCAAACATGGAGGCAAGTTGGGGATGTGGTATGGACAGAAAAACAGGGTTGTTGTCACCCTCTGGGCAGTATCAATCCAGATAAGGCTCCCTCCAAAAGAAACAACCTGTTTAAAGAAACAACTCCTGTTTAATCTTTCCCTGATGGCCCTGGTTTTGACAATTTTAGACCATTATTTAGTAATTCTGGCCTTTAGTCAGTAACCCTGATAAGCCTGGGAATCTTCTCTGTTCCCACTGTCTTCTGTTGTCCTTCATCCGAGGGGAGTTCCCAATACATCCCCTTCCCTGTGTGTGATATCTGACAGTTTCTCCTGTTGTTTTTAGTCCCAGGTCGGTGTTGCCTTCCATTGCTCTCAGCACCTGGAAGTTTCTAATTTTGCTATCATATTGTCATATTGCTGGAGCACATGGTGTGCAGGAGAAGGGGGGGGGATCTAATTGATTCCCCCTTCTACTGGAAGGGGAACTGTAGAGAAGATAGAGCCCAGCTCCTCTGAGGGGTGCACAGCAACAGGTGAACAGGAAACAGTCATGAGTTACACCAGGGGCAATGCTGGCTGGAGACAGGAAAAAAAGTCTTCCAAAAAGGATGGTCAAGCATGGAAACAGGCTGCCCAGAGCAGTGGTTGGTCATCCTTCCATGGAGATATTCATCACTTGAAGGGACAAAGCCCTAAGCAACCTGATTTAATTTTTAAGTGTCCTTTCTAGCTGCCCAGCTAGCCAGGCTGGCTAATCAGGCCACCGAAGTATCCTCTTCTGGACTTGCAATAAGCAGATCTGCTTGTCTTCTGTAATTAAGATTTGAAATGCAATTTTACCTCGGGCAGTATGATAGCAGTTAGCTGTTATGTAGACAAGTGTGTTGACTAAGAGGCATCCAGATAAACAGAGAATTGTCGACTTTTTACAGTCCCTGTACTGTCACTTTCTGTAGCTCCAGTTCACTGTCAGAATATAAAAAGCAGATCACTGCCGATTTACAATGCAGGTTTTCATTAGGCACATGTAGAATAAATATAAAATCTGCTAATGTTCAAAGCATCAAACAGAACCCATAGTCTGAACCCTGAGGGACCCCACAACTTGTCACACATGCCAAGAAGATCAGGCAGGTGAAGGCTTGGGATTCAGCTGAGCAGTGAACTGGGTGAGAAACAGACTCATCAGTGAATGAGTTGATTAGGGAATGAATCACTTAGGGAGAAAGTTGTGCAATTAAACTGATAAATTTGGCAGCAAAACAAAAAGCAGAAAGAGAGAATGAATGTAACAATCAATAAAGTAGTGAATCAATTGTCTAGTTAATAAGATAGTTAATTATGCATAGCAGGCAAGACAGTGTACTTGGTCACTTTGGCTTCAACAAATCTCCTCAGTATGTTTCAGTCACTGCATCACTTACTTTGGCTAATTTTTATTAATATAAATCCCAAATGTTTGACCACTGACTTAGTATTCTCCTTCCTGTAATAATCTTTAAAGGTAGTAGCTGTTTCTAGACTGTTACATTCTGCTTATTTATATTGCTTCAGAAAGGCAATAATTAACTTATGATCTGGGAGAACTCGTATTCTGCTCCATCTGATAAAGCAGTACTTAACTATCAGCATATTTTTATTTCTATTATTTCAGTATTTTATGTTTTATTATTTCATGTTAAGGAAGGTGTATATTTTATGTTACTATGTTATTTATCTATCTTTCCACTGTCAACACGAATGTTCTAAGTGCTTTCCAAACTGTAATACACAAAACTTTCCTCAAAATATTTTCTATTCTGAAAGGATCCACCACTTTCAGAACATTTCCTTATGTTGTTGAAACAGCTCTCTGTTTTCTCCCCATTGTACACCACATAAACTTAAATAAAGAATTGACAATTCAATGTCCTTGCATCCTAAAGCGATACAATACAATGTAATGCAGGAGGCAAAGAAATACATGAATGAGTTGCCTTACTGAAGAAGATAGAGGTGGTGGATTTTCAGAAACTGTCTGAAGCTGTGGCCACACACCTGTGGATAACATCTTTGTCTAGGATGTGTCTGCATTATTTGGCAGGAGCACTTTTATTGTACTGTTGTGATCAGCTTCCACATAGTACAGCTGCAAGACTGGACAGTTCTGAAGGTCCAGGAACTGTCTCCATGACATGGATGTGAGTTTGATTTGGCCTTCGCTGTTGGAGCTGGACATCATTAAGCTGCAAAGGTTCCTAAATGCCATGAACACTTTAGGTTTTTTCTTCTGAAGTTCCCGAGGCCTCTTAAATTGTGCCTTTGGCCATGTCCATACCTGTCCACCATTAGAAAGAGCTAAGCTACTTTATACCTATCTCATACCTGGGCCTGAAAGAGGACCATAATTAAGCTTTCCTTGTCAAAGTTCACAGAGGTCCTGGTCCCAGGTCAGTGTCTTACCCCAGAATCCAGGACTGCAGAAAATGCAATTCAGGTGGTTGCTCTCTCTGTTCAGATCAGCGGTTTTGGTGTGATGCCCGCATGCATCAACAACTCTTCAGTGTTTAAATACAGAAATAATCCTGTCAGCAAGCTTCTGTGGAAGGATTAAACAGAGCTTGAAGTGTTGTAAAAACAGTATTATTCTTGAATCTATGACTTTTAATACTCACTTGAGTTATGAATAGTAGTTTCTGGGGCTGTTTTGTGATAGGGTTTTGAAGATATTCCTTAGGGGTGAAGATGAAGAGGTTGAAGATGGGGCGGCTATTTTGTGAAACACTCCTCTTGGCAACTGGATAGTCCTTTTCTTGTGTATGTGAATTCAGTCTGGTTTGCAGGGCTTGTTTGGCTTCACTCACATAGTTTCTAGGGACATTAGGTGGCACAAGTTTACATTTTGAGATGTATGTACTAAGGGACCTTTATTTACTGGCATTTCTGAAATGGTGTTGGAGGGTTTTACATTTACTGCACTGGTCTGATACTGGTCCATCCAGGAAGACTAAGTTTATTGGTCCTTCACCCTGCTAATATCGCAGGAGCAATCCTGTTGCAAAATTTCAGCTGACTTCTGGTCTGTTTAGGTAGTAAATATGGTCACCCCTTCCTGCAACCTGAGACAGCTGTTAATGGTTAGTAATCTATTCATTACTTCTAGTTGTCCATCAGCTGTGGGCTGAAGAATTTTGAACAGCTCATCTTGTGGTTTAACTAAAGATTTCCCTTTGCCTTTTTACATAATCTGATATTATTTTGATGGACACACCATCAAATGGTGATGAGGAGGCAGTAATTTCTGGGAGGAAGATGAGGCAAAACACAGTGCAGAAACCCAAATAATGCTCTCTGCTACTCTAATTCTTGTTAAGTCAGTCGGCTCCTGTGCAAGAGGCCTCTTTGCTGAAGTGTCAAAATTTCTGAAGTTATTAAGTAGATATTAAGACTTCCATAAAAATTCCAGTGACTGCACTTGAATCCTTCCAGTACTGTGTGTGACACATTGGAGCTTGCCTACAGCGTGCTGTCAGATGCTTACACATGTGGAACGTGCTGGGTAATTGTTTTGTGTCTCTTTCCATGAGCTGATCTACCTAAAGGGAAAAGTGTTTTTACCCTTAGCAGACAGGGCATTCATTTTTCTAGCTCAGGAAGTCAGTGTTTGGGGCTTTAAACTTTTATTGTGGTTAATTCCTCCTAATCATATTTTGAAGACTGAGAGACTTGCAAACACAGTCAGTAAACCCACTTTGTCATGCATAGTAGAAACGCTGTAAAAAGGAGCTTGAAGAAGCCAACAAATACATTGTGTGGGACAGTGAGGAGCATTGTGGCTTTATATGGGCCATATACAATATCCTCTTCAGTCACTGTTGCGTTTTAGAAGCACAGAAGAACACGCAGAATTATAAAATAATGCAAAAGCACACTGGCAGTTTAATCAGAACAAGGCTTATTACAGTAGAGTGCCAATCTATAAAGAACTGCTTGGTAATATCAGCTTCCTGTTAATCCCATAACAATCAGATAATGGTGAAATGTTGATTTATTCACTGATTTACTCTTAGCTAGATTGAAATAATGGAGTAAAATGAGCCCATTTAGACTGGTTCTTAAACTGAATGCTCTTAATTGCATTTGAAAGAATAGACCATAATGCATTTGAGTATCCCAATGACCCTGCTAATCTATGCAATTAGTTAACTATTTTGGAAAGGAGACTACTTACATGTAGTTTTGTCTTAAAAACTAGAATATATTTTTCATATATTCTATACATGATTCTGTACTAAAGTCATTACCCATGTAAAATATTCAATTTTACTTCAATACTAGTAGCTCTCTGTGTAAGCTTGCAATAGAACAGCTCAATTACTTTATTATATTTCCATTTAATTATTGAACTAGAATTCTGAAATTTGCACATATTCAGTCTGGGTCACAGAGTTCAGCATGAGAGGGAATCCCAGATTACACATTCCATTAGAAATTATCAAAAGGCCATCTGTCTTTCTTAGTGGGTTTCAATCATTCAAGAGCCTGAGTATATTTAGGCAGGAAAGGAGAAGTAAGAGAGAAAAGCTCTTGCAGTAAAAATCTGAAGAGGTCACCTGCAAGTTTTGAATGTTTCTAGAGGGGTAGAAGCTGATTGGAATTTTACAAGAATCTCCTGCTCCACAATGGTTTTCACCCTCGTATTTTTGGAGAATCACCTTTGAAGAGATGTCTCAGCAAAGACTGAGAGAACTTCTGGCTGTTGAAGGTTCTGGCTGTACTCCTGGCTATTGAAAAAAAACCAAAAACCAAACAAATGAAGGAGACAGGCTGGTGCTGGGGCTTTGAGCACTGTTCCAGGCAGCAGATCCTCTCCTTGCCTTCATTCCAAGATGGCCATATTGCCAAGCAGACACCATTTTAAATGAGATATCTGTGTTAAACTCTTCTGTGTGTATTTACATCATGGTCCATTTTCGCATACAGCTGGACATTACCATATTGATAATATGTGCAGCTGCCAATGAGAGTAATTGAAAGACCGAGTCTGTGCATCTCAACAGCCTGAATCTGTACCCACCAGTTTTATCTGTTGGGTGTTCCTGAAGCTAAAAGACATAAACCAACCCAGTGCTTTTAACTGGATGGGACTGAACCATTACTATTTTCCTGCCTTGCTGTGTTTAAACATCAAATTTCTAGGGTTTTCAGAGTTGAATTAACTCCTGGCTATTTGTATGCCTGGCCTCAGATTTATGCAGTACTCTTGTCCTGATGCATGCATGAAACAAGTCCCAGAAAACACCTCAATCTTTCAAAGTAAAATGTAATGCTTAACACCTGTACAATTAAAAGGGCTTTTAAAATGTGCTATATGGGCTTTGTGTGCTGATAATTTTGGATTCTTTCCCAATTAATGCATATGTTTTTAAGTCATAAGGCAACTGTTAAAATAACAGAATCTGACACTCCACTTAACACTGTCAAAGCCTTTTAAGAGAATCCCCTGGGAGAGGAGCAATAAATGGTTTATCAGACCTTTTTTGCAGGAAATAATTTGGGAATAAACTATAGGAAAGACAGCAAACAGGTCTGTAAAGCTAGTAGCACTGTGATTGCTGCTAGTTTTCCTTCTTCTTGAGTTTATGGAATCTGTGGAAAACAAGTTCAAGACCAGATTTTGGGCGAGTGAGTAAAGGTACTGGATGCATCTCTCCAGCTCTAGGTTAAGATGAGAAATATTCAAGTTCAAAAGATTGTGTCAGTAGAGATATCCAAGGACAAAAAAATAAGAACCGCTATTAAGCTTTGCAGCAGCATCAGCAGTGGAGGAGAAACCATCTACCCCACAAGAGCCACCTGCCTGAGAGGCTCCACTGGGGATACTGAGTGCTCTGTTCCCATGACATCAAGCACTATGAGGACTCTTAGGAGGATATGAATGGTGATGATGGTTGGATGTCCTCCCTCTGAAGATCTTATGACCCAATGTGATGACCTGTGAAGTATGCTGTTTGTCAGAAGTGCAAGCCCAAGGTTCTCATTGCTAAATCTTGAACTGTGCTTTGAATTAATATAAAAATTTATTAAGATAATCACAGAACATCTGAGGTTGGAAGGGACATCTGGAGGTCATCTGGTCCAACCCCTGTGTTCAATCAGGGCCACCTAGATCTGATTGCCTAAGGACCATGTCCACATGGTTTTTGAATATCTCCAGGGAGGGAGACTCCACAACTTGTGTCAGTGCTTGGTCACCCTCACTGTGAAAAAGTGTTTCCTGATGTTTGAGGGAACCTCCCATGTTTCAGCTTGCGCTCATTGTCTCTCTTGTTCTACCACTAGACACCACCAAGAAAAGCCTGGCTTTGTCCTCTTTGCAACCTTCCTTCAGGTACTTGTATACATCGATGAGATCCCCCTGAGCCTTCTCTTCTCCAGGCTGAACAGCCCCAGTTCTCTCAGGCTCTCCTCATGGGAGAGTTGCTTGTGTGCCCTGATCATCTTAGTGGCCCTTTGCTGAACCTTCTCCAATATGTCCATGTCTCTCTTGCACTGGGGAGCTCAGAAGTGGAAACAATACTTCAGGTGTGGCTCCACCAGTGCTGAGTAGAAAGGAAGGATCACCTCCCTTGATCTTCTGGCAATACTCCTTAATGCATCCCAGGATACCATTTGCGTTCTTTGCCACAAGGGCACATTGCTGGGTCATGTTCAACTTAGCGTCCAGCAGGACCCCCAAGTCCTTTTCTGCAAAGCTGCTTTTCAGCCAGTTGACTTCCAGTATGTATTAGTGCCTTGGGGTTGTTCCTCCCCAGCTGCAGGACTTCACACTTCCTCTTCTTGGGCTTTATGAGGTTCCTGTCTGCCCATTTCTCCAGCCTGTTGAAGTCCTTCTGGATAGACCAGTGTGTCAACCACACCTCTCTGTTTTGTAGCCTCAACAAACTTGCTGAAGGTACACTCTACCCCCATCATCCAGATCATTAATGAAGATGTTTAACGGAATTTGTCCCAGTGTTGATCCCTGGGGTACACAGCTGGTTAAAGGCCTCAAACTAGACTTTGCACCACTGATCACAGCACTCTGGGCCTGTTAATCTAGTTTTCAACCCATTTCACTGTTCATCCAGCACATATTTCAACAGCTTGTCTATGAGGATATTATTAAAGACAGTGTCAAAAACCTTACTGAAGTCAAGTCAGAGAATATTCACTGTTCTCCCCTCATTTACCAAGCTAGTCATTTAATCATAGAAGGTTATCAAGTTGGTCAGGCGTGACTTGCCTTTGTGAATTCACGTTGACTACTCCTAATATCCTTCTTATTCTTTATGTGCCTGGAAATGACTTTCAGGATAATTTGTTCCATCACTTTACCAGGGATTGAGATGATGCCCATTGGCCTGTAGGCCCTGGGTCCTTCTTTTGTCCTTTTTGAAGGTAGGAGGGATAAAAAAGGGGGGGAGGGGACAGAGAATGTGTACATAAGATAGATGGTTCCAAGTTCCTGGTATCTGACAAAGTTTGACATAATGTATTTAGAGACCGCCAGCAGTTAAGGAGCTGTTGGTGGCATAGTTGAGAGCTTCCAGAGAATGTTTGAAGCCCTAGAATATTTGGAATGAGAAAATTTTGTACTTAATTTTCAAAAGAAAAAAGATGGAACCAGCCTGCTTAACTTCAATTCCTAAAATCTACTGAAAGAAATACTAAAGCTGTTGTTGGGCACCTGGAAGGTACAACTAAGGTAAAATTGTCAAGAACAACTCACGTGGAACCGATCTAATCTTTTCTGACAGGGTTGGCTGATAGGAGAGAATCGGTACCTGTCATCTCTTGACTTTTGTGGAGCTATTACATTTGACATCCTCATATGGAAGCTGAAAAACGCAGTTCTGGAAAAAACTGTGACAAAGAAATGTACAAAAACGCATTGCTTTAAGAATAGTTTGCTATAAGGATGCATAATTATGGCCAGCTGAACTACCTCCTCTACAAAAACATGGAACTACTTCAGAACCTCCTCCCCATTGCAGACTTTCTTTTCCTGTCCAAACCAACATGTCAGGCTCTTTCTTTCTGTCATTCCCAGGGATACCTAACTATTTGATCAAGGTCAAGAAGACAAGAAAAACCTCCTTACATGCTTCAACACTGTGGAAAATGAAATTAAACTGATTGCAGATCAGGCTCTTCTGGTCATCAGTTCTGCTTTCAACCACATTCCAGATCCTTCTGCGTAAAATGCCTGCAATTTAGTCATTCTGTTCATCTACTTATTTGAAACGTTTGGCCCCACACTTGCTGGAATCAGTGCATGTCTTTATTCCTGAATCACCTCCTCTCTAGCTTTGACAAATACAAGTATCTTGTCCTCCAGGTATTCATCTAAAATGGTGTTACAAAGATAATTTCCAGAAAGGTTGAGGTTAGAAGGGACCTCTAGAGTCATCTGATCTGACCCTTCTGCTCAAGAAGAGCTACCTATAGCCAGTTGCTCAGGACCACATCCAGATAACTTTTGAGTATGTCCAAGGAGGCACCTGATTTCCTTGTTCGATGCTTTGATTTTGGCAGTCTCTGTATTTTTTCACTGGCTTTCTGTTTTCACTGTGTCACATAATGAAGAAAGTATCTTTCTTTAAGGCTCTTTGAGGTCTACCCTCACTTGACACATCTCTCATACACTATCACGACCTGTTGACCTGTGATGCAAGCCTCAATCCTCAACCTTGAACATTTTCAAAAAAAGCATTTTTGTGGAGTTTGTGGGTAGATATCCCTCGGATTAGGAAAAATTCCCTGCAGATATATGCTAAGTCATTGGGAATTGCTCTTGGAAAAAGAGAAGGAGACAATTAGGCAGTCTGCTGATTAGCAGAAAAGTATGTCGAAAAGAAAGGCTTCTATGGGATAAGAGGGAATTAGCTGGAATGTGGCTCTGGGGGGGCATTGATGGGAAAGGAGAGTGGACTCCCAGATGAAAACATGATCTGAGGAGCCTTGTGATTCATGTAAGCCACTCAATTCTTCTTTGCCAGTTTGCTTTCTTAATTTGCTTTTCTGTCTCAGAATTGAAGTCTGCTCTCCAAATGTACATGGAAAACTGAAATTCAGAGCAAGTTTTAGAGCCACGTGTCACAGCTTCCCAGTTTGCTATTATCTCCCCGCTCTGAATGCTCTCTCCTGCCACTGTTGAAAATATTATTTATAGTGAGCCTGTGTGATGAAACCACTGCCTGTCAGGCACATCAATATCCACTGCACTGAAAAGCAGATGTGAGCTAAATTTTTGGACAATAGTCTTGAGATTTCATAGAGGCATAGTTAAATATATCTTGTCACATGGCCTATTTGAGCCAAGGGTGAGAGTGTAGAAGAGATTGTGATTTTTATATGGGACCCTAAGGACTGGGAATAACAGTACTACTGCATATTGTCAAAACATTCCCTCCCAAAAAGAAGAACTTTTTGAATAACATTGTGGTAGTTTGACTTTGGCTAAATGCCAGGTACCCACCAAGTCAGTCTATCACTTCCCCTCCCCTTTCCCTTGTTTTCTCAACAGGGCAAAGAGGGGAAAGAAAATAAGATAGACCAACCCTTGTGGGTAAAACAAAAGCAGTTTTAATATAAGCAAAGTGAAGCAAAGGTCCGCGCACAGAAGCAAAAAACCCAAACAGATTTATTCTCTCCTTCCCATGAAGAGGCAATGTGGGGCC
This sequence comes from Athene cunicularia, assembly GCF_003259725.1. Taxonomy (NCBI): domain Eukaryota; kingdom Metazoa; phylum Chordata; class Aves; order Strigiformes; family Strigidae; genus Athene; species Athene cunicularia. The sequence goes on along the minus strand of NW_020799091.1, from coordinate 55,616,404 downwards.
TTCTCAGGATCAGGGCTCCCATACTCGTAGGGGTTGCCTCGGAGGACCAAGGGTGACCCCAGCCCCTTCCTCCTTTCTCCCAGCTTTACACTGAGCAGACGTGATGTGGTCTGGAATATCCCTTTGGTCAGTTCGGGTCAGCTGTCCTGGCTGTGTCCCGTTCCAAGATCTTGCCCTCCCCGTCCCAATGTCAGAAAGAGCCTTGGTGCTGTGTAAGCACTGCCCAGCAGCAGCCACAACACCAGGGTGCTGCCAACACCCTGCCAGCTCCCAGTATAAACCACAGCACCGTGAGGGCTGCTACAGGGGAAAAACAATTCCAGCTCAGCCAGACCCAATATAGCTAGATGAAGGCTGTGCCACAAAATTCACACTGGATACCAATTGCCAAGGGCAGGGGGACTGTTCTGCCTTAGCAGCCTCCAGAGAAACCTTTCTCCCAGCCCTCTCCATTGCCTGAACCTCCATCTCAGGCTTCAGTGTGGATGGCTAAGACCCGTGTGAACACCTTGTCTCATTTTCTCCATGGGAAAACTTATAATAATGAGGTTAAGCTTCCCCTGAGGTCAGCTTTCCAAGGATATATGAGCTACCCTCCACAGCTTCTGCTTCCTAACACCAAGGCAGTCCTTTGGATTGCCTTCAGCTCCCTGGTATCCTATGACTTGACACTCCTACTTCTCCCCCAGCAGCCCAGTGCCTCCAGTCCAGAACTGCCTTGCTGACCCCTTGCCATTACTCAGTGTCTTTTCCCAAACCCAGACCAGCACTCAGCTCAGCTGTAGCCAAATTTCTTAGTGGGAAGCAGAATGACAGTTCCCTTCACTTGAAGTTAGCAGCTGTTTCCCAGTGGCCCTTTTCCAGTCCCCAGCACCCCAGGAACATGTACAGAGTGACCATTTGCTTCCTGGATGAGGACCCCAAAGTCCATGTGATCTCTGATTCTCCAGCTCTTACTTTCCTTTTGGTAAAACTGGTGTGAGACCACAGACTTAGATAAGGCACAGGCATTGTATGCAGTGGCACATGATGACTGTTCATGGGGCTGTGCATGCCTGAAAGTGAGCCTGGAGTCAATTGCCAAGGTCCCTTCCTGGTCTTCAAAAACCCTCCTTGCTGCACCTTACCTCAAAGCCCTAAGTCCTTAGGTCCTGGCAACTCAGCCCTATTTCACCTCTCCTCAAGAAACACCTTTTGAATCATTTATCTAGGAACCTCATGGTTCTTCTTCTTGGTTCCTTTGGGATGTGGCTCCTTGGGATCCTCTTCCTGCCCTCCAGAGTTTTTGTGTTCCCCACGTCTGGATCTGAATGCTTTCACCACACCCTGGACAAGTACAGACATCCTTGGTTTCTGCCCAGAAACCATGTAGCCACTCTGCAGATGTCCCTGGGGAGCAGAGTACTTGAATGGGGACACTGGAAAGTGAACCCCACTGACAGGGAATCAGTATAGATATTTGGTATCACAGGAAGGGTTTTGGAAGAGTCTTCCAAAAGTGTGATGGCTGATCCAAGTGGAATACCTCTCCTCTTCCGCATGAAAGAGTCCTGTACCTCTTGGCTGACACTGGGAAACAGAAACAGGGTTAGTGCAGCGGCCACTCAGTTTCTCAGTGAGGATATGGGGAACAACATGGGAAAGGCTTGTAGAGCATAACTAACAATAGAGTATGTTCAAGTATAAGGTGGATGGTGAGAGTAATCATGTCTTTGAGAAAGATTTCCCTAAATCCAGCTTTCTGCAGTGAAGGGAAAACTCTTCCTATAAGGAAGAGACAGTCTTTTTCTGCCACTTATCACTCTCACAGTTTGGATGTGGGTGAAGTTTACACATTTGACTTACTCCATACACTAGCCAGCAGTGTTCAGTCCCCTAGCCCTTGCTGAGCTAGTCCTCTTTAGTTTAATAATAAATAACAGTGTTTATTGGAGCAAGATGTGGCTGGCTGCTGGTAATGTCATATCCAGTTTGTACAAATCTGCCAGAGAAGCGTGGAAGCTGCTAGGAGCTCTCCTCATGTAAATTCATTGTCTGTACTTCCACAGCTGCATGCCAGATAGGGAAGTCTTGTTTAAAAGAAAATCAGATGAGTGAGCCTTACATCTGGTAGCACAGGGAAAAGACAAGAGGCCTCCAAATAGTTTATTCCCTTTAAAGGACCCTTTGTCTAAAGCAAGAGGCTTTCAAATAGTTTCTTTTCTGTAAAGTCCCTTTGTCCTTCCTGTTCTTGGTCTCTTTTGTTTGTTTGTTTCATTGTTACCAAAACAAAATTTTCCTCTTGAATTCCCATACAGTGCTGTGGGATTCCTGCAGGGTGCCCACAGAAGTGGTGTTTGTCCAGAGGACACAGGGATTCCTGTCCTACGGCAGAAAAAAGACCAGGATACTGCACTGCAGCAAGCATCAGCTACGCAGCAGGAACCCTTAAATTGTAGATATGGGGTGAGCTGACAGTTACATATGTCATACATCACAGGAAATGTATAGGCTGCCTTTGGGAATCACTCCTCTGCAGCATCCTGCTCCTCCCGTGCCTTATAGTCTTTCTTGGCCTTACCTCTCCTTAAAGTCCGTCTCTTCTCTGCTCCTTCTATGGGCTGGAGGACCCTTTGGGAATGAGGAAAAATGTTCATTTTTTATTAGAACAAACATCTCTGCAAAGCTTTCTGTGGATCATCACAGTCTGTCTAATGCTAATTAATTATTAATCTGTTTAGAGCTGTAGGTATGTGTGAGTAATATTTCAGCATAGAAATTTGGATGGGCTCTACTTTTAAGCAGATCTGCACAGAGCAAACGCCTGACACCCCCCAAAGTTTTCACCCTCACTGCTCTCTTGGGGTCAGGGAGCGGGTCACTGCCTGCACCCTGGCTGCAAACACAGCTCAGGCTCTTACAAAGAAAGGCTTGAGGAATTTTTTCAGTCCAGCCCCTCGTTGAATACTTAATACATGAATTATTCAGACTGAGCTGGCCCCTGTGGGGAGGAGGTCGGAGAGAGCGAGGATGGCTTTCCTGGAGAGGTGCTGCTGAAACCCTGCTCAGGTCAGGGAGGGTGGGATAGGATTTAGCAGAAGGAGACAGGGGACAACTGGAGGAATAAAGACCAGAGAGAGAGGAGGAGGGAAAACAAGGGAAGGTTTTAGTTGGCCAAAACTCCCACCCTTCACTTACCTGAATGGCTCCTGTGGGTGATTATTTTAACTGGGACCTTTAGGCAGCAACTGCCGAGTACAAATCCTTTTTCTTATGTGCTTAATTTAATTGAAAATTAAAAATGGACCAGCTCTGGCACTTGACTGGACTTTTATTGCCAATGTTTGAAAAGGAAACGGATAGCAGCTTAAGGACAAATAGGTTTCCCAGCTCTTTGATATTTCTCAGAGCCGTGTCACCAGATGGAAGAAGTGATGACACTGTATGGTCTAAAGTGTTGAGAAAGCCTTAAAGCATTACAGGCTTGATATAGATCCAGTTATGCTCAGGATGGTCTCCAGAGTCTAGGACTAGGATGTGTTATTCTAACATACCACAGCAAGCTATGAGCTTGTCTGAGAAAGAAATACCAATGAAAAAAAAAAAAATCCCATTTCCATGATACCAAGGCAATCCAGGAGGAGAGAGAGTGCCTGGGAACAGCATGTTATAGGGAGTTCATGTCTGTAAGGGAGCCATGCTAATGATTTCCCAGTGGGTGGAACTGGAGAGGAAGTCTTATCTCCAGACTCCTCAGAGATAGTCAGTGGGAAACCACCGGCTCCAAAGCTAATTTTTCTAACTGACTAACAGAAGTGCAGAAGTCACAGATATGGTATGTGTTATGTGTCAAAGTTAAAACAGTTTTCACCAAGCCTGAATCATAACTGCATTAAGCCAGGCAGAAAACCTTACAGGGAATGCAAGGATAATGACAAAAATAATAGGAAGAGAAATAAAAGATGCAATCCAAGGAGTCACCCAACTGTCTGAAATCCTACTATATTTAATTTGCTTCTGAGAGAAATGTTCTGTTATGGCAGACAGACAAGGATACATCATTGGCTGAAGTAAATCAGCATGGCTCTTCTGAAGCCAGCAAAGCCATATTGATTTACATAACTTGATGGTCTCTGCTTGAAAATTCATCATTATAACAAATACTATAAAACTGCAGGCTTGTCATCAGAGGAGACCCTGTAGGGATGACAGAAAAGAATCATCCTTCCTACTTGAACAAAAAGATTACTCAAATGGGAAACTGTCTTGCACCAGTCTCCCTTCAGGATATGATGCTACAGTGTTATGAGGAACAGCAGCAGTATGGGCAACAATCCTGGAAACCAGCCGAGTGGCCAAAGAACAGGAATGCCTGGCAGCTGGGAACTTTAAACAGGAAGAAATGAGGAAAAAAAAAGGACTTGTAAACTGGACAAGTGTATGAGTGCTTTACCGGCTGTACGCTCACTGCCAGAGCTGCATGGATGGATGTCTACCATAGGGCTAGCAAAAGGAAGCTGGACAGTCTTCATGGAGTCGGTATGAGGAGCATGGTGAAGCCCCAGACTCACCTGGAAAAGAGAGCAAAGGGATAAATACTTTCCTTAAAGTCTGTTATACCCTGGAAGAAGAAGGATGATTGGAGATTTGGGCTTCATAGGAATGGAGAGCTGACTTTCATTCATGGCCTGCTTTTGGAGGTAGCATGTCTCCAGGGAATGGACTGTGTACGGGTTTGGGAATGCTACATGCTTGGCCCCAGCAGGGATTGCCACGCTCCAGAGTCCTGCAAGTTATCAGCGATACAGTAAGCATGTCCTGATACACACCCTCTTTCTATTAATAGTGCCTTTCTTTTTGCAAACAGGGTTCAATTCTTCCTTTATCTCACTGTCTGAGAGTGGAGACTGTTAGTAAATGTCTTCTTTATATATTTGTTATATGCCACAGGAGGTTGCTTTATACTATAGTACAATTATACACAATGGAGGGAGTACAGAAGCTAAGCAAAGAAAATCATACAGGAATCCACAGAGCTTGTCTTTGCTGGGGTAAACACACACTCAAACCAGCGAGCTCACAATCAGCATATTATTTGTTATTCAAAAGATCTCCCAAGCCACTTCCATCAGCTATATGATGTTGGGGGAGGAGAATCTGCTCTTATTTTTCAAGACATATAGCAGATGGCTCATGTTTTATGAATGGAGGAGGCACCACATGTACTTACACACATACACACACATCAACACATGGGCACATGCCCAAGCTTAAGTGGTGCATATCTTTGTACAAACTACTATTGTATCATGTGCTTTAGATAGGGAATTTGCTTTGGTTGCTCTTCTCAAGATTTGGTAAGCTGTTTTTTTCAATCTCTTTTCTCCTGCTGTTGTGGCAGTGGCAATCTCACACTATTTACCTAGAAATCTGCCTTCTGAAATACATCTCTCGATCCTTGCTCAACCTAAACTGTCCCCCCTCCTTTTTTATGTGCCTTTAGGAATTTGTGTTTTTAAAAACAGGGAAGAAATTATAGCCTGTGATCTGATAATGATCTTGACTTTTGACAGAGATGGCCCTTATTTTCCCACCTGTAAAATTCAGATCAAAAATTTCTTTTACTTTGTTGCAAGGCCTGATTTTCCAGCTTTGATTAAGTCTTTGGAATGGGAGAGTATTGTGCAGTGCACAGAGAGATAAATTAGCCCAGGCAAAAGAAGTATGCTTTAATGTGGCCAGACTGAGTTTGCACAAGTATTTTGAGACAGTGTTGAGCTTTGCAGCCAGACCCTTTGCACCACAGGATTTCTCCTGAAGGTGTGGAACATCGGGAGATTATCTGCCCATCTGGCTGACTACCAGACTTAACTGAACACACGCTTCAGCTTAATTGTCTCTGGTGCAGCAACCACCTCACTAAATGCAGAAATACAATGATATTAGAAAGTTATGCACTCCCAAAGGTAGAGTTCTAACTGGTCATTAATGAAACAAACAAGCAGACTTCTTACATATGGTTGTTTGTTTTTTTTTTTTTTTTGAACAGTACTGTTATAATATGGATTGTATATTCAAGACTGAAAATGAAGCTGGAATCCTTGGAGAGCCTCAGAGTGACTCAGCCAGTGTAAAGGATTTGTCATGTCGTCCTGAGGATATGACAGTAATTTATACTGATCTGGGCGTGATGACAGTGAGCCACATCCTGCAGACCCTACTGAGACAATACACCCCTTTTGTCAGAGGAGGTCTGTGAGAGAGATAATGATAGACCTAGCATCTGAATCTGTAGCAAGTTGGCACAAGCCCAAAACAAATCCTTAGATGCTTCCTTTACAAACTCTTGTATCAAATTGGATCTGTGGGTGGAAGACAACAGGAGGCTGGATTGTGATCCAAAAGATGAGACCATGGATGGCTGCAGGAATCGTCTTGAGTGCCGGTTCCCCCAGGCTCACAGGGTAGCCATGCAGGAAAGGCATCATCCTGCCCTTGGGGTCCTTCCCGCGGGACTTCCCACAAGGGGCATGGCAAACCCAGTCTTTGGCTGAAAGTGTCTCTGGTGACTGCTGCTCTGCAGTACAGTTGGTGATCTTCGAGGGCTCAGCCTGGCATCCAGTTCACATTTTGTCCCAATTTTCCTGGGTTTCAAAGTCCTTACCCTGCCACAGAAATATCCGAAACAGCAAGCAGCTTTTCTCCTCACAAGCTTGCTTTTCTATTTTTCTTTTTGTAAGGGCTTCTCCCTGGAGCTCCCCAGTAAGACTGCAGAAGACTCCCACTCAGACAATTTATTTAAATGACTTCATACCCACTGGCCTCAAAGTCACATGCTGGGCATTCACTTATACAGCAGTATGGCCATGGCCTCACAGTTACCTAACTGAGGGGCTCCACAGTCAGCTATAAGGGTTAACATAATGTCTGGTAACCAAATCTCTGCCTCTGTGCTGTTTGTAACCCCACACTGTATATATACATATAATATATATGTATATATATATTTGTGTGTGTGTGTTTGTATATTTATACAGTCAGGGTATACAGAATGCTTCAAGTTCTTCTAACACATAGGGAGAGCAATTTGTACCCCAAAATTGCTTTCTTGTCTTAATGCTTTGTAATTTAATTTAGGGTGCAAGTTCATCATGAATGATTCCGTGGCATGATGACAGGATCCACTCAGCTGTTTGCTTTTGAGTATGAGAAGCCTCAAGAGACATCAATCAAGCTTTCCTAGTGACTTTCTACTTACATTCATCTTCCCTATTTTTGTACATGTTTACAATGCACCGGGTTTGAAAACAGAAAAGTTGCAAAGCCAGAGCTATACAATGGTATATCAAATAAAACTATGACTCCAGTTCTAATTAACAACAAAAGAATTTACACAAACAACATACCAATGTACCTGTATGTATGTGTAGGGTTTAAACCCGGTGTATACAGAAGAAAATTGGGCATCGCCAGAAGGAAAGAAAAAAAAACCCAACCCACCATGTTTTTCCAGAGTCTTCATCATGCAGTATGGGTGGAGAAGAAAGTGGGATTGGATCCAAGTTTGCTGGAGGTGCTGATGTTCATCATCTAGAAAAGTGATATACCTGTTCCTCCATGTTTTTAGTTCTAACAGAAAGTTTCTTTCCTGTACATAAATGCAATAGTCTGAGTCCTGCTGTGTGAGTAAGGCCTTTGTCATCCCTACTTATCCACTAGCTACAAGGAGTGCCCGCTTTCCTGTATTTCTCTAATTCACTCCTATCTGAGGCTTGGGTAACCCTGTCAAGAGTTAGCTCCCTCCACTAGCACAGCTCTCAGGGTCACCAAAATACATAAGATTTCCCACCACCTCTAGATGCTCTTCCCTGGGAAGTAACATCCTACATATATATGTATATATAGTATAGACATATAAAACTTGGGAACTCTGGGAAGGCAACAGCCTCCGTGACCTTACAGGCACAGAGTATGTGATGTAAGTGGGAACTTTTCCCTGAAATACTGCTGCAAGATTTGTCCCATGTGGATTGCATGCCATGATTATATACATTTTATACAAGTGTTCAGCATTTAAAATACACTCCAGATGCTTTTTCCTGCCCTTTCCTCCCACTCAGTTTGACTTTTCCCCATTTGATTGATTCTCACAGTTTATATTCAGAGATTCAGCATTTTACTTACTTACCATTAGCCTTTTTCGGCACACCAAAAGCTGCCCTGTAAGCCTGGGGAAATGCAACATCATAGACGAGAAGCTGTGCTGTATCAGAACGGGATGAACAATCAGAGTGTGAGTGTTCAGCTGTACTCAGCACCAGACAAGCTCTGGGTTTTGCAAAGTCAGCAGGAGTTTTCCCAGCAATCCTAAAAGTACAGAATCAGGCCAGTGTTGGGAAGCACTAACAAAGTAAATCTGTCAAAGAACTAGAAATTATTCTTTCTGTTATGATTTTGACTTTTTTCTTTTTCTTCTAATTCTTTTTGCATGTTTCCTAAAACATGAAGATTTTAGGCTGCTTTAGGTCCCAGGTCACCTGCTTGATTTATCTTTTAATTCTTGATTTCTTTGACTGCTTAATGATAGGTAAACCCACAAAGATCCAAAGATACCCCCACCATTTTTTTGCTGTCTGCCTTTGCACTGCAGCTCACACCTTTCCTGCTCCCCAGAGGAAGAAGCAGCATGGTCTTGTTCTATAAAGAAAAGCTCACAAAGATTGCTCTCTATGCTCCAGTTCTGTGTATAGCATGTAAATATGAAAGGAAAAAAGCAAACATACCTGGGATGTGACCCGGAGAGGGGCAATAGTTAAAAAGAGCCCTGAGTGCAGAAAAAAATTGTGATCCCGTAAGTTCCAATGTTTTGGTTTCCTCCCATGGCAGCTTTCAGTGCCAGTGAGATCCCAAGCAAGTTCTGGGATCTCTGTGCCCCCTTTAGGTCTGAGAGTTAAAAACTGGACAATTTTATGTAATCTGCTTCACATGTGCAGGACAGAGGTAAAAAGCAATACATCAAAATATTCAAGAGGGTATGCAGGGAAATGCTTATAGGAGGAAGCTTCGAAGAGGTCTGACAGGCAACTCCCTTTTCAGGATAATTGCAAAAAACCTCCACAGCCCCCACTTTTGTTTGATTCATTCAAATAGTTCTTTCTATATCTAGTTATTTACATATTAAGGGAATAATATTATCCATGCCAGTGATGTGCATGTCTACCCAACAGATGTACTAAGATAAAAGAACATTTCTCTGATGCTTTAAAATAAAAAGTATATATATATATATATATATATATATATATATATATATTCCTAGCTTCAGATAAAACTGATTGTAGACACCACATAAAAAGCATCATCCGTCAGGGACTGGAGCACATTAGGGAGCTGGATTTGCCTGCATTGTCCTGCGTTGTTGTGCCTGTCCTGATGTTTCATCAGCCAGCAGCGACCAACATTGGCCTCTGAAATCGGTTCTCCACAGCTCTGTATGGATGGAATTCTGTTTATTGTTGTGTAGGGACACTGGTGATATCACAGCTCAAGGTTCCTTGAGGTCTGCTCAGGATCTCTTGGCTGGTATCTCATGTTAGCTTGCTCAGGAGATTTCTCTGACAGACCCCACCCCACCTACAGAAGAATCACTCCTTCTATGGCTCATTGGCAGAGAGCAGTCACATCCATTTGTCCATATGGCCTCTAGAATCATCACTGACATTTTAGTGAATGCACTAATACTGCCGTTCTTACCTGGTTTTGTGATGTCTTGTTTGTTTGTTTGTTTGTTTGTGGTTTTGTTTTTGGTTTTTTTTTGGTGTAAAACCTGTTTTGATTGCTTCTGAGACAGAAGGAGCAGCACAACTTTTGTAACTCACTGGAACAGTAGACCAAAGTAAATACCATCTGCAGTGCATAGGCCAAAAGGAATTCCAAAACCATTGAGCCCAGCCTTCACCTCTCACAGGTCCCATGTTTTTCCTTGCACCTTTAGCCACACTTGTTATTGCAGCAACATTATTTTTCTCTCTGTCTCATCTCCTTGTTCCTGCACAGACAGTATATTCCCCCCAGCCTAGCTTTGTCTTCTTTGGGCTGAGAAAAACATGGTATCAACCACTCCACTTATAATACATTCTTTACATACATAGATATTCTTAATATATTACTTACATATAACCTTCCCAGTAGTCTTTCTCTTTCAGCTCACATTCATCTTTCTGAACTAGTATCTCCTGTACACAGTAGTACAGATGATATCTCATTGATACCTAATGCAGTGGCATTAACACTTCTCCATTTCTGCTAGACATGCTAATGTTGAAGGATTGCATTTGCATTTTTCACAACCTCATCAAATTAGTAACATATCATAATCAAGATGATAACTGATACTATCGGGTCCTTTTCTTCCTTTGTCCTTTATATTTAGTCCCCCTGCTTTATAGCAGAAAATCTTGTTATTTTTCTGGATGTACATTATTTCAAGCTTTTGCATATAATTCCATTTCTACTATGGGAGTCTGCAAAATCATTCTTTTTTTCCCCTTATGATATTTAAACCCTTGTACCTAAGCGTCTTTAGCACATTTCAATAGCACACTCTCACTTTACGTCAAATTTAATTGTGAGAACATTAAATAGCATCAGTACCAAGATGGCACCTTGGAAAACTTGACTCAAAACCTCCCTCCAGCCAACAGTTCTCTTTTCAGTAGCTTTATCCTCTGTTTTACTGCTCTCTTCTACCTTACATTTCCTATCCCAATGCAGATACTTACTAATGGTTTCCAATGCAACAAATACGATAGGCTTTATAGAACAATAAGTGTATCTATCTCCTTTGTCTCAAAAATCAATCTCATCAGGAAAAGATACCATTGATAAACCTGTGTTTTTTTTAATCTTGTCTTTAATTCTTCTCCATATTTTAAATTGTTCTCACCTTTAATGTCTGTTTTAAAGCCTTCTCTGCCAGAGACCACAATTATCCACCAAAGTTACTGAGACCAGAGTGATGATCCACCATAGCACAGACTATATTCCTATGTTCTTGGAAAATGTGTCATGAAAGGCCCCATTTGCTACTCTCTATTCCAATAGCACCATCTCAGAATGTAAAAATGTCCTTGCTACCAGGCCTGCAGTTACACATCCGTATTCTTTCTGTCTGATGGGCTCTAGCCCAGGCGATCTGTCCTTTCTGACCTGAGCACTTTCAGTTCTCTGAATTTTGCTTTTCTTGTCCTTGTTGCAACACTCTCAGTTAGATTGGTGATGCTGCCTTTACCTTCTTGTTTTGTATTGACCTTCCTATTGAAGGTACATTGAAAACAGTCACTGTGCATAGTGTCATCAGTGTTGTGGACTCATGCTCATTGCCTCCCCCTCCAGCTGAACAGTTATGATTTGAATCCCCCTGGTCAACTCTGTGGGGCTTGGATTTCCAGCCCTCCAGACCACATTACTGGAGAGATCACTAACTCTTGGGTTTTTTTTTTTCTATTCTTTGAATATCTTCATAATCTTGCACTGAGTCATGTGCTGTCTGTGGTTCTGATAGAAATAGCCCAGCTCAGAGATAAAGACTTAAATTTCTCCACAGAGGCCATCAGATTGCCCCAGGAATTATTCTTAATATGCCTCATCATTTCTCAGATAAACCATGTGTTTTTCCCCACATTTAATACTTCTATTCAAAAGCTCCCATCCCTCTTTTCACACAAGGGAAGCTGACCTGTCTTTGCAGGGCATCCTGACTCCAGCTGGAGTCAGCACCAAGCTGAGCATGGGCATCTTTGGACACCTCAGTTTAAGCGGCAATGTGTTAGTGCCTCTACCCCATTGTAAGCTATGGTGATCCAATAATAAAGTCAATGAAGTCCAGAAGTCTTCAGCGCCTCCTAATGACAGGGCTTAGAGATCAGCTGAATTGCCATGACACAGGTCTCTCTGAGCTGCCTAAAGTGTCTCAACACGGCTTCCAGCTATCAGTCCAGTAGTAAATAGTACTGAACTATGACAGATGTTGCACAGTTCAAAAAAAAAAAGCAGCAGGGAAAGGAGTAAACTGGAAGTAAGTATCCAAATATTAGAATTTACAGAATATTTTCCTACTAACAAGTAAAAGGAACTTTATATTGTTGTTCTCCAGAATTATTTTTTTTTCACAAGCCCACAAGTGATTATTCTTGTAGCTGCTCTGGTCCCTCAGGATTTCTCATGATGTTGCAGGGAATATGGATGGTTTGCGATGCATCCACACAGTCATGCTGCAGTATGCTTATGTGCTCACTTCTCTTACTGAGAAGCGATTGTCCAGAACACTATACATTTCACCACTGGAATGCTTACTTGTACACTGCTTACTTGTTACAATGCTTACTTACTTTTCATATGTACTTGTATCACCCACCCATACAGCATCGGGGAATAATGAAATAAAGGTCCTGAAATGCAGCTGGTAGAACATAACTGTGTTTCCTTACCTTCCACAATTTGTAATTTCTTTTTTTTGTTTGTTTTTGCAATTTGATTTTGTCCTAGATTTTTACACAGGTCTTTGCGTTGCTCTTTTTGGTCACATCAGAACAATTGAGATTTGTAGAAGTAAAATGATATACTACTGATTAAAAAGCTGTCAGGTTTTGACGAATATGTATTCTGGTCCAAAGAGCAAGGATCTGCTCTACCAGAATAAGCAGAAGAATCTCTCCTGTAATAGGCTGTGATAGCACATCCTATTCCCTTCCCAAGGAAAGCAGGGACTCTTTCAGCCTTCTGGCAGGGGTGTTGATGTGTGCTTGCATTGGCCATTCTCGGTTGGGGCTGGAGGCAGAAGAGCTGGTCAGGAGTGGCTTCATGACTACAGAAGAAATAGTGAGATGTGGAGAAGGTAGTAAGGTCTATAGGTCTACAGTGCCATAAAGAGTGTTTCTGCTTTTTTGGCTTCAGAGCAAGTCTTGAGCTGGCTAGAGGCCAGGCCAGAGTGATTTCTCCATACCTGAAACCAATCTGTTCTGGACCTCCACAATAAATGCAGAGGATTCAGTAACTGAAAATGTAAAGGGCTTCTTTCCTCTACCAACTGTGAAGACAGCCAAGTGCTAACTCTGCCCTCACAGCACTTAATGCGTTGATTAAAGATTATTATGGCATGAGAACAGATCTGAGGAAATACAGTAGCCCTATCTAGTTACAAAGCAGAGATAGGATTACAGTGTTCTTGCAATTTACCCAGAAAATGGCAAGATTTCCTTTCAGATGACATGCACCTTTTTACTCTAGAGATAAATACATGTTAAAGTTAGTGATGAAGAGAAACAGAAAGCAGTATCAAGGTAACCTTTTGTAGGTAGATGTCATACCTTATATTGGGGTATTGAGTATTCATTCTACCTGCCAGCCTTGCCTTCCCTGTATCCTCAAACTATCACTGCTACAAGAACATCTCTAATATACTAATACTTATATATTCATCTACATTTTAAAAATTTATTTATTTTCTGTGTATTTTCTAGATGGGGAAGAAGGTTGTTCTTCAGCTTCAGTTTGGAGGAAATTTGCAACAACCCAGATCTCATACAAGAATTCTGATTTTTTTTTTTTTTTTTTTTTTTTTTTTTTTTTTTTTGAAACTGACTAAATCTTCTTAATAGTTTTTGGTATCTTTTCAAGTTGGAAACCATTCTATTTCTGATTAATTCATCCTGCCATGTGAGTCCTAGAGCTATGCAGATAAGCTCAATGCACCACACTACAATATCTGTGTTGTAGACCTAAGGGTATTCATGGGCTTTTCAAGTGAATGCACATTCATACGTGAAGTAGGCAACACAGACTGAATGAGCTACATTATGTGAATGTGCTCAACAGCTGAAAAATGAACTATGTCATGGATTTCAGCTTCATGGAGTGAGCAGCTGAATTTGACGGTGACACTGAAAGATTGTTCTTCTGTGTGACTCAGTTTGATTCACTGGCCTGATAATGCCCTTTTCTTTGTGAATCCTTCGCACCTGTAGATGCACAACACTAACAAAGGTCTAATTCTGGCAGTTAGCAAAATCCAAACTATTAGCATGCCTATGCCGATTTTTTTCTGATGTCAGTGTTGTTTGCAACACTCATTATATGTTGAAGAATAGCATTAGAGTGATGCATTCTTTGAAAACTTAGTTCCAAGACCTTATTCAGAAAAATATTCATGTTGAGTTCAATAGAATCTCAAGAAAATTATAGGAAATATACCATTCCTAGTCTGTAACACTGCAGACTTGAAGCCACATAGAATGGCAACTGTTTCCCCCCTTAGGCCAGTTTGTACTAAATTCTTTGCAAGATAAATAACAACAAGCCACTACATAAATACAACAACTTTCTCAGGAAATCTAAGGTGATATTCCCAAATCAAACCACAGGAAACCCCTATGGAGTTAAACCATAGATTTTCTAATTCATATACCCCCAAATAAATATTAAAACCAAACCCACAAATGACATTGCCCTCACTGCTTGAGATCTACACTGAGCTGTTAGAATATTAAAGCAGTCTGTAAACAGGTTGTTTATAAAGAGAATAGTGGCTGTCACTGAGCAAAAGGAAAAAAGGAAATAACCATCTACCTGAAAGCAGGAGGCTTGCTTCTTACTAACCAACTTTTACCTCGATCCCCAATTTAACTGTAAATCAGGCTTTTGAAAGGGAAATAAATCATTCCACATGGAAGAAAAACTAGCCCAAGTTTATATTGCAGTAGAAATGCCAACACCTTCTTGGAACTCATTTTTAGCCATAATTATACATGAAAATGCCACTGAGAAACCATAAATCTTGAAACACTCCTGCACATCCCCAGAAATATGCAAGAATTTCTTGAAAGCCTCTAGAAGTCATGCATGAACTACAGGGCCAAAATACAAATTCAGCTGAGATGCTGAAGCATATTGCTGGTTGCATGTTGATAAATGATGTGTTCTCGTTTCTTGTTTGAGATGGGATTATGTAGTTCAACCACACAAAGAAAAATAGAGAAGTGCTGGTTTCAGTGTACAGCAGTTTATCTCAGGTAGCGATCTAGTCTGGAATCTAGGCTGTTGAATTCCTCTCTGTGTGATCAGTGACTCAAAATGTCAAATGAAATAACACATGATTCAGAAAAGTTTCTGGAAAAGACCAGCCAAAAACATCAGAGAAGCTGGAAGAGGCCATGCAAGGACAGAAGAGAAGGGAAGAGAGTTCTGTTTCTGACTGCTGCCGGTAAACTTAAGTTTAAAGATTGTGTGTTTCTTGAAGTAGTATGGATTTCTTTTTATATCAACACTTTCCTTTAAGTACACAAATTCAGAGAGTGTTGGCTAAATTAAATGTGTATAATGGATTGTGCTTTGGCTACCTGTTTAGATACATCATGCAAAGAGACGATTTCAGCAGTGGTGGTAAAGTACATACCTAAAGAGGTGCTTCATTTAGGAGAAGTGGTTTGTGAGGTACCAACATTTTAAATGCCCCTGACAGCTGACTGGCACACCATCCCTGCTGAGCTGGACATATCTGAAGGGCCACACAGAACTGGGAACAGCCTTCTCTGTGCAAATCTTACCCCATTTCTTGGGCTGTGCTATAGGACTATGGGCTGAGGAACATAACTGTGAAACACCTCTTTGCCACTTCCAGAATTGACCTTAAGGCAATATACTTAATTTCTCTCTTCAAACTGCTAAGTCTAAGTATAAAATAACCCTCTTCAGGGACACAAACACACAGAAATCATTGTGACAGCTCTTAAAGCTGTCTGAAGGATGATGTTTGCTGCCATTTTTCTCTTTCCTCTTTTAAGTGCCAGTTACCAAGTGGAACCATTTTATTTGGCAAAGCTGTATCTGTATTATGTTGGAAGAGACTTTGAACTAACGTTAGTAGGAATAAAAACAAGGACAGCCCAGTAGTGTCATTTGCTTAATATAAATTGGGTCATTTTATAGCTAAATATCTGTGACCAGGGCGCTTTGAAATGCCATAGCACAAAGATAAAGTGCAAAACAAACTTTAAAAGTTCACTCTCCTAAAAATTACATCTGTATGAGCCCACTCAGTATGTGACAGTGGGTAAAGAAGATGGTGAGGGAGAGGAAGGTATATAGGATTAACATTGGAAGCATAATAAGCTCATCAACATGAATCTTAAAACATTAATTTTGTGATTCCTAAAAGCAGGCTGCAGACCTCTGAAACACAGACTCAGACAGAGGCACAATGAAAGGGTTTTGGAAAACTGAGAGGTCCCTGTTAGTGGTTCTGCCCTAAGTAAGGTGGGTAGGTGGGAAGGCATGAGCCCAGAAGGTGTGCAGCCCTCTGCTCTCCATCCATCCAAGGCAGAACATGCGAGTAACCTCACTCAAGAGGACCTTTGCTAAGCACTTGCTTAAATGCTCTGCTACACCACTCCAGGTTGCCAGGCCAGCTCTTTCCAGTTGTGGCTCACTCAAGTCAGAGCTGTTAAAACCAAGGATGAAAAGGGCTGCTGAATCCCAGGCAAGCACAGGGTGACACCAGACCTTCTAGGAGAAGCTTGTGGTCACAAGGGCATGCACAACTCAGACATGGCCAGACTGGCAGTACGTTTCCTCATGAGGGATGCCAATGAATCACATGAAAAAAGGACAGGTGTCCAGGATCGTGGTGCAATTCACAGGGAGATGAAAACATGAACTGACTTCCATGTACAAAACACTGCTCAGAAGTCCTTTTTGCAATTGAAATAAAAATGCCTTATCATCATTTATTCTTGCAGTGTTAAAGGAGAGGGAAAGGAGTGGACAACAAGCAAGGGAAAAGGCAAAGGGAGAAGGCTGTCCCTTACTAGAGGCAGAAAAAGAAGAGCAAGAGTGACAAGACAACAAAGAAGCCAAACCCTCCAGCAGTCTCAGCCAAAGGTATTATCATTTTTCACTGTGCGCTGGTCTGGGGGTCTCATAGGATGAATCTTTGTAAAATCAAGCCTGGTTCATGTTTCACTGGAGTGCCAGGAAACCAGGCTTCTAAACTTGACCACGCCACTAAGCTGCTCAGCATGTCAGAGGAGCTGTTGCATCTCCTCCAGGCCTCTGCTTCTCTGCTCTGCTTCTCCCACCCTTTTGGCCTGAAAAGTTTTGGGCTAGGCACCCCTGGACTCCATGTTTGGGCAGGGTGTGGGGCATGGCAGACACCCCTGTTTCAGTTCCACCTCCTCCTTTCCTCTGGGTGCTGCTGCAGTCATGTAAGACAATATGGGTATGGATGTAGAAGCAGACCAGCAAAAATCGTGAGAAAGAACTATGGTAGCCCAACTCATTTAAATGCCAGGAATCTTCAGGTACATTATATTTTCAAGTTATTGTTGGTTTTATGGTCAGGAGCCAATTTTGTCTTAATGAAAATAAAGTGTTGAAGTTCAGAGGCTATGCAAATGGAGATTAATACACAGTTTAAAAAGGTTATTTAACATTTTTATTGCTTTAAAACTATAATGCTTTTTGATTTTGAACATTTTCAGGATTATTAGCCTTGCTCAGATTTAATACAAGAAATTTATACATATGAAATGGGAAGACAAGCATGCAAAAATTATCGCAGGAAGTGCACTGCAGAGTGAGGACTGCATACGGGTGTTGAAAGACTCCATATATTTAAAGACAATTGTTTGGGGGTAATGATGACTGAGTCATCATCACATACTGCCTGTCTCTGTGTGTCAAAATAAGAGTAATAAATGTAGTCATAAGGCAAATCTATATGACTGAGTAACAAAGAGGCTGAAGAAGACCTAATAGCTGGAATAATGATGGCTGGGAGGGTTGCTTGCTATGGTGATATGTGGTTTGCTTAATGAGGAATAGGCACAATAAAAGAGTCAGGATATTGTATGCTATAAACCAAGAGACTAAGGAAAGATGGCCAAAGATGGCATGCAGGCAGATTTCAAATAGTTTATGTTATATACTCGGTGCATCGTAGAGAGGCAAGTTAGAGCTAGCAAGGTGACAGGGTATCCTTCTTCCTGGAGTGTTAGCATCTGTGGCTTCTGCAAAGCATGTCCAGCACACTTCATCGTCAGTGTGGGGAAGAGAAATGGCCCTTGGCACACCACACTTGAGAAGCTACTGGCAATTGTCAGAAGCTGCTAGTGGGACAAAGACAAGTTGTCTTGTTCATGGAAAAAGGGATAAGGGACCCTGAGGTGTGGCTGTTGGTGTTTCCACAGCGAGAGAGGGTTAGAGAGGCAAACAACGAGTTTCCAATTCCAAAATGCAAAATGGTTTTAGAAAGGTACTATCTCATTTGCAAGTATTTCAGTATGAGGTTTGCTGTTAACTTCAATAGATTAAGCATTTCGTCTCCAGATGTTTATGAACCCCAAATGCTCTAATATTGAGCAAGGGTTTAGCATGGTTATCCTAATGTGTCAATTGTGAAATAAACTATCTGCTTTGAAGTTCTCTTAACAGAAGCGACGAACCATGCTGTAACTTCATTGATAATTATCCCTATGTAGATAAATAATTTCCCTCTAGATTTCAGTGAAGTCTTTATTTTGGATCTGTGGTAAGAGTGTCATGATGATTTAGTGATTTTTCTGAGTTGGATATATTAATAACTGAAATATTAGTTACTTCTGAAAGTACTATAATTTAATCAACATGAAACACATAAGAATTCTTCAGTATCAATCACCAGTAATAGATTATCATTACCCATTAGTAATCACTCCACTATCAAAAGTAACTGGAGAAGCATATTAATGTTTGGGAACAACCCTTCTTGTCCACAATAAATAAATCCAGATTTCCACGCTGTACTAGTCAAATGTGATGTTAGAGATCAGTTTGAGCACTGCTGGACTGTTGACAGAGTCTGGGTTGCTGAAGGATCAAATTATGGAGCAGATCTTTATCTGCACTGAGTTCTCATGAACACGTCTCAAGCAAGGACTAGGTTAATAACTGAGACCTGTCATACAGAGCTGGCACAGGTATCCCCCTCATCCCATCCTCCGTCCACAGTCTCCCTCAGCGTTGCATGGATTATCGCACCCGAGAGCCTGGTTTTGTGCATGCTTACACCAAACTATGTACTCTCCAGTTGTTGTGTTTACTTGAACGAGGCCGTAAATGAAACTGAAGATTTGCTGAGGTATCTGCAGGGTTGGGTGCCTAATGAATAGAATTCTTAATGGTCCATAAATCCAATCAAGATTTTCATACCGTGTAAGCAAGCAGTGCAGTTTGTGGAAAACAAGAGCCTCCCTGAAAGCTACTGTTATGCAAATATCATGACACACGGGGCATACATTAAAGCAGCCCTTGAGTTGCAGCTTTTTGGCTTTACACAGGAAATAAAATGGGATCAAAACAGGAGTGAATAATACTGGTCGATCTGCAAGATAAAGATTAATAAAAGAACTCATTGTATTCTTTACACAGAAATTTTATGGTTACCTTGCTGTAAATTTTTTAAAAAGACCTTTTTTTTTTTTTTTAACTTTCTGCGCCAGGACTATGATTCATTCACACAAAAAGGTTACATGAGAGGCACAATTTTTTAGTTCATTCAGGCTCTTCTATTCAAAGGAGAGAGGCTTTTGTGAGATCTGCCGTTGTTCAGAGAGGGAATTAGTTTTATTAGCAGTGTGTCATTCACAATGTGCCTTATACATCTACCAGCTTCCCCATTTCTTTTTTTTTTTTTTTTAAATTTGTTAGCGCTGGTGTGGTTCGGGGTTCTCGGTATGAATAAAACTAATTATATGCTTCCTATACTCTCACCCCAAGGTGGTATTTCCTTCTGACCAAGGACACGGGACTCTTAAAAAAAAGTGAACACACACAAAAAAAAAAAAGCAATGCCACGCTTCCAGGATGTCAGCGTTACCAACTGATCACACCACAAAAATCTTCCTGCCTCATCCTTTCCTGTATCTTTACGTGTTGTTCTGTGCACTGAACTAACTCAGGAGCTTTTCCTAGACCTTTTGTTTTCTTTGCTGAAAGCCATGTGCATGTTGCTAGAATTAATTCTCACATTTGGGAGAACATCAAGGCCATTTGCTACAAAGCAAAGCTTTATAATTCACAAATCCTGGTAGGATCACATGAAGCATGGGGTGTCTCCCTGGTCCCTGGCAAGCAGACACAAGCAGCCGCAGCCAGCCTGCCCTGCTCTAGTGCCCAGACAGCTGGAGTGGGAGGACAAAAGACCCGTGTCTCCTCGCAAAGGATGCTGCCGTCATATCACTGGTGCCCAAAATAGGCTGTAAGCACAATTTAGGTATCTCAGTTTAAGTAAACAAGCAAGCCAGTCCTTGCTGCATCAGAGGCATGATTATATCAGCACTCACATATAGGTGACAGAGTTCTGTATTGCATCAAATATATATCAGGCATGTGTAATAATTTGTTTTTTATTCTCATAAATTAAAACTCCAGGGGAACTGCTAGTGACCATCTCTGACTGTCTGCATATGGCAGACTGTAAGTTTTGTTCAAGTTAATTGGAGGAAGAGCATCTGTTCTAGAACAAATTAAATTGATTTTAAATTTCCAGTACTGTAGAAACCAACATACTCAGAGAACCCACATACTTAATCATCTGTGCCCTGTTTCTCACCTGAAGTTTTCTGTTTTCAACACCAGGCCACTGCATCCTCTTATGCTTTTCTTTGCAGAGTGAAGAGCCTTCAAACTCCTGCTCCTTAAGTTGGTAGTTGTAGACTGATCATATTTCTTCTTAAATATTTCTTCTTCATATTTCTGCTTAAGTAAAACTGATGGAGCTCCTGGAGCACGTTTTTCCTATCACATTGCTTGGTTTTTGGCTTTTTTTTCTCAACTCTCCTCATGTTCTCAATGTCCTTCCTAACCAGGGTGCAGGTAATGGATAGTCCACTTTGGCAATGATCATGTGTAATGTGGGGATGATGGATGCACCCTTCTCCTTCTCCTGCTCCTCCTCCTGGACCCTATCCTGGTTCCACAGCCTTTGATCACAGCTCGTTCAGATCCGCTGGTGCAGCATTGGCTATGGAACAGCAGTGGGCATATTTTATGATGCTTAGGTCTTTTTCAGGGTATCAGCATACCGGTAAGATTGAGTTCTGCAAATATAACATATGTCCTTCTGTTACAGGTTATCAATTTCATATTTGGCTGTGTTAAAATGCCCATGGATTTCTTGTGTCCACGTTATACATTATTTTTTTTTTTTTTCACCTTGAAGTTTTTCAGTCATGATTTTTGTTTTCCTCTCCCCAAATCACTGATTAAAATTTCAGTAGAAAAAAGAGTCAGGAACTGATCTTTGTGGGACCTCCTTAGAAACCAATCCACTCTTGAATAATTCCCCATTTACACATGCCTTTTGGGAACTGTCAAATAGCTTTTAATCCATACTGCTAAGAGAATAGCATTAATTTTGACACTATTCATGCCCCAGTGGAAAGAAGCACATTCCAGGACTGCTGTATTCGACCAGAACAAAGTTGGATCTGCAGCTGTATTTGAGTTTTCATGGGATTCAAATAGCAGACAGCTGGCTGGCCATCTCAGCCTGTTCCAGCTTAATATTTCCATGGTTTTTTGAAAAGGAAAGGCAGACCTCTGTGGTGATGTGTTGCCAACGTTTTAAGTCAGAGGTCCCATAAAATGTTCCCAGCTTGATGTGATAAATCTAAATTAGCCTTTGTAAAAAAGAGAGAAAAAGGGCTGTGGAATCTTTTAATATATTTTAACTCTTTATGTGCTTTCCTGTAATGCAAGACAAGGCTAGCACGGCAAAAAAAGCTGTCTTAGATATAGTGTGAATAGCTACAGTCTGCTCCTGGTAAACACACTGAGGATATTTGCAGAGCCCAGTTTGTGCACTGGTAGATGGGAATTTGGGGAGAAAAGTTGCCAAATGCTTTCTGCAGAGAGATTTTGCTTTCAGTCTGCTGGATCCTTTGTACACCCCAAGCCATTCCAGTGACAAACTCTCCACTCTCCGGAGGCAACCAGGATGCACTCCAGAAATCATATTTACCTAGGCAGCAGAGAACTATATACAGGGAGCTATATGCTATATACATGCCAAAGCCTCCCTTGGGTTTGAGGTAATGTGTGAACAGCTCAGGGTGCCACCTCCCTCTATAAAAATGGGCAGCAGGAGAGGGGCAGGCAGAGGGGCAAGGGGAGAAATTTCTAGGCAGGGCTCTGGCTGGGACAGACGGAGATGCTCTGGGTGTCACCCAGCTCTTTGAGCACAGGTCCTTTCTCAGCACTGGGAGAAAGTGGCTACATGATGGGTTTTTTTAGTGTTGTCAGATGACAACCAGCATCACTGGATTAGCCACAACCACAGTCGGAGATGAGGGGAAAGATGCTTGGCATGAAAAAACCCTGGTTCTCACACTTTTCAGCCTGTAAATATTGTGACTGAGGCTGTATCGGTTAAAATGAACAGATTTTTTTGGTGGGAGATAACCATAACAGGTGGAAGCAGCAGATAGGTCTGCAAACCCAGCCTGAGGGTCCTGCACTTAACTGAGCAACTCCAAGCTGAGTGGAAGAGGCTGTCTCTCTTGGGCTGAGATAGTCTAGCTGTCATTTCTGAGAATTATTCCTACCTTGAATCATAATAATCCATGAATCATTTATATACAAAAACTTCAGATTTTTCCTGATAATGAAGGATATAGAGGCACTGTAAACTTCTTGAAAACAAGTCAACAAAGCGCAGGTGAACTACATGGCATGCAAAATCCAGCTTCTGAAGACCTAGATGGGTGAAAGCCGAGCAGACCTTTCCTTCCTGACCCAAGTCACCACTTAAGATCATCTATCTTAATTTTATAATTGTAAGACTGATAACCACTAGCTTGGCACACTGGAATAATAACAAGAGGAAAACTAATCCCTTCCAAATCTGAGGGAAGGAATGAGGGATGTTTCCTATCAAATGTCCACTTTTCAGAAAAGACAGCAAAATCAAATACATGAAATAGACTAGCTGAACATGTCTCATTTTTATTAGTCTTTCTGAAAAATAAAAATATCTTTCCTGCAAGAACACAGACTGGTTCGTTTGTGGAACAGATTACTATGCAATTGCAGCTAGCAAAAAAAAAAATAATTAAAAATTGCCTATTGCTTGCCTATAACAGAGAAAATTGCTCTTTGAAGCAAGTAAAAACAAATTTGGCACATCACTCACTTGTACAACATTTTTCTGCTGCTCTCCTATCCCACGCACTAGATACATGTGTGTCAGTTGTGCTTGTGTCATCTTTAAAAGCTTTAATGACTGACTCATTTTTTCACGGCATGTGGCAAATGTAGGCTGGACTTCTGCGGGCTTTCGGAGCCAGGGAACAGGAGGATGCTGCGGTAGAAGAATGGCTGCAGGGAAGCAGTCATCAGGAGAGTGGCAGGATGGGCCCCATCCAGCTCTGTTTCTTGTTTCTCCCCCTCGTTTTGGCTGCTCTGCATAACTAGCTCACAGCCAAGCATTCGTTTCACAAACAGATGAGCTGACGGAAAACCACACTGCCTCCAGCTGAATGCCATGACTTCTCCAAAGGAAGTTACCACCTCCTCCTCATGCTTTTGCCAGCAAAAGGGACAGCAAAAACACATCTTGAGGGACTTCAGGAGAGCTCTGCAGTTGCCTGGTCCTGGCTGGTTGCACCAGTGCAGCTTACCTAAGCCAAGGCAGAAGAGGGAGCATGCACAGAGGAGGTAACCACAACTGGCACAGCTACATTTGCAGAACAACATTGGTCCATGTCACCATTTTCTCATATCTTCTCACATGGAAAGTGACTTGATTGTTTTGGGGACTGTAGCATCAGCCATCACAGGGTGTCCAAGGGGAGCACTGTCCTGTTTCCTGTTCCAGGCTTCCTTAGTATCATCATCACTTTAACAGCTGATCAGCAATAAAGACTTTTTATTCAGATGTCCTTATCAAATTGGACAAGTTGTGCCAAAGGTAATTGATTCCTAAAACATGGAGTACTTGGAGGGACAGGCAGCTACAACAGCAATGTCTAGCTGTGGATGTAAAGTCAGACAGATCAAATGTCTACATTTACAACAGCTTTGAAATAGCAACAGAGACTAGTCACCATGATGGACTCTAATGAAAGCATGAGGTACCAACCTTCTGACTCTTCCATACATCCGTCTCACATCTGCTGTGGCATTGCTGTGTGGTTTCCTTGCTTTGGTGGCCAGTGGGCAAGGCACCCCTGGAATCCTCCACGGAACTGCCATCCCCCATGGGACTGGCATCCCCCATGCTGCCATACAGCAGGTGCCATCTGGGCAGATGCTGGTCATGGCTTCTTCTCACCTTTTTGCTAACACACCTCAGCCCATGTTGCAAGAAGATCCTTTTCAAGGAGAGGAGACAGACATCCCTGCTCAGTCTCTGGCTTCTCTCTTGCAGCAGAAACAGCATCAATTCATATCAGCAAAGATGCCATTAATTAGTGGTGGTAGGCTAGAGAACACCAATACCTTTCTTTTGTACATCTTCTCAAGAATAGATTCATCTCAGGCAGGTCAACCAACTGTGTGGCAGATGGCCGCAGCTTTCCCTGCCTCTCACCTTGGCTGGAGCTGACCTGGCTGCTTGGAACTGTCCACCCTGGTATCCAGCACCACCTTCCCAATCCATCATTCAGCCACAAGAATTTGGGGCGAGATGTTCATTTACCAGCTTCTTTTTGGAGGTGTAGAAAGCAACCATAAACACTCATGCTGCAGCTATATTTTGCCAAAAAACAGTCTGCCAGGGAGTGAATTCTTTCAAGCAAAATTTCTAAACAGTTGAATAGATCCACTTAAAGTCGTCATATACTGCTGCTGCTGCAATAACCTGTGCACCATTCTGCTTTATGATACTCAAATATTACTTCAAATAAAGCTAATCCAGCACCTCATTTGTCTGTATTGATTACATGATTAAGGCACTAAATGAAGCCTGGAAACACCTGGAGCAGCTCCAAGCTTTGCCATGGACTTTGCCATGCCAATCTCTTTACTTCTAGACTTAGATGTCTTCTACTCAAAGTTTGTTGTGTTGGCTCCTCCTAAACTGCCAGAGAGGGTGATGCCCTTACTTTGCTCAAGTGAGCAGACATCTATGAAAGGATGAATTGTTCTGTGAGAGGTCCGTCTAACTGGTGATTTTCCCCAGGATTTGTTCCCTTTATTTTTTTAGACTAAATGTTCTTGAAGGTGGTATATAGGATGTGGACAGAGACTCACACAGCAGAACTCTGCTCCTCTTGAGCCACTCTGTGCATCTTTCTGGCAGAAGTAAGGGCCAAGCTCAGTTTCAAAGTGTGCTATAAAACTGCCAGAAACATTAGGTCTGACATGATCTTAGCTCCACCTTCTCTCCATAAGATGCAGCCAGTTACACGCAGCCAGTTACAGAGAAAAAGTCTTTCCTTCCCCAGACGTAGCATTGTCAACAGTGAACAGCCAGGTTTCTCTGGCTCCAGTGTTTGTACCACCACCGATGGGTCAGTGGGCTCAGTGGGAGCTGAGCAAAGACCAGAGCTAACTGTACCTTCCTACTGTATCGTGCCCAAACACAGCTGTTTGAAGAATGGTGATCTCATCCTTCAATTGCTTTGAAGCTTCCAGAGCCTAGCAAACTTCAACTGCTGCAACTCTACTTCTCAAGGCAAGAAATCATGAAACTTCTTTTATTTGTTTCTCCAAGAGAAAGGATTTATTATAATGCAGAACTTACATATTTTTGTAATAGCTCTCCGCCCATCTTTCCCACAGAAGAGGGTTGCATTTCTGTGGGTTTTGTTCCTACATTTCTCTTGAAAAGAGGCTTGACTGTTGGGGCACAGGTGGGTGCTGTGGGGGCACAACACTTTCTAGCTGGTGCTGGCATGTGGATCTCACCAGGGTGGTGGGTTTCATGGCTTTAAAAATCTAAAAGGAGAAATCCAGCTAATCGCATGCTGGAAGCACAGGTTTAAAATCAGGCACCAGTTATAACTTGCTTGTTAATTCACGTTCTCAGAGGAAAGTCCTTTTATCTGGATAAGCTATACTTAACTGCTCCACTTCATAGAACTAGGAGTCAAGAAGCTCTCCCCACTGGCGAGGCATTGATGTAGGCTCACCAACTTTCATGTGCTTCAGACCATCTTTCACTTATTCTCACTTTGCTGGGCTGAGCTACCTGCTCCGGGTGAGGGCCAGGAGTAATGCAAGCACCTGATGATCTGCTTCCCACATGATGAGGTTACATCTCTTTCTGCAGACTTGCCTCTTCAAAGATGCAAAAAGCTCAGAGCAGTGAAGTTGAAATTAAATAGGCACTGCTGAAACTTTGTTTGCCTTTGCCTTTGCTTTCCAGTGTGCCTAGATTTTCCAGTTTTAAATGGCCTCTTGAAAAAGTGGACCAGCCCTCAAAGATGAAAGTCAGCAGTGCTGATTAGCTCCCTGGACAGGCAGAGCAGCAGAAAACCAACCCCTATGGTCTTACCACAGTCATCTTGACTTTGTACCCTGTTTGGGTGGAGCATCCCTGGGCTCTTGTGGCCATCAGCCACAGAGGCAGCAAACTCAGTTTCCTCAACATGTCTTGGTCCTGCTCCAGCCATGGTTTAAGAAACTGAGCAAGCACCAGAAGAAACTGAACACAAGCCAATACATAAGAAGTCGTTTTCTTGCTGCAGTGATTAACCAACCATAAAGGATGTTTCTGTGGTGACAACATCACACAAATTAGGAGCAGGAGCTTGAGACAGGTTTAGGATTAGGAAGAAACTGTAATTAATCCAAACAGAGCTGCTCTGCCCCACTGCAGGAGGCGGGAGAGCTTTGCTACTTCTGCTCTTCACTCAGTTCCAACTGTGATGAAAGCAGGAATCACATACTGGGCATAAACAGCAAATATTTTTTAAAATGCCTGTCTGAGTCTGCATCTAACCACTTCTCTCTGTCCCAAGACCTCCTAATTCCAAAATTTTTCCTATGGCTGGAAGTCTGATACAGATGAACTGCTGCTGAGGGGATAATGGCAGACATATTTTCCTCTGAGCTATTGGCAGTCAAATTGTCACTTGACCCAAAGTACCTGAAGAGATCACACCAAGTTTTCTCCTTACTTGCATACGGATGCAACTACTTGGTTGCAGAAAAAATTAATCAATGAAGGCAGAAGCAGCGCAAAATAGGCTATGTGAGATCAGATTCAGTTGCTGTCGGGAAGGGAGAGGCTGTGGCAATCACTGCTTTTACAATATTGTGACTACACCAAATGCAAAATTTCACTCTGGATCCATTGCAAATCAAAATTTGTGAATTCTGGACAAATAGAAAGGACTTCTTGAATCAAATTAAATATAGTATTCAACCCCCAAATGTGTTTTTAAATGCTTTTTTTTTTTTTTTTTTTTTTGGAGTGATGGAGTGTAGTGTTCAGCAGTATGGTGGAAATGGTAGAAGGATGCAGATAGACTGATGTTCTGACCTGTGATAAAAAAACTAAAAGGAGGAAATTTAAGTCAAGCAACACCTCAGAAGCATGTGCTGACTGCGGGGAGTGCCTCCCCATCCTGCATGGTTTTCTGACTGGCAGTTACACAAATTTTCTCAAGTTTTCTCTCAAGCAGTGAGTATATTCCAGAATTCACAGATAATTGAGTCTGGTTGAAATGGAATTTTTCATTGCAGAATCTTGTTCCAGGCAAAGACATAATTCAGAAATGATAACAGGTATGAAGCAGAAGTCTGCCTGACTGTGCCATACAGAGGTAATAGAGCCCGCAAAATGACCCCTGGGGGATGGGATTTGTGCCTTCCCCCAGTCTTTGGATGTGATTAGCCATTGTCAGTCCCATAGTGTATTCATTTCAGAATCGCAGAACCTCTTTGTAACAAAGACAAATGTATATTGTATTTCTCCAACTAAAAAGAGATGAAGTTGGCAATTTATAATGTTGAATTGCAGCTTCAGCCGAGTTTAGTGGTTTGCAGAGCTTAATCCTCTTTATTTAAAGTTTTATTCAGTGTAGCTGCTTCATTCTGAGCAAATTGTTCAAATGACCCTCAGAAGATGGGGAATCATTTGCAGCCTTTGACAGATTTGATCTCTTATCATTTTTGAACTAGGGATTTGGAGATGTAATTATTTTAATGCTTTTTTAATTTGAAAATTAAACTTGTATTTATTTTATCAATAAAAGGACTAATTTGTTCCTCAGAGGGAAAGCCCTGCAATGAAATAACAGAAACGTACAGTAAAGAACACAGCCTTAGTGCTGGTTTGGGAGGAGCTGTCTTTGAGCCAACTCTAAGATCAAGATTGTTGCTGTGTTCATTTTTGGAAGCCTCCTCCATTGATTTTTCATTTGTGTATTCATTAGACTGAAAGCCCACAAAGTGCAGTTGTTAATTACCATCAATGGTCTGGTTTTGAATTCTTTTCTTTTTCAGACTAAGTTGATAATTCAGCTAAGTATCTGAATGGCTGAGACTGGTTAATACCAGCCTGCTGCATTGCCTTTCATTTCTTCTCTTGAAGGCCTTTGTGAAGTGAAGCAAGGGCACACGCACAGATAATCCTCAGCTTTTCTTAGTGGTGAGATGCCAGGTTCCCTGTTGATGTCTATTGCATTTTTGCTGTGGGTCATTTGCGCGCAACAGAGTTGCTTTAACAGAAATTAACAATCTTATGTTTTACACAAAAGCAGATTGAAAATAGTTGATTCAGTCAGTAGATAAAAATGGTCTTTCCTGCCTGTGATTTAGGCAAGATTTCTGCTGTTTGGTATCCAAGGACAGTGATGTGGCAGATAACTGCTCTGTTACGAGAGTTCCCGTTCTTCAAAAGACGTAGGGTGACAAGAGGCCTCCGTCTACAAAAAGAAGGAAAAAGCTGATACAAAGTTATTTTAATGTCATGGCTTGCAGGTTTTTAATCACTGTTGAACCACAATAATAGCTTGTGCTGAGAGTTATCCTTTTATCTTTTCTTTTTTTAAAGATAGGGAGCCCAAAATGTGTAACAAAGCATTTTGCGACAGAACAAGTGACACGAGCACAACCTGGTCTTCTCCGTCAGCTCCCAGGACAAGACTTCACAAAGAAGGACTGGGAGTGAACAAGACTGAAGCCAGTGCTGTACTCAGACAGCAACAGCTCTGGCTGTTCTCTCAGCACATCTCAAAGAAAACTGACCATTTGCACCAGAGTAAAGACCTCACACTCTTCTCAGGGCTTCACAGCTCCAGCGCATCCCAAAGTGAAGCTCTGACTGCTGGAGATGCCCTGTCTCCATGGTTCAGGGCAGTCTGCAAGGTGGCATGATGCCTTCGTTCCCTGACCATGCTCCAATTCAGATCCTCATGTTTTGGCTGGAGGTCACTAATCTTCCTTTTTTTTTTTTTTTTTCCTCACCACCCCCAATACTCCAGATGCAGATTCCAGACTGTAACTGGGCTCTCATCTTTCCCCTGCTGTGGTGGCTGCTTTATGGGTGTGGAAGAAACAGTTTCTGAATACACAGAGCACTGAAGGATGCTCCTGGTTGAGACATATGATAAGCCTGTTGTTAATACACTCTGCTGTATAATTACCCATATTTGGTGTTTTTTAAATAACTAGTTGAAAGTTTCACAAAATTTAAATAAAATTGGCTTGCTAATGAAAATCAGAAAGATGCGAGAACCGTGACCTTGATAAAATTTTCCATTTTTAAATGTTTCTGGTACAGTATATTTATGTCTAGCTGCAAGGAGCGTCTAGGGAAGGGTGCTATGAAACTACCAGGCATCAGCAACCAGATAAACCAACATTTTGATATTTTGTGCTTATGTAGCCCACAACATTCAGAGATCATGAAACACTTCAAACTTTGAACTACTCTTGTTCCATGGATTAGAAGAGAAAGGAGACTGCTCTGGGTCCTCCAGTAATGTGTAAAAAATTAATGAAAGCATTATTTTGCATTATTTTATCACACTTTTAATCTGCATAGTGTTTTTTTTCTTCAAACAATATGATAATTTAGAAAGATTTCTGTACTGACAGCCACAACACAAAAAGGTATGGAGGCATTCACGGTACTTCTTTTGTATAAGAGGTATTGTGCCTGAACATGTCAATGGTTATTTTTAATGTCTTAGCTCTGACACAGCACTCGCTGAAAGACAACTCCTGCAGTGCGCTCAGCACCCACGCTCCCCGCCCCAGCTGCGGGTGCCAGTGGAGGAGGTGTGGGTGCTGACAGAAGTATGGGTGCGGTGGCAGCCAGTCTCAGGTCATCCACAGGTCCTTGCGGCTCCCCAGCTGAGCCAGCCCCAGGCCGTGGCCCCAGGCAATGGCTGGAGGCGGGAGAGAAACAGAGTTTGGGACAGTCTGTCAGAGCAGGCTACACTGGGGTCAGTCACAGAAGGTGACGAGACCGTGCCTTTGGACTAACAGTATTGTCCAGGTTTGCTAATATATAATTACAAGAGTTTCAGGCTTGTGTTGATGGGCACATTATAATATTTTTTTTCCTTCTGATTAGAGACAAAATCTCATAAAGCATTGTATTTTGCTAGCCTGGTTATTCTTCCAGCATGGGTCATGTCTGAAATATTTTGCTTGTTTCAGTTACATTTCTCTTGAGCCCTGACTGGCTGTGTATGCCAGATAATCAAAGATGTGCCTGGAGCTTTGCTTTAAGAGCAGAGTTAAGTCATATTGTGTAGGCTGAGGTGTTCTAGCTTCTGCATACTACTGCTCATGCCTTACAGTCCTTGGAGTCACCTTGCTGCCTTACTCTACAGATTTTTTTTAAGTGCTGCAGTGCTGTTTGTTACTAAGTGGAGAGCAAGACTGAAGACTGCTTTAAGGAGGAGGTTGTTTCATCTCTGGAGTGGCAGCATCCAGACCCTGTTTAGATTTTTCCTCTGGTCTCTTGTTTTCGACTGTAGTTATGCAGAGAGGAGTTGTTTACTTACTTTGCATGGCTCCCAAAAGTCATTTAAGCATTATTAACAGGAGGGTTACTACCTCCCAAATATCTAATTAAGGTCTTCCCTTCAGTCTATTAGTAGTGCTTTTGCGGACATATTCTTTAATTAGTTCTGACTTTCTGACTCCAGTGCAAAGTAGTTTTTAACTACTGTCTGCAATGCCCACGAGTGGTGAGTCAACCTATTAAAAATTAAAAATCAATTTTAGTTTCACCAAATGAACCGAGCAGTATTTCATCTTATTTTCATTACCACAGCGTCTGAGAGTCCAGGTGGTCACAAGAGCTTTATAAGCAGAGAGCAAAGATAGCCACCTCATCGGGCCCTGGGCAAGAGAGAGCTTGTGCCTCTGTGGCCCTGCCAGAGCATCATCCAGAGCCAAGGAGGGCATGTGTAGTGGGAGCAGATGTGAGATGGGAACCACCCACTTGGTAGGACGGATGTGCTGAAGGCCCTGGGTTTTGATGTCTGCCCTGATGTGAGTGCAGACCTGGGCTCACCTGCCAGCAGTTCTGAGGGAAGGTGACCCCACAGATGCTCCCAGTTATGTTTCCTTGCAGAAGCATCCCATTTCTTCACAGCCCTGGGAAAAACATATCTTAGAGATTTTAGGCAGCAAAACCCTCAATATAATGGCTCACCCTAAGCTCAGGCCATGTTTAGCTGGGTCCATATTTACCTTTTGAGAGCACACCCATGCCCTCAGTGCCTGGACATCCAGTCTGAGTCCAGTGCAGGTTTCTATCCTGGGTATGACAGAAGTGTTGGGGTCACACTACATCAAATCCCAACTAATGACTACCAGCCACCAAAAGTCATTGTCTCTCTTCCCTCCACCTCCTGCTGATGCCCTTGCACACCTTCAGGAAGCTAAACTGGCAGAAAACTCCCCTTGTGCTGATTGGGGAGTGGGGCAGGCACAAGGCTGAGCCTGGGCCAGGGCAAGAGGAGGAAGGTGGAATCATGGACGACCATCATCATCCCTTGCAGTGGCTTCTAGTATTTCATCAACTGTAACGTTGAGGAATGTGTGGACACCAGAGTGTCCAGAGGGGCTGAAGAGGGAAGGACACCCATCTGGAAAAAGGAAGAGGATGTCTCCCTTAGCACATATGTGGAGATTCACATCTAGATTTGCAACCCTCAGATAAGGAAAATTTTGAGGCAGAAAGCCATGGCTGGGCCTTTTATTCATGCTTCCATGACCAGCTGCACACTGGTACAGGAATCTGTTCAAAGCCACTTGCAAGATCAAGGCCTTTCTTTGTTGCCTGTTTTGACCAAAGATGGTGTCTTTTTTTAAATCCTTCACATCACTGTAGCTGTTGCAAACAGAGAAAATGCTTCCAGTCCACTGATACATTCATGTGAAAACTTTGTTGGTTCAGTCTTGTTCACTCTTGTGCTCAGGCTTGGTTTTCTAAGTGTGTGCATAGTTATTAATCTACTGACTAAGAATATTTCCCATGGTGTCAAACAACTCTAAATAGATATCAGAACAGAGGCTCAATCAAACCAATGTGCATAAAAGGTGCAAAAACATCCATAAAGAACAGGTCAAGAGGAGTCTAATTACAGGTCATATTTTGAAAGAGATTCACTTACAATTTTGGGGATATATATTTAAATTTTAAAACCCACAGTCTTTATAATTTCTGTGTTAACTAGAACTAAGGATAAGTTAAGTTTTCACAGTTTAAAATATAAGAATTGCGCTGTGCATACCATTTAAAACATACTAGAACACATCAGATGTTCTTTGAAAATGGTAAGTTATTCACAAATACTAACAATTTTTGTCAAAATTTTGTACTTGACTAGATAGTCTGCTGCAAGTAATACAAATAAGAATGGTCTAAATAGTTTTCTGGACCATGGCAGTATTTCCCAAGTATTTTTGCTTTCAGTAAGTAACATCTGAGCAGTAAAAATTATGCAGTATGAAATTATGAATTGCTGGGAAAGAAGGTTTAGTTCCAGGGTCTTTACCGTAATTTTGGCTGAATGCTTTTTCTAGGACCAGGGCCAGAGAAGAAGGAGGACTTTCAGAGCTCGATTAATGGATTGAAAGAAGGTATAAAGAGGGAGAGTTTAAATGCATTTGACATTGGAGAATGTTTTGGGTGAAGGAGCCTGAAGCTGGGGCTGACTGGGGATAAGGAAAAAATACATACTGCAAGGATAATTAAACGGTGCAACAAGTTGCCCTGACAGGTTGTGCAGTCAACATCCATGGAGGCCTCTGATGCCCTACAGGACAAAGCAACCTGATCTGAAGGCAATGCTGACCTTGCTCTGAGCAGAAGGTTGGACCAGAGACCTCCTGAGGTCCCTTTCTGTTTGAGTGGCTGGGTCCTTCAGAGAGGATGGGTCTGCCACAACCTTAAGTGGAAGCAGCCTCATAGCAAAACCCCCAGTCCCAAATACCTGACAATGTCAGTTCAGAGTTCACCAAGTCCAGCCACCTCAGAACAATCTCTGGCTCACAACCAGGGCAGAGGAGCTTCATCCCTCACCAAGGCAGGATCTGTGCATAGTAAGAGGAGCACAAGTGGCCCATCTGCAGTGCCTATGAGCTCCATCACTCCTGTTCCCTTACATAAAACGGGCCGGACCCTAGAGGTGACCTTGTAACCACAGGGCTTGCTCATGGAGAGCATTTCCTTCCCACCAGTGGCAGGGAAGAGCCTCCAGGAGAGGTGTACAGAAGCAGAGGTGAGTGCTGACAGGACTGTGTTGGTGTTTGCATCTCCCTGGAAGCCACCTCCCTTGGATGGAGGACCCAGCTCTGGGCTCGGGGCCTCTCGTCCTGGCTCTGTCTCTCCCCTTTTTGCCTTGGTTTGCTTTCATGGTCCAGCATCTGCACTGCTGGGGTACCCCCTACAATTTATTAGCATGGACGAGCCCACACAGCAGATATCAGCTGGTTATCGACCTTGATGGTAGGTCCTCAAGGCCTTCTATCTTCCTTATCCCAAAGAGACAGCGTATTCATGCGCTGGCTTGTGAACACAGTGACACACCCATAGTCCAGAGGTGCCTGAAATCACCAGTCACCAGGAGGTTATTTGGGAACCACTGCCCGTTCCTGTCTTCTCAACATCCTGAGGTGGCTGCTGGGGATAAGGCTGGATGGGGCTCTGGTCTGATGCCATGTAGTGCTTCTGCTCTTTAATCCAGGTGAAAAACCACCAGGCATGCCAGGTGTCCAGACCCAGCAGCATCATGCTGCCCAGTCTGTGAGAGAGATGACCACCACCCCCCCCCCAACGGACAACAGCATCACTGCAGTCAGGACTTGGCTCAGCACACATTAAACAAGCCCCTGTGAGGAAGGGGAAAAATCCACCCACCACTTCCCCTGCTGCCTGCCAGCTGCTCAGCTCAGCGCTGCAGCTGGTTACTCAAGGGCAGGTTGAGGGGAGGGTTTTATTGCGTCTCAAAAGAGAAAGCCTAATTTCCTTGTGTCTCCAGCAGAACATCCCACCCATTTTGCAAATTCTTTAGCAGTATTATTCATCTATGCCTATCAGCAACGGTTTTACAGGCCTCCCTTCACAGTCGGTAAGTAGGAGAAAAAAAAATTGTGCCATAACGGAAATGATTTGTGTTTCTAAATCACAAACATCAGCATTGTGTTATGCTAGCAGCTATCATCTTTATTTTTAGGATATTTAATCAATTTGGATGTTTTCAGATATATTTTAGTCAGACCAGCTTTCTCTAACTTACCTCCCAATTCTGGTTGCCATGGCGTAACAATGATTTCTCTTTTAGCTAAAAATAAACCTTCAGCAACAAATGTATTATCCACAAAAAAAGGAAAAAAAAAAAACAAACCAAACAAGAAAAAAATCAAAACACCATGAAAACAAAGCACCTCCCTATGCATCTATTCATGTTACCCCCTGCTGTTGCTTGGGCATCAGTTGTACAAGGCCCTGGACAGATGCTTCCAGCCTCCCCTTTCCTATTTACACACTTTTATGTTCTGGCTAATGAAAGGCAGCCAAATGCCTAAAACATTGCAACCTTTTTTTAAATGGCATTAAAATCAAGTGCCATAAGACTGACCGCCTGTCCTCAGCCAGGCAGAACTTTATGTCCTCAAAGCTTCTGTAGATCCTGGGTTCTGTTGGGAGAAATATTTTTTTTTTGTATGAATTCAAGCATGGGGAGAAAAATCTCATTCCCAAAGAGGCTGATAGGAGAGAAAGAAGGGGCACAGGGTGCTCCTTAACCAAGGCAGAGGACAGCCCCAGTCCCATGTCTGCTCAGTGGCGTGTCACCTTGGCAGAGTGGCAGAGGGTGGGGGAAGTCCCACAGCAATCCAGTACAAGTCACTTAATCCCTCCTCGGGAAAAATTGCCTCCTTTGCAGCTACATGTTTTGCTCAAAAATAAAGTGGTATGCCACATATATAACAATAAATGTGCATTTACATAGATGATAAGAGGGCTGGAGCAACTCTTCTATGAGGACAGGCTGAGAGAGTTGGGGTTGTTCAGCCCAGAGAAGAGAAGGCTTCAGGGAGATCTTATAGCAGCCTTCCAGTACTTAATGGGGGCTACAGGAAAGATGGGGAGGGACTCTTTATCAGGGAATGTAGTGATAGGATGAGGGGTAACAGTTTTAAACTGAAATAGGATAGGTTTAGATTAGATATAAGGAGGAAATTCTTTACTGTGAGGGTGGTGAGACACAGGAACAGGTTTCCCATAGAAGCTGTGCCTGCCCCCTCCCTGGCAGTTTTCAAGGCCAGGTTGGACGGGGCTTGGAGCAACCTGGGCTAGTGGAAGGTGTCCCTGCCCATGGCGGGGGGGTTGGGACTAGATGATCTTTAAGGTCCTCTCCAATCCAAGCCATTCTATGATTCTATGAATTCTAAGTGCTAATTTAGAGGTGCAGCAGACTACAGCAACACTCAGCTCATTAAAAATTATGTCGGTAGGTTCAGGGAGGTGTTTTCTTTAACTTTTGATTACAAAAACATCTTCCTTTTCCTTACAGTCTTACTGTGGGCACCCTGCAACAGGAAGAGGACAAGTCTGGCCAGGTTTGTCCTGCCCTGCCCTGGTGCCTCTCAGCCCAAATGAGTTGGTAACCTCCCAGCAGGGGCCTGAAAAGAAATGTTTCAGTCACGCAAATCCCAGCACGCCTGGACAAGGACATGGAGTAGAGCATGCAACTTGCTCTGCTTCTTGCTACCAAAATGACAGTCAGCCAGCCCTGATGAACACAGAGAAAAATGGTACCATGGACATTTCTGAGGTCCAGTTAGAGAAATGAGATTGAAGCAAAGAGGCAACTTCTCTCCATGAGTTTGTGGACAATGATCAGCCTAATACCCAAACTGTCCATGCTTGCTGAGTCCTTACATTTTCTGGTCCTCATGCTCCTGTTTTAGAAAACTTATGAGGCTGATCCTTGTAGGGATCCTGTGTTTTGTTAACACAGTTGCTAAATGAAGGAGGGAGAGGAAGGACTTCTGTCCCCAAGGGTGACTGGGACTGTCTGGCTCCTGTCCATGCACCAAAGCTCCCTGGCCTTGCGTCTTCGCTAGTCTGCTGTCATAAGCACCCTGCTGATAATGTTATACATACATATTTATATAAAATAGACCTATAATGTTGCTGTCCTCTTTTGTAGCTGTTTTAATTGCAGAAATGTTAGTGGCTTTGTGAATGCTTGCTTGAGAACCTGCTTCCTCGGCTCCTGTGGTGACAGCCAGAAGGTTAGCACTGATGGTCCCATGGTTAAAGCCCAGCAGGTCTGGGGCAAGGAAAGCTCTGTCCTCCAAGGCATGTGTGTGGAGGCTGGGAAGCGCAGCAGGTATTTCTTAGCCTGCAGCAGGGGCATATGTTTTCAACATGCTTGCAGTGGGTGCCCAGTCCCCCTCTGACAAAAACAGATGGAGCATTGCAGTTTTCTGTAATTGGTGGCTCTTTTAATCTGAGAGGTGGCCTAGGGCTCACCACTGGTGTGGGATGCTAGTGCAGCAGCTAACCAACCCCGCAGGCTCACCAGCTGAACTCCTTGTTTTACCTGTTGCTAATGCCAGCATTTTAATAAACAACACCCCTTACCTGTGAGAAGAGTGAAATATTGCCAGAATTGAGCTGGCCTGAGATCCCACCCCAGATTTGTACCTTTTGTCCACACGAGCCAGGGCCTCATTCTCCTACTGTTCTTCCAAAAACATGACCCTCAGGCTTGGAGTTTGTATTCAGGTAAGAATTAAGGCATTTAGGCAGGCATCTCATTTCTGCCGCCTTTGGGCATCTGTTGTTGCCACTCCCACCCAACTCTTATTTGAGAGAACAAGGCTGTGCTTTGTTGGATGAGTGGATCAATGTCTCAGGCACTGTCACGCATCACACCACTGGGGCAGCATTACCAGTTGTGACCTGGGAACCTCCCCAGAGACACACTCACTGTTCCTTCCTTGCCTGGCCCTCAGGCTTTAATGAACAGACAAGTTTCCTACCATCTCCTCACTACTGACAGCAACCGCTGCAAAGAAACCAACCTCATTACTGCTGCTGTTGGGCTTTTTGAACATTGCTTTTCTGTAGTTACACTGCCCAGCCTCCTCCTTCTCATCTCTTACCATCACAGGTTCAAAGGAATGTAAGAGCACAGCAGATGTTTTCTGTATGAGTTGTGCTTCTGGGCTTGTGGTGGAGGAACCCACGAGTTGATCAAGGATGACGGAGAAGTTGGAGCAAGCACAGGTGCCTGGGGAGCCTTACGGTGTTTCTTGTGCCAGACCCATACCAATGCCTCCATCCCTCAGAGGGACAAGACTTACCACACATCGTCTTCCTCCTCTGGGGTGCAGGAAGGGTGAGAAGATTGTGGGTCTGTCTTCAGGTCCCAGGAGGTGGCAGAGGGGCTGCAGATCCATGGCTGCCCCCTTCCTGAGGATCTGGCTCCTGCAGAGGTTGGGCACCAGCCCAACTGCAGGGAAATTTCTGGCAGAGCTGATTAATCTTGAACTTGCTTTTGGGAAAAACAATGAAAAGCACAGATCCATTTTCTGCCCATACTCAGCAAAGCTGTCTGTGCTGGGCTTACAGATACACTCCAACACTCCTCTGCTACTCCACTTGAGTTTCTGTTTTCCTTCAGAGCTCACATTTTTTCCCTTTTGCTTCACAGGGTCAACCTGCAGTTTAACAAGAGCTTTAAAATACCCAGTTCAGTATTTAATGACTTTTCCAGAGCATCTTCCCTATCTTTTATTCTGCTCCTCCCTTTGCTCATCATATCCATATTTTCTTTTGGAATATCTGTCTTGCACCCATTATAGGAGCCCCTTCTCCACCAAAATTATTTATTCCTAGTTCATCATCTTGGAAATCAAGTTTTCTGGAGCTGCTTTTAATAGATGAGATCATTTCAACTCAAACCTGAGTTTCTGAGACCAAAAATCCTTCAGTTGATTATCAGCGTGGTCATTGTTTGGGCTTTATTTATATTGTTTCTTTCTACCTTTCCCCACAAAGAGAGGCTAAACCCATGCTGATGCACTGCTGTCACTACCTCAACTATCTTGCACCGTCATTAGTTTCATTGAAGCCAGAGGGATCTCTCTGCATTCAGCTAAATGTGAGTGCGTGTGCTTTCAAGCTTGAGAACAGGAAAAAAAAAAAAAAAAAAGAGACAATATCCAGAAACTTTTGATAATTTATGGGTAGAGACTTACACCCCACTAATATAATCCCTGCGGAGGGTGAAACAAATTGCCACTGGTCTGAAAGGGGATTGTGCAAGCTAAAATAGCCCCATGCTGCTTCACTCCAAACTTCCTGGCAATTTTTGCTGCTATCTGACCAGCAGATCTAAAACAGCAAGGGTGCCTCAAAATACATGTTTATATCCAAAAGAGCCTCCGAGGTGTTTAGCATATACAAAGAGAATAAGGGGTTAAAGCCCAAGAAATATTATTATTCGAGTTTATCTAAAAAGCCCCATCCTAGTTTCTTCAGGAAAAGTGGCAATGCGTAAAAAGAAGCCATACACGGGTGCACACTCAGCGCTCCCAGCAATAAGTACATTACAAACATGTTACTTTAAGGTCAGATAAATAGTAAATGTGTGCGAGAGTCTCGTATCGGCCTCATAAGGGTTTAAAAATCACAGGATTTTAATGATCTCCTCCTCTAATGAGCCATTCATTTAGTCACGACGTTGTTTTCCTGGTCCTGGGATGTCATCCAGGAGCGGAAGAGAAATGCCCGAAGACTGTGTGCTGGTCCCTGTTTGAACAGGCAGCACGTGCTGCTGCCGCCTTCGCAAGGGAAGAAGCACTTCCAGATGACAGGCGAGTGTTTTAACATCCCCATCAAGGCCGAGAGCCCGGCTGGCTCCTGGGCACACGAAACACATGCACAGCTCTGCCCTTCGGCGCCTGGCCACAGGAATCACCGAACCACGCAGGCGAGCCGGCTCACCACACGGCACTGCTGCCAAATCGCTGCCCGAGGGATGCGTGGCAGCTGGGGGAGGAAGAGGTGCTTTCCATTCAGGACTGCATGTTCGCAGGATGATGTTGCCCCCTTGGTCAGTGTGGGGCCGGCTGGGTGCTGAGGATGCTGCTTGGAGAGGTTGCCAGGCAGACACCGTACTTGTGTGAAATACTAAATTTCTGGCTATTTGCCAGTGGCCTGGAATACTCACTGAGTTTTATCTGGTTGCTCATGCTGTTCTTCTTCTGGTCTCATTCAACGGCCTGTATTTCTGTTCAGTACTGCTGTAAAGGAGATGCTTTCTTTAGCTTAGCACCATCTTTTGTATAATCATATCCAGAATAGGTATCTAATGAGGTCAGGCAAAATACAAGTGTATTCATGTGCTTAGATGTCTATGACTCACTCTGACCATTCAAGATGCAGCCCTTGCTAAGGGTGTGACTGTGCTTAAAACTACAGGTATACCATGCATTGTACCTATTTATAAGTAAATATAAGTAAGCATATTCATATGTATATGTGTTTGTATATATATATAAAATATAAGTGTATAAAAAGTGCATAAATACGTATTTATATAAAACAAATATATATGAAGTTGGAGTTTGATAGCATCACAACCAAACAGATTATAACTCACCTGCTCATGTTGCTGTCTGCTGGTACTGTGTGCAGTCTGACTATCAGTTTAACTATCAGATGGTTTTGTGTGTGCACATAGCTGCTGAATTAAGAAAACTGCTGCTTTCTCTGTGTAGAGATATAAGTAAAAAATACATAATGGGAGATACTCTAATGACCTCGCATAGGAGACCTGGTACCCAGAGCACCTGCCTCAGCCCCAGTCACTCTTCTGCACAAGGAAATGTTCTTTCTGAAGGAGTGACGAGCTCCTGAGAGACCTCAGCTCTGCCCATTTGCCTCTCTTGGTGCCTTAGAGGTGACAGAGGGGAAGGAAACAACCATCTCCAGAAAAGCCCAGGGTTGTGGTTGCCATTGATGTGGTGGAAAGACAAACAGGACACCTCAACCAATTCAGAAATCTTCCCTATCTCAAGGAGTATGATGCTCCTGGGTCCCATTATTAGGAGGTGGTGACAAGCATAGCTCACACAGAACCAGCACTGGGGCTGTTTTTTAGCTTTTTGCACCTCATATCGTGCAAGAATCTGCTGTGGGGCAGAGCAGCCCTCCTTTACCCAGCCTGCTCACAGGGGATAGAAGTCTCCAAACTCCTCTGGTGGGAGTCCAAATTTCCAGCTTGTGACAGATTCCAAGATTTTTGACATTGTTTTCATTCCAGATTGAAGCAAACTTGAAGCTTCCTCATAGACAGTGTTCCTGGTGGAAAAAGAATCTCTACAGTGTCAGGAAAAAAAAAATTAAATTAGAATGGGGTTCTTTTTCATTGGGAAAATATTTTGAACATTTATATAGAAAATACATATCCAGAAATGTCTGTTTCTCTGCACATCCCCATATTAAAAGAAAATATGTTAAGAGGTAACATTTTAAGTGTTGGGGTTTTTTTTTTCTTTCACCATAAAAAAAAATAATCAGAATAAAAATCAGTATGTTCTAACAGGATATTCTGGTTTCAACCAAAAGCATCCAGGCAGAAAATACCCAACTGGAATGACCGTCACTTGATTTTAGTTCCTAGAGGCCTCCCTAGGGGCTTGCTCCCATGAGACTCTCCCCGGTCACCCCTGTGGCGGTCAGTGCTGCCTCCTCCTGCAGGTCCAGGCAGAGCAGTCAGCCACGGAGCATCAGCAAGGAAGAAGTGACTGCAGCCTCTCAGCGAAGTCCCAACTCAAGCCATGGCTGCTCCTGCGGAGGCAAGGGAAGTAAACGCTGGCCTTGCTGCTCTCTGGGATGCTGGGATTGGGCAGGCATTATGCTGGGAGACAGTTTTTAAAAGTCATAAGCTAACAGAAATGTCCTTATAACACAGGCACCTTGACAAGCAGCACCCCGGCTTCTGCAAGCAGCTCTGGCAAGCACGTGCAGATGCCCCTGAGCTCCTTGAGCTTGAGTGTAACAGGGGCTCTGTTGTTAAATTAGCAAAAGCACAAAAAGCCTTGAAGAGGGAGGGCAGTGAGTCTGAGAAACGCTGTGTCTGGAGCAAGGAGAGGAAGTGAGGGGATACAGGAAAGCAAAATCCCTCCGAGACCCTCCTTCAGCTGCCCAGATCTACACGAGGAACTGCTGTGTGTGTTTATGGAGGTGCAGATGTCTGCACAGGGCTGGGGTTTTTTGTTCTGAGATCAGGAGTTGGTCCAGAAAAAAGCAGATTTGAGGAAACAGCCACAGAAATACTTCCTAGTTTTGTTCTACTTCTTTTTCCTTGATCTACTAATAAAGACCTAACTTGTCCTTATTAGTAGAATTAATGCAGGACTAAACCCTTAATTGTCTACATACCTATTTGCTACAGTACTGCTGTCCATGGGGGAACTATGGCAGGGCTAGGATGGAGCCATGGAGCACAGAAATAATTGACTAACATAGCAGCGGAAGATCACACAGTTCATTTTGGTCTGCACTTTGTTGAACAAGGGCCAAAGTATTTCAGCAGTAATGTGCAGTGAGATGTGGGACAGTCAGGAGGATCAGTCCCCCAGAAACACTGTGACGTACAGATAGTTTCTGTACATCTATGTTAGACTGTAAATACCATTTTCAGCCAAGGCTTTCTTGTGAATATTTCTAAGACTTGGAAAATCTTCTGTTCAGTCTGAGACTGTCTTGGGCAATGACAAAAAAAAAACAAAACAAAAATGACTCCTGGCACTCTGTGTAGCAATAGTGGGAGCTGGGAGGTCTGGGCAGCAGGCACCTTGTAAGGACAGTCCAGGTTGACAGCATTTCACCTCCTCCCCTCACTCCTGACTGCCACCTCCCAGCACCAACGTCTGTGTGACCTTGCAGTGCCGTCAGTCTCACAGGAGACAGACAGGTGGATCATTTATACAGCCACAAAAGATGAGTCAAGCAAAATTTCCATGTTAAAACAATAAGTCTCCTTAAATGTTGTCTGTCAGTGGCCTTTAAAAAAGGTAAAAGAAAAATCACTCTTTACAGCGGAAAGAAGGAAACAGTTCCTAAAATTTCTGGTAAGCTTGTATATAAAATCTATAGAATTTTGATGCTGGCAAACACCAAGACTGGTTATATCAACAAAGCTGTTCAAAGTTGAGTTACTGAGCACCAAAAATAAAGGTCCCTGACCATAAAGCAGGGCTCAACCCTTCCTCCATGGGCTTGAGACTATACAGTTGCCTGTTTGCTACAAATGCAGGTCCGGGTTTCAAGTACCTTTGCGCTTTTTTTTTTGCTCAATTACCTTTGTGATATTTGTTTTTACAAAGTTTGAAGTAGTGCCTTTGTGTTCAACCACTAGCTCAAAATACCCATGGACATTCTGGCCAAATTGCTGCATTTTTTTGGGATGCTGTTTTCTCCAAGCCCAGATTTACTGGAATAAGGGCACTGCTCATTTGCACATGGTGACACACTTGGACCACGGTAAAGGTGGTCAAAGTGACCTCTTTCGTGCCCCTCAGTTACTAGTCTCTGGCAATATCGGGCTGCCCCCCTGGAGCAAAGTGTGTGCTGCCACAACCACCCTCTTGCCTTGCCACCAAGGCTTAGGAGTCCAGGGACGTTTGCTCCTGCATTTACAACAAGTAACCTGTAGTTATCCCACCGGTCTACAGACACTGAGCCAGTAATACTGCCATCTGGCCGACCTTTGGTTGGCCTATGCTACATTCTAGCCTCGCTTTCTGCCATGTCTTCGATTATTCGTTCACTCAAAATTTGTTTTACAGGGTTGTAAACTGATGAGGTTGGATGAATGAGTGTGTAAACAGCTTGGATCACTCTCTCCCGTTTCTCACACTAGCTGGATTCCCATGTTATGATATCTGTCTCTGATTTGATAGATCAGAAATCCTTACTATCAGACTGGCAATTTCATGGGCCAGTTCACTTAGCACTGGGGATGGAGATTATCTGGTCTTTCTAGCTCGAATATATTAAACTCTGAGTTTAGCTTCAATCCATAGTGGAGTAATTTCCATTTCTCTTAACATTTCCATTAGTCATCCTGGCTCTGACCCTGCAGTCTAGATAATTATTCTTATTGAATTGCAGAGGCAAGCTAGTCTCTTATTTTTTGAGACCTAAATAAATTGTTACTCCTCTTAACCTGAGCAGGAAGCTGAATGTCAGGATCTCACAGATAATTTCATTTAGGAGGGTAAATCAACAGGAGGAATTGAGTGGCTCTGAAGCAGTTTTGTTTGCTTGCTTGCAGGGATGTGCAAAGTCTGGAACGAAAGGCTCTGATGAGCTGCCTGGCCTGGGCCCAGAAGGATGGCGATGAAGCTGCTAAGCCCAGATGGGGCTTCCCACGGAACCAGGGGCCAC
Organism: Athene cunicularia; assembly: GCF_003259725.1. Lineage (NCBI taxonomy): Eukaryota > Metazoa > Chordata > Aves > Strigiformes > Strigidae > Athene > Athene cunicularia. The sequence goes on along the minus strand of NW_020799091.1, from coordinate 55,572,504 downwards.
TGTCACTGTGGCCACCCCACCCTACCAGCAGGCAAATGCAATCCCTCTGGTCCCAAGCACTCAAGCTCCCACACAACATTTCGTTCGTCTTTGAGAAAATTTGCTTATTAGCATCTTCTTTCAAGCCCCTTAATTGAAAGGTTAAGGTGCTGATTTCAACTTGGGTTAAATAATCTGATAACCTTCGTTTCTGTGTGTTATCTCCCTTGCTGCAAGGGTAGGCCACTACTTCTTGCCCTGGTTCTATGCAGCTTTTCCACATTGTTAAACACTTCTAGGAGGATGTAACTGCTACAAAGGTGTCTGCTATTTCTTTTTGTTTCTAACCAGACCCAACCGGGTTATTTCTCACATTAGCCATAGACAGTCTGATCTCAAATGTGTGAGATCCCTTTCCTTTTTTTCTTTCTTGATCTCCACTCACAAGAGACAGCTATAATGTGTCCTGTTAAGCCTGGATTCTTTCCATGCCCTTTTCCCTCCCTGGGATATCATCTCCTGGTGGCATCTGGTGGGTTGGCAAGGATGGAGCACAGAAGGACAGCAGAGGTGGCAGGGCCAACCTCACCAGCAGAAAGCTTCTCACTTTCTGCTCAGCACTCCTCTTCACCGTGGTGTCTCCCTGGCCCAGGCCATGATGCAACCGTACAAACACCTGCATCAGTACAATGAGAGAGGTGGCACACAGCAGGAGCAAGATACACAGCAGGATACAACAGCCATGACCGTAGAAAGTCAAAGCTCCCTTTTCCACATTATCTTGTTATAGTTTACTTTTCTCATTTTTCCATTAACTTAAGCCAAATCTGCTCATGTCCACTTGGTCCAAGGTCATCTTCTACAATGAATTTCTCTGTAACCAGCTGTATAGCTAACAAAATAGGTTAAGGTAACGTCACCCTTGATTGGCTCAATGACAAGTGAGTTGTTCCATCCAAGAATACCTGGGGATGCTGAGTGTGAGTAGGACTATTTTCCAGTTAGTAACTGTGAAATTTAAGTCTTTGCAATGATGTGGTTCTCAAGAGCACCTATTTCTGATGAAACTGCAAAGCTTTCTCCCGCTTCTAAATCCAGTACTAGAAATGTGCAGCAGAGCACACTGAGCTCCTTTCACAGCCCCTAGATCCTTAGTCATCTCTTGCAAAATTAGCAGATAATACCACACTCCTCTTTGGTTTCTTTGTTTCCTTTGCTCACAGATTGGTCACTTGTTCTTTCAGTCTGTCTATCTATCTATCTATCTATCTATCTATCTATCTATCTATCTATCTATCCATCCATCCATCCATCTATTATCTTGTCATTGCTGCTGCTCCACTGTTGTCTGTACAATATCCACATGTTCTTCCTTCTGTTGTTCACTTGCAGACCAGCCCCCTAAGGAGTGTGCAAATACAGTGGTTTTATCTTCCTGTTCTTGTCCACAGTCCTACCTGTAGAAGGACTAGTCCTTCATCCTCTGCGTTTCTGGCTATGTGAAAGTTTTTTTCAGCAGTAGGATTTTCCTTCTGTCCTTCCTTTTCTCATTCCTCTGTCCATTGACATTTCTGTTTTTAAATTACTTTTCTCTGTCTCTGTAGTAAAACCAAGCACATGGCTTGTCTAAGTGTCAATCTGAGTTTTTTTGAAAACTCTTTTGTTTCTAGGCTTGCCAGCATTTGTCTCACCAGACTGGGAGCTGAGGCATGCAGGTGAAGTCCCTTTGCCAAGAGGAGTCCTTATTCTGGAAACATCTACTGTTGCCGAAAGAATGTGGTGATGTTCAGTTCATGCTCTGTTAACATGAGGGATGATACATGAACTTTCTTTGTCCTGGATCCCTGAGGAAGTGCAACTACTCCCTTTCAACATTATTATCAATAACTTATAAGAATTTGCTGATTATTTGGTGCAGCTAATTAAGCAGAAAAGCAGATTAATTGCACTAATTCACTTTCATTTAGCTTTTATTGGAGTTTACTTCTTTAGTAGTTATTTGCCGGACTTGAAGATTCCTTACTTCATCCTGTGAGCAAACCGCTGTGTATTATTCACCACTGTAGGTACCTGTGGCTTTTCTGGCTATCAAGTCAGGTTTAAGGCTATCAAGTCAGATGTAGATGCACAGGACATGGCATCTTAACCCATTTGCCTTAGCTCCTGGCTGTGGCTGGAAGTGTGCAGATAGCAGTGCCACTGACTCTTGTTGGGATGGCATGGACAGTTACACCTCTTGGGTTGGCCAGAAATAACCCTGGCAGGAAAGAAGCGATCCAAGGACAGTAGGTGTAAACCCAATTGGTGTCATGATGTGAAAACAAGCTTTCAGGCCAAAAAGCTTTTGCAGACATAGATTGAGCTGTTTAAGTAGCCATAGCCCCTGGTAGCTGACTGTCTGTCCCACTTGCTGGGGTTGTTCACCATGATAGCGGGACCCCATCACAAGGCATATGAACACCTGTTATCACTGTGGCATCCCTTCAGTATGCTAAAATCCCTGGGGATGTTGCACTGAAACAGAGTGGGTGCACTCACACAATCTTTTATGAGGCTGCTTGTGTGGTTACCCATCAAGGGGCAATAAATGAACATCTGGTCACCTAAACATGCATGTCTAAATATAGGCGACAAAAGACGAATCACGTACCTATACCCCAGTGTGATTAATGGAGCCTGAAGAACGGTTAGATAACCAGATTTAGGTGTCCACTGGAAGGTGACAGGAATAAATTTAGGAGTCTACCCACTGAAGCTGAACCCCGCCTTTAATGACTGATAAAATGTTCATCATCTCCAAGGGTTTTCTGAAGGACTATACCTGTAAACCCAGGCACTTTGTAAACAGGTGGAGGCTTTTCTGCAAGATTGATCACAGACCCAGTCAAAGCTATTAATTACCCACCCCCACAAACACTTTCTCCATCCTTTCTTGGGCCAGAGAAGCTACCACTGCCCGGCCCCTCTCCCCACCCCATGCTTGTGCTAGAGCGGGAGGGACACCAGTGACAGCTCCTCTTGTGCCCCACATGTTGTGTCACAGCTGGGGCAGGTCAGCACAACGGTTGGGTAGCAGATACAGCAGCTGGGAAATAGTCACTATTTCCTGTCTATTACTCATTCTGTTCAGTATTTGGGGAAAGAGCTTGGGTTGAGTTGGGGATGGCATCTGTGTAATCATGTGGTCCTGTCCCTCCCTCTGTTAGCCAGGGCATAATGGCTTAGCACTGTTTCTCTTTTTGTCCAGCTAAGTCACAAGGCAGGTGCATCTTATTTGCCATTCCTGCCACCTCTGACCTCAGTTTCAAAATCAGCTTTCTGAAACTTGGGACAAAAAACATTTCCCTTCGTTCCAGGCACTGGTAGGTTTTGCTTGCTGAGGCAAAGTGTTGCAGTGCCTGTCTTTCTGCACTGCAGCACCAGCAAATGAGTCTCACAGGAACATTTATCCCTGATATGGACATTCAGGCATCTATTTGCTCCAAAATACAACATAGGTTATTTCCACAACTTAACCTGATTAACCTGGTTTATCTACTAACAAATCCTATTTAAATGCTGTTCTTCTTATTTTGCACCGAAAAAAAAGTTCATCAGGAGAGGACTCTACTTGTGCCAGAACTTCCTAAAGAAAACATAGGCTTGGGCTCTGAGTGTTTTCGGGTTTTTTTTCCTTGCAAAGAGGCCCAAATCGATCACAGGGCTCCTGGTTTCCATCACTGAGACTGCAAATGTGATGTTGTCTGGGAGCATGGAGCTTCCCATGATGGGTGCAAACCATGCATTTCCTCACCACCTGGCAACAATGAAGCAGCAGCACCAGGGAAGAATGGCAGTGGGGAGCAGCTTGGTGTCCCCAGGTGTGTTCATCCATCTGGCAGGTTGTCCTGAGGCCACATGGGGACAAGGATAGCCAGGAGTGGCCTGTGGACTATCCAACTCATGCTGCTGCACCGGGTGCCAACCAGGGCCACGTGCCATGCGTCCCCGTGGGAGACATCCGTCCCGTGACGGGCGTGTTACCATTTTCATGTGTACGTTAAACAGCACTGATTGCAAATTAACAGTCTTTTAGCCGGCATTAGAGTATTGTCACTGAATAACTGCACACAGCGTGAAAATTGCCATTGATGACAGGGCAATTTGAGGATGAAAATGAGTGCCCTTTGAAGAGGGATACGCACAGCTACATCTTCTGCAAGCTGATGGCTTTCCCAGGGTAGCCCAACCTGGGCAGATAATCACAGCAAGCAAACACAAGTCAAAATGCTTTCAGCAGATGCTGAAGGAAACAAAGAACTGCTCGGGATTGTTTAACTGAGTGCAGACTCTTGGCAGCATGTCCCAAGCAGCAACATGGATGGTCCTGGAGCCATGCCACACGAGGTGCTGTGATGGCAGGAGCCAGGATTTGCCCCCAGATGATGGAGGCGGCTGTGTAAGTCATGGTGCTTCAGCCAGCTCTGTGCCACGAAACCACTCAGGACACCTGAGCTTGTGCTTCAGGAGGGGTGCGGCGAGCTGGGACCAAGAGCCAGCCACATGGGCAAGGAGTATTTCTGGAAGACCCACGACTCTGCACAGAGGGCGTTAGGCAAAGGGGTTTGGGTGCAGTACGTCCCTCAGAGCACACATCGCTCTCATGCAAGGCAAGTAGGGGGGTGGAGGCAGGGGAGAAAGGAAACAGCTGCCTCATGTATGAAAAGATTTGCCAAGCTCCCATGGTTAGATTTAATAGCTGGGTGCTGCAAGCCCAGGAGAACAATGTAATTTATGTCATTACTGCTAAAAGGCTGGTTTGATGGCAAGGGCTTCATTTGAGTTGCCTAAAACGTTTAACAAAGGGGAAAGTGAAAACAAACATGAACATTCTAATAAAAATGATGAGGATTTTGGGGAGACTGCCAGGCCCGTTTTTTTCCAGTGGTACAAAGCTATCTCCTGAAAAGTGGCTCATTTTGTCTATTTTAACTCTAAGACATGAAGCTGGAGTTAGAGGTAGAAGGAAATAATTAGGTTTTGCTCTAGCTACACAAGTTGCTGGAACAGTAGTTAAGTCACCCTGTTGTGCCTGAATAGCACAAGCGATGGTGTACTTTTTTCATTCAGAATTAATTTCCTCTTCTTGAAAAATGACTTCTTAAGCATCTTTTTAAAGTATTTTGGGGATAAGAATGGAAGGACACAGAATGGGTCCAAAGGGAGGAGGTCAGGGTGTTCGTGCTAAACCGTTTTTTTACCAGTACATTGAATACGACAATCCCATCCTTGCAGGAGCAAAAGCAACGTGTGTGGCTAACCCTGTTGTTTTGCCTGTTTCTGTACACGGTGCTATTTTTAATGCATCATCTTGTCCAGCATTGAGTGGAACATGGTGGGAACGCGAGTTAAAAAAATGCAATCAGCAAAGCTGCTGCTTCACAAAGGCACCACCACATCGCCTCCTCTTAATTCTGGCTGGTATGAGGCCGTATTGTGCTGGGTACTGCCAGCCCAGTCCCGGCACCTCGGCAAATGTCACTGTATGCTGCAGGGGGAAGCACAGCTCACAGGCGGTAAATCTGTGGGTTATTCTGGTGATGTGCTGAAGTTGGGTCAGGGTGCCTGCCTTGACCTCCTGCTCGTTCTCTGGCAGCAGAACACACTGAAGGACTCATGCAGCCTTGTAGTGAAAACTGAGGCAGCATCAGCCTCTGATTTATGGTTTGGGCTGAAGCACTTCTCTGGAGTGTTTTTGCCCTGAGCAGCCAGTCGGCATCAACTGCTATCCTAGCCAGTGTCCTCCTGCAGCATTGCTTAGGGTTGTACTGCTTAAATTACTGATATCAGGAATTCACTGCAAAGCTCCCCATCCTGCAGAGGGCTGTGCCTGCCTGTATTTGCCCACCATTTGGCACTGGTGGGACCACTGGGAATGGGCCAGGTGCTGCCAAACACCACCCCCCCACCCCCGAGAGACACATGTTCCTTACACTGCTCCCTGCTCCCACCATAAGGCCCTTCTCCCTTGCACAGCCACAGACAACTGCCCAGGGGGACATTTGAGATGATGGCCAGCCCACCTTCATCCAGCAAGGCTGATCTTTGATCACTCTTAATTGCAGACAACTGGGTGGAAATGATTTTGCAACTGGACTGTTACCAGGTCATTCAGATTATCTGCTCCAGCACTTTGAGGGACAGCTGGTAAAGCAAGTAGTAACAATCCAGACAAATTACCTTTATTTGCCTGTGAGCACAGCATCATAACGTGGGGCTCAGACGAGGGTCTTATTTTGGCATGCAAGGCCAGCGTTGCTTTTCGCACAGGGCATACATTAGAACAAGTCCCAGCCAGGCACAGCGTCTCTTTACCAAGAAGCTGTGTTTAAAACTTAGATGTGCTTTGCTGCTCTTGTCAGAGATAAGCTTAGAGGATGGGCTGGCAGCGAGCTTTTCAATTTCATGTGTGCAAACACTTTAATACTTTTAGATGAGTTTTAATACATTATTTTACTCTTTCTTGCTCTGACTTGTTGCTACACAGAGGAGATGGTCACCAATTTCCCACCAGCTTATCACTACTAGATGAGGGATGTGCACCCCAGAAAAATCTACCTGATTTTTCATGATGCTGTACATCCCATTCCCTCTCCCTCCCTCCTTTATGCAGCTAATGTTACATGGTGGTTTCTTATAGTGAAAAATATGACTCTTGTTGAGCAAGCCAGACCCACGGACTCTGAACATCTCTGTAATTTAAGGGTTTGCCACTGGTTTTCTTTGTCTTTTTCTGCACTGGTGTGTGCTTTGCAATCCCATTCTCCTCTGACTGACACTCAGGGAAACATGGCAGCAGGAGAGAGGTGCTGCAGGCAGGACGTGCAGGCAGTGATGCAGCTGCCAGGGCACAAGCATCTCCAGCCGTTCGCCATGCGCCGTTACACAAGACCTCCACAGTGGTGAGGCATTTGTGTTGGGGTGCCCAGGAAACCTCTGCCTTCTGGCTACTGGCTCCTGCTGCCAGTAAGCCTCCACCTGAGCATCACCCAGGAAGCTGCCTGGCTGCAAGGGCTGTGCGAGGACAGGCACAGTGCTCACAGCCAGCACTGTGCCAGCTTGTTCACAAGAAACTTCTCTTTCAGGCAGGGGACCTGCAGTCTGTCCTCTGGCTGGCTCCTCAGTGGAGGTTTCCAACAAGGAGATGGCTTCAGCACTGGAGCCAGCTCGGAGCGGGCGCTGCACGGAGATCTGACTCAGATGCGCAGGTTGCCAGATACCCACCAGCTGGCAGAGTATTTTGATCATTAATAACGGCAGGATTGAATGCAAAGCAGCAACTGTGTTTCCAGAATGAGCTAGGGCTCTCGGCCTTACTGCCTCTGAAAACAAGTTGCTTTTCCTTAAAGGATCCAGATCCAGCATGTTTTAGTGCTTCTGGAAGGACTTCCACTGTCCTTCAGGTTCTGTTCATCACAATTCATACCATACCTGCACTGTTGCTGTCACTGGGTAAGGAGGTCACCAGGAATGGTCAGGTGCTATTTCTGGCATCAGCAATAAAGTACAGCTGACTGACTCCACTGGACCATCCCACCCAAGGCAGAGCATTTGATACACTTTCACTTTTTCCCGGTTTCCAACAGCTGCTAGTGAAACCTCAAGACATTTGTTTGGGCAGCTCTGGAGTATCATGGATGGTAGTGTGCTTTAATTCCTCCCCATCATTATCTGTTTAAGTGTTGTATTCATTTCAGCATTATCAGTTTCTTGACTGTGGTTATCATCTGCAATAAACTCCACTCCTTTGTATTTGTGCTGCCTTCAGATGTTTTCCCTTTTGGTCTTGCTATGAGAAGGTGGACTCTGCTGGATCTACATTCGATGTATGACTCACCAACTGCCACATCTTCACTGCTTAGTCTCGTCTCTAACTAAAACAATTCTCATTTTTTCACTGCTGACTGCAGAAGTTTTGTGTATCACTAATCCTTCTCCTTCTTGTCTCTGGATCACTTTACTGTTTCTGATGTATGCTGTGAAATGGCATACTAATAGTGCTATACAGTATTTCAATGTATTTAATAAAGATGCTCAGTACTTTGTCAACTTTCAGATTTTCTGACTTTTTTGAGAAAAGGTTACTGAATGCAATAAAGTGCAATGATGCCTGGATTAAAGTGACTTGAATTAGTCTAGGACATACAGTCCATATATGATGAGAAGTTTCAAATTATCCCTTTCCATGTGCATCTTGGAAAGGATTTCCACCCACCATTGTGCTATGTGTCTGGTTTTCCCAGTTAGCACCAAAGTCCCCCAGTCTTTCCCAGTATTTATGAAGCTAAGTGTGTATTTTGCTACCACCCCATTCTGCCCCCGCACTACTGTTCCAGGTCATTAACAGCTCTATTAATCACTGTTGCCAGTTTGGAAGGAGAGCATACCCAATGCCTCACCTCTCGCTACATTAAAATGAATCATTTTCCCCTCCTCCTTTGTCTCCTGCCTGTTTCAGTTGATAATCAGAAACATCTTTTGTCTACTCTTATCCTTTCAGTGCCTTGAGTACTTTTACTAAGCAAGTAGGAATGAGAGGTTTGACAGTGCCAGCAATCTCTTCTGCTAGGTAGTCAGCAAAAACTGACCAAGTCCCAGAGTCATCAGTGCTGAAGAGGGCCCTGGTAGGGCACAGCACAGAGCAGAGTGGGGACTAGTGAGAAGTTAAAACCCCTAAGCAGATTTCTGCGGTGTAAGTAGGATGACATTCAATTGAGGCAGTAGTACCACCTGTGCTTACAGCTGGGCAAACAGTCTGACAACCAGCCTTAAAGACTTGGCCATCACTTGATCTGTGTTCATGATTGTCCAGGGTAACTCCAGGTGGGAGATGCCCCATACTTCCCATCCCATGGCCACAGAAGAGGCTCACAGAGAGGAGGGCAGCCTGCAAAGGCATTTGGCACATTTGCTACCCAGTATGACAACCAGCAGTAGGGTTCACAAAACAGTGAATTTCAAATGCCTGCAGAACAGGCACTGGAAGCGAATTTCAAATTCATGTCAAGTGCTGGCAAAAGGAAGTTTCTTCCAAAAGCCATGTTCAATCAGGGAATAGATACACCCCAAGAACTCGCATCCCATCAACTCTGCCTCAGTGCTGTGAATCTCAATTAGCACTGGCAATGCCCACAGCAAACATCAAGAGCATCTCCTGCGCTGGAACCACTCACTCAAAAGCCATTGGATGGAGAAAGGAGAAAGCATGTTGTCACTAAAACTTATCACCTGTCTAAACAAGAGAGAGAGTGACAGAGTCCATGAGGGCTTTGATGAAAGCTGCTTTTAGCTTGAAAATATGAGGAGAGAATGAGTGTAATGAAATACAAAGCCCAGCTCCTGTCACTCACTTAAGGACACTCCTGCTGACTCCATGTGAAAGAAGTCAGACAGGGAGGCCATGTTTTGCTGCTTCCAGTTTCTAATAATTATTGCCCGTGTGATAGGTGGTGAGTGCAGGTTTTGCATGTGGTCTCAGAGGAGCTTGTACCCACACTCTTGCCTGAAAAGCAAAGGTGTCTCTTCACTGAAGAAAGTGAGGACATATTAGCATGCTTTGCATAACGACCAGGTCACTTGCTCAGGCTTCAGGTACAAGAGCCTCCCTGACCACAACCTTCATTTGACAAGTTACAAACAAAACTGTATTTGGAAGATGAGGTTTTCATCACAAGGTGGCACGTTAGCGTGCATCCCACAAAAGGGATGAGTGCTGGCGTGGATGGAGGAGCAGAGCCTGAGCACCAGTCCTTTTCCAACAGGTGGGAGAAGGGGCTCCTGTGGTCATGCCCCAGCAAATGGGCAGTCCCGGGGAGGAGGCTCTGCACCTGCTGCCAGTGGAGGTGGCTGGAGGTCTCTGTATCTGTGCTGGCTCTGCCCCGGTGCTTGCCCACACTGGCCAGCCAGGACCTTGCAGCTCCTCCGGTGTTTCTTCCCCTTTAATTTTCTCTGCTCAGCCCGGGGCCAAATTCTTCCTCAGGAGGGTTGGCTTTGTCCCACCAGGCCTGGCTTAACAACATCCAAAGTCCTTCATGACCTCATCTAGAAAGACACTTCTGCACATGCCTTCCTCCTCTTTGCCCAATTCAAAGGTGCACAGGTCTGAAACAAGATTAATTTTAATTTTTAAAATTTTTTTAAATTTTTTTTTCCCCCTTAGTGGCCATTTCAGGCAAACTGATTTTACTGGGAGATGTCAGCTGGACTCATCCTGAAAATGTTTTTTTGGAAAAATTGTTTTCAGCAGCTCTAAGAAAGTGTTTCCCTATAGCTATGTGCCAGTGGAAACTTGGATCACCTCACAAGGACCCTTCAGAGCAGCTCTCAAATGTGGGCAATTTTGATGGTGAGAACTGGTATTTCAGCTATCACTTTTGCTTTCATCTTTAGGAAAGGAGGAGCATTTAGAGGGTTTTTCTGGTGGATTTTGTTGGACTGCCATTGTTTCTGTGGGGGAAGTTCACACAGACTTCTTTCCTGTAGCCATTTTCTTATTGCTCCCTCTCCAGCTGCAAATTTCTCTATCAGTAAAAGCAGTTACTATTAGTACAAACTTTTTTCCATCTTTCTCCTGGGTTTTGCATGACAACCAAAGTCTGTCTGTGGAATCGCTCTTTCCTCAGTCCATTCAGGCTAAACTGTGCACTCATAAGCCGGAGTGCACCATGCTCATTGCTTAAATAATTGGCTGTAGGAAGATCTGCCTCTCTGGGTAAAGGCTGGAGAGTCCCCAGAGCAGCTTGCTATTCATCACTATGCTGCCAAACAGACTGGCGAGCTTGCTTTTAAATACGTAGCCTCTGAGATCAGGTTCACAAAGCATCGCTCCATTTTTTTCTTTCTTCCCCACCACTTAAGGATCAGGAAAAGCATTCAGCTTCAAGATGTGTGCAAGAGGTGAGTTCCCTCCTTGCTTCCTTCTTTTCCATCCACCAAGCCAGAAGAACATGAAGACTTCCCCTCCCCAAAAAGCATCTTATATTCCCTCTGACCACTAAAGCTGTGAGCAGAAATGTGCTGTTACAGACAAATGTATCCTTCACAGTTTATAACAGACCTTTAAAAATAATTCTAGCCAATTTACTAAGCCTCACATACCGTTTCCCTGGCATTGCAAGGTCCAGCTGTATTCAGGCTGTCTCTTTCCAGGAGATTCCCCATCTGAGTGCTTGAAATGCTTTTTGTCTCTTTTGTCACATACAGCACTAAAAGGACTGGAGTAGAGTTTATGCTTACCCACACTGTTTTTATAAGTACAAGACTTACAGAGCTGCTTCTTACTTCATTGGGAATTTTCAAACGAGGGAAGAAGAAAGATTGAAGTTCTGAGTTTTCATAACAAACAAAAATAATACAAACTTCCCTTCCTGCCCTGTTGTCTTACACTCTGATGCACTTAGAAGCAGGGTGGTTCCAAACCCAATGGTTTTTCAAGTTCATTTACTTTCATAGTTTACTTTTTAATTGTCACATATTGTTACTACAGGAGGGAATTTCACTCAGAGACATGGGTTTGGAGACCCATTTTGCCATGGAGCGCTCTCTTGGGTGAATAACTGTCTCTACAACTTTCTTTCCGTAAGCGTGAACTGAGGATGTAACGCATCCGTTTTACTTGAGGTTAAAGTTCATTGCCTGAGAGCATGATATAAATGTAGACTATAAACTCAACAAAGAGAAGCCAAAAATTCATATTTTTTTTAAATAAGTTCCACCACAAGAAATTGTTAGCCCATCAAGAGACTAATGATAAAGGTTACATGCGTGTCTGGATAAATTACCGGTAAAGGGTCTGTCAAGTATCAGCAGAAGAAAGGATTTCTTATTGCCAGACTTGAACATGACACATGTGCAAAGGTGCTTCCCTGATGCAACAAGAAAAAGCTGGGGAGGACAAGTCATTGGAGCTACTTTGTCCCTGGGGTCCAGAGTTTAACTTGTCTTTGAGGCACTCAGCTGACAGAAAAGCAAGTGCTCACCTTTTCCAAAGTCTTTTTACTATAGCTGTGCAGAAGAAAGAAGTCAGAAAAATCAGTCTTAGTTGGAAACTGATTTTGCTTTAAATGAGGATAAACGGTTACCTTCTTAGAAATGTTCAACAGATATTACCAAGGTATTGTATTTTCTACAGACTTTTAAGATAGGCCTTCAAAAGCCTGCTTTTGCCATCAGCATCTGGCCGGTCCTGGCAGAACATTTTAAATGCTGTTGTATGGTAATCACTAGATGAGGATCCTTGCCAAGTTTCACTAGATTTTAATTTGGCTCTTCTGTAGGAGAAACCCTCCAGTCTCCATGACTGTTCAGTTAACTACAGGAAAAACTCCTGCCCCATGCTCTCAGCTAGCTGCTTTGGTCAGTATTAGAATAGCCAATATTAGGTGTTTTGCCAGTGACAGCAGTAAGCTGTGCTTATTAAGAGGTGGGCAAGTAAAAAATACCCGTCCTTTAAAGAATCTCAGATGTGCTAGTAGAGAGACATTCAGAGAGGGAAAATGTCCTATGTGCTACCCTGATGTGAGGTGTCCTGTCACCTCTCGTGTCCTTCAGTGAGTTGCAGGTGGCCAAGTCCTCTTTGCACGTCCTGAACATCTCCGAGTAGACACCTGACTTCTGCATCTCACTCGACATGCCTCACTGGAGAGGTTCCCCTGGGTCTGCAACATACCATTTCCAGCACCAGGACACTCCAGTTGTGGCTTGGACACAGGACAGGACAAGTACGCCAAGGGCCAGGGCCCGAGCAACCCTGCGAGGTGGCATGGCCTGCAGCTCAACCACAAGTAGTGGCACAGGGGTTTTGTTAAGGCTGTTGTCAGGGTGGCATGCAGGCGCACATCCTGGAGAAAGCCAGCTAGCAATGCACCGCAGTGCAGCACTGTGGGCATTTCATAGTACTAGAATCCAACACGAGCAGGACATCACACTCTAGGGCATCAAGCTACTTTGCTCTTGGTACAACTCTGCGAAATTAATTACTTCAAACATCCTAACAAATCTGACAGCATGGATGCTGAATTACCCTGACGCTATACCTTTGGCAGCATGTTTATCTCAGACAGTACACAGTTGCTTCATCAATCAGGCAATGACCAGATCTTTTATGGAGTCTGTCCACAGAAAGCCAGTGCAAAGGGAGGTCTGCTCTAAGGGGATTAGAGGGGATCCCTGCTTAAGTAGTCTAAGAGAGCTGATCTCAAAGATTATTTCTTACACAGAGCAAAGAGTGATCTTCGGATCAGTTAATTACTGCACAGATGCGACAGAAAACAGCATTGGTTAAGACTTTCAATCCAGAAGAAATCCAATAGCAGAGACATTTGGGACCATACCAACATGCAGCTGGTCAGGAGGCAGCGCAGACCATAACCCTCTCACAGAGTAGCAGAGCAGTGACCTCTGAAGTCACAGCGACCCAATTCACCCAGCTCATCTGGAAACATCCTCTATGGTGACTTCTCGAGGCAGAGCAACCATTCAGCATGCTCTGGTTGTGCAGTTCCTGACCATCGCCTTGAAGACAAGGATGGCACCCAACCCTTCCTCTGTGATGGGACAGCACCTAAGGGTTTTTTTTAAGAAAAACACTGATTTAGCAGCAATTACATCATCAGTTAAAGTAACTCTGTGTTTCTAAAATTGCTAAATCCCAGCTGTGGTCTACAGGGTAAAGAAGGTGAATCTAGCAGCTGCTGCAATGCTAACCCAAGCTTTCTTACTGCTTCACAGCATCATTGCTGAAGCATGCTGCTCATCACCCAGTATGCATATGATGTGGCAGACACTGCTCATTTGACTGCTTCCTTACAGGGAGACTTGTACAGGTAGAAACGAGTGAACTTTCTTTTTTCTTTAACTTTTCCTATCATTACTAGCATTGAGTCCAGAGTGGTCGCCTGCTTCCATCATCATCATTTTATATTTGATCAGAGATCTCTATAGATTATTTTAATATTACTATCCAAACTTAGTGCGTAGTCAGAACCCTTCCCCACCCACCAAATCTTCCCTTCTCCCTCTTTTTATTTGCATTTATAAGATTCTGGACACATAAAGTGACAAATAGTAGCTGAAACTTTTTTTTTGTTGGAGTTACCAAGATGAGGAAAGCTGAATTGGGATTGGATTGTTTTCTAGGTTTGTACTGCTTGGTATTTTTTATTCATTCGTGTTCTTTAATCTTTAGACAAACATGGCAAAACTTGGAACAAATGAAAAATTTTAATGAGGCAGCAGCATTACAAACTTTTAAGAAGTGTGGCCCTCAAAATTTCTTGGAAAACTCTGCCATTTATAAACAAGCAAACTAGGTTTCTAATTCTAGTGATACACAGGCTCTGTACATTTCTGAGTCAGAACATCTCCCAAGAGCAGGGGTTAAGTGGCTTCTGCCATGAACTATTGATTCAAGAATGCAGAGTGGCTGCTATGTGCAAAGACAAGACAAGATTAAAATAAAAAAAAACAAACACCAGCAAAACGGAAGAGAAGGGGAGGAATCTTTCTTGTCCCACATGAAACAAGTCTTTTTCCACGTAGAAAAAAGCTGAACATGAGAACAGGGTGTTCACCCAATGGCAGAGGGGCAGAGGTGACTTGCCTAGGGTAAAGAGCCATGTACTTTGATGAGCAGTAAATCTGCTCTGTCACTATCCTTCCTCTACACTGACAAAGTTTTTATCAATTTATATTTCTGGACAAACTAAAGAGCTCTGAAAATAGGGCTGTCTTCTCCTGATGGGGAGAAAACAATGTTTATTATCCTCCACATTTCTTGTAACCATGAGAAGTGACCCAGAAAATGAGTATTTTGCTTTAGATCTGAAGCAGAGATGAGAGCCCCCTCCCTACTGTCATCACATATAGCTTGTCTTCAGGTGGCTGTTGTCTTCCTGGATTAAGGATGTCCACCTGATGGGTTAACTCTCACTTTAAATGCAGAGATTTGGGATTATCTCAGTAAACTATCATGCATGTCATATATAGCATTCCCCGGTTGAAAAGGGGAACCAATAGACAACATACTGTAAATGCACACCCACACTTCATAGTTTGACTGTTTGAGTAAGCGCATTCCCAGAAACAACCACAAATACCACCTTCGTCAAGAAAGGGTACTTGAGTTCACTTTATTAAAGAGGTGACTTTAAGGACAACTCTTATGAAGACTTCTGAAAAGTCTTGAATCTTCACAGCCATGTCTTTCCCTGAAAAATTAGGCAGAACTAGAAGGTTTTCGGTTATCTCCATCTTAAAACACAAAGCTAAATATGAAATCAATACGGCATCTGACTCACTTTAAGGGATGCCTTCCCCTATAAAATTTACAATAGAGCCCCACAGGAAAAATGTAAACTTTAGCTAAAAAGCAGTTAGAGAAATACAGAGGTCTGGGAATAATCCTACCCTGTTACAGCAGCACCAGATAAAATTCTTGAGGCTTGTCAGAGAATTTGAGAAGTATGTTAATTCATATTGCATTGAGAGTCCTCATCAATTTACTTTCTATCAACAGGACACTTACATGTCATCTATTTGGCCTTCAGAATCCTATCTTCTTTGGATTAATCAATTACTCATGTTCCTGTAATTAAAATCTCACACAGCAAATACTGTAAAGGTTAATTTATTATTGCCTTACTTAAAGAGAGAAAGACTTCAAAGTAAAATTACATTAACACTTTTTGAAAGCTTTTCTTGTGTCACTGCATTGGTCATAAGCTGTCAGGCAGGTTATGATGTTCATGCGTTCAGACCAGTCCTCTACCACTGGCATTAATGAAGTCTGCCTCTGAACCTGCTCCTAAAGGACTTCACTGTCAGCAAAGCTGATTTCTATTTCTTCAACAAGATACATTAAGATCTACAGCTGGAAATCCTCCCTGCTGAATAGTCTCATCCTACTCTCTCCTACTGTTTCTCAGCTCCTACCCAGCATGTACATACATGCACAAAGACTCTGCCTTGCACCCAGCAGTTACTATATATGAGCTACAAAGGGCCAAAAGCATATCCAGTGGCAGCTGACGAGACTGGATGCAGAATCCTATCCCTGTTCATACTGGGTAAATAATTTTTTTCAGAGGCTTATAACTTGGCCAAGTTTAGACTCATCCCTGAGATGGTGTTTTTTTAGGGCAATTTCCCAGTGGTTCAAATCAGAAAGTTGCCAGGTCTTAAGAAAATGTTTTCAAGAATTTAGCATATGCAGAATGATACATCTGCCTTTGTTTTATCCTTAGAAACAGCTGAACCATTAAAAAAGAGAACCACCAACCACCCCCAAATCTGGGACAGATAGATCACCCTGAGAAAACTGGAGCTCTATTAGTTTGAAAATAAATAAAAAAACCCTGATCACCTTGTCTAATACTGGAAAGTGCCAGTCAACCTTTATTCTGTTCAATTATCTGTTCTATCTGCAAGAGTAGGGGGTAAATAGTAAAAAGAAGCCTATGTAATAACCAAACCACCTGTAATAAAGAATATAGTCTCAGCTGTAAGATGAAAGTATACTTTGTTTTTCTAAACTGTGTTGTACAACCAGAAAGCAAAGGTTCCATCTCTTAAGTATTTGGGAATGACGTTTGGGGGCAATATCTTTTCGTTATTAAAATTGTACAAGGATTCTAAAAGAAAAAAATCCCAAGTAATCAGAATATTTCCCTTCAATATTTCAAGAAGCAGCTTTATACTTCTTTCAATTAAAAGAAATGTCTCATAGAAGGCTGCTCTTAAGATCCAGTTCTCTGATTTATCTACTAACTTCTGCTGATAAGTGTTTCTGTCTAGGAATAATAAATCTTGGTCTGTGATAAACACTGTATTTCTCCCATTCAACAAAACACTCTCTCAGTCTACCTAGGTATTTTTCTTGAACAACTTTCAGTTTTATATTTTCACCACATTACCTAGATGCATCCCCATTCCCCTCTGCTCATGCCAGCTAACCATCTCACTTCCCCATTCTTCAGTGAGATTCCTATGTGGCTGTCTGACACTGCAAACACTCCTAAGAGCAGCAGGCAGGCATATCATCCAGTTGCCTACACATGTGGTCACTGCACCGTGAAAAGTTTGAAATAAATTCTCAGTGCTCCCCAAACTACTTCATATTCAAGTCAAGCCAAAACGTGCAAGCTTGAAAGTGCACAGAAAAACAGTTCCAGCTGAGGGGGATGAAGATTTGCTGTTAGCAATTCCAGTATCGCATGGTGCCTGCTTCAGAGCAACATGGCTTTTCCTTTCACCCGCCTGCAATCCAGCCTGTTAATACAACCCACTGTCTGAACATCAGTGTGGGCTCTGCCTGGTCTGTGCCTCAGAGAGCGCTACGGCAACACCAGCTCCTGCTTCCAAGCTGGGTTGGTTTTCCTAGGCACAAAATCTAGTAAAGGTTTAACAGACAACTCTGAATACAGCTAGATAGCCTAACCATTGAGATAGTGCTTTTATGGTCACTTCAAGTAAAAGTGCCACTTTAAAATAAAATGGAAGTATTAAAAGACCACATGATGAGCATAACCACAGGAGCCGAGGCAAAAACCACAAAGATGTTCTAAATGTTATACTAACTCTATACGTTTTTACCTCCAATGTGAGAATGTAAGAAAAACATGTTGTGTCAACCATCAGACAACCAAAGCCCAAATAAGTAACAACCAGTCAAAATCCAGATAGATATATTCACACAGGTATTAACTGACTTCCCTGTGAAGAAAGATGAGAAACCTGCAGCTCAAAACATCCGCAAATTCCATGACTGCACTTAGCACAGAAAACCAGAAAAGATCTTTCTGTAGGTTTTATGGCAAAACAGGAACTATGTGTAAGATGACTAGGGTGCTAGTGCCTCCAAACAGAGCCAGCAGAAGCTGGAAATTTATGTTTGTTAAAAGAGAATGATCAAGTTGGTGCCTGCAAAAGGAAGACATAACTACATACCGAGTACACTTGGAGGAGCCAGACAGAACAAT
This sequence comes from Athene cunicularia, assembly GCF_003259725.1. Lineage (NCBI taxonomy): Eukaryota > Metazoa > Chordata > Aves > Strigiformes > Strigidae > Athene > Athene cunicularia. Next base: position 55,554,511 of record NW_020799091.1, on the reverse strand, counting down.
AGAAACAGTTGTCAGCAATTTCAGAATAATTCTCCTGCTCTCAGTTGGGATGGAAGATGTAGTCCAGTGACCGCCTGGTCAAGCAACAGAAGTGGTGACCAAAGACTGGTGATCCAGTTAAGACTAATACCCATGGAGGATTGATAGCAAGATACTTACTTCCCATCAAAATATTTTACAAAGCTTTCTCAGTTAGCAAGTTTCCTCCAGTAGCTAAAAAAAAAAATGGGCCCCAGAGAAAGCATTTAAGAGTACAAAAGTCAAAGTTTTCTAGTTGTTCAGTTATTTGGAAAGAATGTTGCATATTGGGTTTTTTTTTGTTTGGTTGGGTTTTTTTTAACTGTTCAGAACAGCCCAATGAATTTGTGCTGTCCCTATACAGGTACCTTCTCAGGCAAAACAAAAGGATATTACTAAATCAACAGGACTGCAAGAACCCATCAGCAAAAGTTCCCCTGGAACAGGTTCACAGACTGAATGGGCAAATCAAAACCATAAAATTAGCAGTATGTGTCAGTCTTCTCTATTATCCATAGAACTAGGAGCTTTTAAGATGTGCCAGCCTCAGGCTTCTTGTTCCTCATGGCATGCATGACATGAAAACAAGAGACCACCAAGCACCCATCATTACTGAAAACAGGGTATTTTAGTGACACTGGCATGACTAAAATGTAACTGCTGATCAGTGCCAATTAGCTAGAATAATCCTGTTAGCATTAGCTCGACCATTCATTTATAAATCTCTGCAACTCTGATTGTATTTGAAGCTCTTTCGAACACTAACTCCTTTTGTATGGTGCTGAAAGCCTGCAAAACACTCATCAGTTGAACAGCTGATATAACAAACAATCTTTTTCTTAACCCTTTGCAACCTTAATGTTATAAAAGTAGTTCTGCATATTAACCATATCTCATATTGACCAAGTTCATAAAAGATAATAAAATTATGTTCAATAAGCACTATTCTCTTGCCATGGCAAGAGTCATACTCTATAAAATACTGAGTCTTACTGATTGTTGTCAATATATATCCCTCTAAGAAAACCCTTTGCTAATAGTTCTTTATCAAGCTTACGACTTAAATGACAACATGCATCCATCTGTAAAAGTTAAAGCATATTTGCTTTATACTTACTGCTATTTAATTTGTACCAGAAGAACGTTTTGGCTCTTAGCTGATACTTAGCTGAACTGCAAATAGTTGACAGTGTTGTTTGAAATTACTGGGTAGCCCTTGTCAGCTATGGATGAACTTTTTAATTAAATCAAAATGGACAATACAGGACATGCAAGGGAGATTTCATTAAATAAATTTATTTGTTAAAATAATTTAACTCCAAATACAACTGCTGAGTTTGCATTGAGTTCTATGTACAATTCTTGTTTTATTTCAAACATCAAGGTTTAAACAACTGACATTGTTACAAAACAAACTGTTGCCCCATTTTAAGTTGCCAGTTGTATTAGAGCTCAACAATTAACTGTGAAATACATTAACTCACCCCTAGGAAACTCCAAATCAACAGCGTTAAGTCTGATTCCAGAACCCACCTTCAGTCTTTCTTCAAACCCTGATCAAGAATTAACAGATGCACAACAATGCAGATAAAAGCCTCCTGCAGTTGTCAAACATTTGCTTTTGTTGCGGAGTTTCACAATTAAAGCCTAACCAGTGCTTTGACAGCACACTGGTAAAAAAAAAATAAAAATAAAAAACAAACATGCACAAAACCCCCCAACCAAATGGCTGACTTCTTTAGGCAACATTCTATACAGGAAAGCAAATACCAGTAGTTTTCCCACAGAAAAGTAATGGCAACTGTAGCACTGGGGTTAGGGAGAGGCTAGAACCAGAACAGAAAATGTCACCAAAATTTTTCTGATGCTCTGAAGGGGCAGGCGGGGGGACAGAGACAACAGAGAAAACCAAACCAAATCAAAACCCTGTGTAATTATGTTTAATACTCTTGATTTGATTCTGGTTTGTTTGCTTTGACTAGTTTTTGTGTGTATCTTTGAGAAAGAGGAAACAGTTGCTCTCACTATCATAGCTTAAAAGAATAAAAGTTGCAACGTTTAAAAAAAACCCCAACAAAACTGGAGAAATGCTGTCTTTGTAGAAAAGTACAAAGCTCTACAAGAACAGCCAAAGGAAAAGTGGGTCTTTGGAACAAATCATAATATTTTAAGGCATGTTATAAGAAACTTTCAAATACTATAATTGGTAATTCTATCAGGGTACAAATGAAACAGTGACCCAAGACCAACAACTCCCGCAGAGTGGCCACACAGCTGCCGCATGGCTCACTCGCCTCCCTTTCTTCTACCTCTATAATTTGAAAAAACCTCTGTCAAGTGCAACTGTCATTGATTCAAGCTCCACTATCTTCACATTAGTGGAAATACAAATAGTGCATAACTACTTCCTCAGAACTATACAATGAAAAACAACACTTACGCTTCCCCCCCCCCGCCACGTTGTGTGGTAGCTTACATACGGCCAATGTTTTTGAAAATGTAAGAGTGTAATGAAGAAACAAGACTGGGAGATATTTTCATGAATATTTTCTGTTAAGAGTTTACTGTGCAATTTTTCCTATATTAAAAGCCCATCTGTTTTATATTATGAACATGTTAGGCTGCTCATATTGTACTTCATGCCATTTTCTTGGTTGATGAACAATCTGTGAGGTAAGATTTTAACATCTCTGTAAATAACACTGCATAACATGCACTTCCAACTCAGTTTCAAATTTGGGTTTGGGTGTTTTTTTTGTTGGTGGGGTTTTTTTTTTTGAGCGCTTATGCAGTGGATCTCACACTGACAAGCTGTTTTACAGATAAGTTTTACTGCTCAATAAACCACTTTCCAATCTAGATATTTTAAACACTGAAATATCATTAATTCAACATCTCTCATCTTGCTTAAGCATGGCAGCTGACACAATGGGCAGGCAGGGGGTAGGAGAACATTCATACCATCTAGTTTAGGCATATAAGTTGTGTGACTCAGAGGACCAAAGTTAAAAGCCTAAGTTTGCTATATAGTCAATGGAAAGAGGTAGGTGCCTCTAGGAGGGCGTTTCAGAGCACCCAAAATGGGCATTCAGATGCCAGAAATAAACGGTGTGCCTATCTCCCTAAGAGAACAAAGTACAGTAATGAAAGCTCTGCAAGGTAGATGGGAAACGGGCTACATTTGTGTTCTAGTAAGGCTTAATGTTTTGTGACATCTAATGCCCTTTGATACATTGGTTGTGGAAAGATCTTGAAAGATTAAGGGCAGAGATGGCCAGTTCTCTTCCATTAATATGATTTCCTTTAGTTATCATCCACTAAAATATAATTCAAAATGTTAAGGATGTTTATGTATGAAAATCTGCAAAGCGTTTTGTTCTCAAGTTTCCTTTGTAGCAGATGAGAGCGTTTTTAGGAAGTTCTGCAGATGGAGGCAAAACTCTCGAACCTAACTCCAATTACAGCATTTCTAAGGGCCATATACACACACACATACACACTCAACACACACACACACACACACACACACACACACCAGCACCCCTGTTTTCACTCATTTAAACACAAGGAACTACACTGTTACTGCACAAGATTGAAAAACTAATAAACGCATGGTGTTATTTAGACCACAGGCTCAGCGACTCTGTATTTTTATGGCCAATTTTACCTATAAAAGATCCAGCTCAAGACAATCTCTCCAGCATTTAAAATCTAAACATTGTGATTGAAAACTCTTCTATACTTTGATTGTAAGACTTCGGAATAGGTATTTCTGTGCCATTAGTCATGCAAATGATAAATACTTCACTGCTATGAAACTAGCAAGTCAGAGCTCGAGCATCCTTTCAAAATAAAATATTTGCTCCCACCATTTAACACTCCAATAATTGGGGCAACCTTTGAATGGTGTGTCAGGCAATTAAAGAACCATTTCCACACTCACCTAAGGAATTACAACCATAACTATTTCACCTCTGAACCAAATGATTTCACATGGTTATTCAATTTAAGTTTTCAGCATTAAAGCTATCAAATAGCAAACTCGATTTTCAAAGGTTTGTTAGGGATCACACCAGAGAACATAGCCCTTAAAGGCAAGAAAAACTGTTGTCTTTAACAAACTTAAAAATGCAGGATGTTCATACTGTCCCACGAGGTTTCTGCAGAAGGGAACATATGGATGCAACATGGCTTAATTTTCCTTACAAGATGGTACTAGTTAATCTATTAAAGTGTTCCTTGTTAGTAAGGCTCAGCAATTTTTTTTCATCACAGTTGCTTCCTCCTGGTTCAGTAAAGTGATAAATAAAGATGCTTCCTGCTTTGTAAACAGAGGGTTTGTTTGGCTTTTTGCAGACCAAAACCTGAAGTGATCCTCCATTTTTGAGCAGCAAAATGAAAGATTTAAAACATTCCAATGCCAGACTGTTTCTTCACCCATCATTTGTTTTCAGATCTTGCCTCTCATTTCATACACTGATTCAATGTTTTCTATTTCAAGATGTGGGATAAAGTGTAGAAATAATAGCATCGATTTTCAAAAAAAATCCAAACTATATAGGTCTCTGGTAGCCTCTTCATCTAACACTGTCAGAAGTTCTGGTGAAATCAACATACTTGACTGAACAAACTTGGCCACAAGTGATAGTGCATGTCCTGAACCACAGCAATTAGACACTGAAAGACTTGGCTCTCCTTTCGCGCTTATGCTAGTTGTGAATGGTCTTCAGAGATATTCTCTCCACTGCTTTTGCTTTCCATTTCCAAAAGTTTTCCAACTTCTTTGGAAACAGTTGCTGTTGTTGCTGTCTGACATGACAACACACGTACGCTCGACTGGAACGACCCTGTAGATCAACTGGCTATGCCATAAAATTGCAGGTGCTCAAAGGGAAAAACGGGTGAGATGTGGTCATTTAACCCAATTATATTCAGAGTCAGTGATTGACTTCCAATGCTCAGCTCTGAGTTAATGTTGCTACTTCACTACAGATGTATTTCAAGTGACCCACAAACCAGGAAGTGAAGTAGACAGTTTTACCACCTTACAAAATTTCTGCAAATTAAGTCCAGGTTAGGTCATTTTTAATGCTATTGTATATTACATGCAGAACAGCATGGATCATCTTTGTCTGGCTGTGCTGCATAGTTCATTTGTCTAACAATTTCCGCGAAGAGCTCATCCACCATTGTTTTACTTTTAGCAGAGGTCTCCATAAAGGGGCAGCCCCATTCTTCAGCTAAGGCTCTGCCTTCACTCGATGATACTTCTCTCTCACTTTCCAGGTCCACTTTATTACCAACCAGAATTACAGGCACCTTCTCATACCTACAGTTAAAAAAACAAAACCAAAACACAAACAGCAATAATTATATTTTTTTAAAAAAAATCGCAACATACTAAATGTAAACATCAATTTACAAACAGTACAGACCCAACAGGAAAAAGACATTTGGATGATCTTAAAAGTTCACATATTTCACCTTCTAGCAATTTGTTGCACATCTCTTTCCCCCCAGCGCTTTTAGAGTTCTAGGAAATGCTTCCTCCTCTGAATTTTCTTTCCCACCAGGAAATCTGCCAGGAACGCTTCTGCACTACAAAAACTAGGAATATAATATTTTCTATGTTGGCAATCTCGGGGTGTAAGAACAGGAAAGATGTCCAACCCTCCCTTCAACATCCCCCTTCTCCCTGAACAGGGATAAGGATGCATCACTCTCCCTTTTAAGGGTACATTCATCTTTGGTTAATATATATGTAATATATACTCAGATTAGCAGTAAAAGAGAGAAAACCAAAGGGACAGTAAATTTGTTTGAAATTTCAGGAAATGTAGCCCACTTCAAGTACTGTATAAACACAAAAGTATTGTTGCATGAAAACATGTATTAGCTAATACAAGATATACAACTCTCCCTTGCGGTGTTCACACCATTATGCCAGTTAAGCTAAAAAGAAAAAAAAGTTCCAGGATATACTATCACAGTTCTGCTTCATAATCAAATTGGACAGCACAACAGATCATATAAGCTACGAAGGAATTTATTGCTTTGAACCTCCTTGTGAGGGGATCCTTGCCAAATTTTTTTTAAACTTAAAATGCTTGCCTTCCCCCCAGCCCCATCCTCACATGCATAAACCCTTCTTCAGACATGGAACTAAGTGTTCAGTCAGATTTTAAATTTACATATTTGCCATAACAGAGAAGAAAACACTGGGACTATTTCCAAAATACTCTTACACTGTTTTTCTCACAAAAGCAACAAGGACTATGAGAAGAACTGATTATGGCTTTTAGCACTTAAACTAAACAAAGATCTAAGAAACAAGATCGTTCCCTCTTAATTTAAATCTGATTTTTCTACTTGTATTAGCTCAGTTTCAAATCACTTGAGTAAGACTGACCCGTGGAAAGACAACAGTCATAGCTGACACCTGCAGCAGTTGAAGATGTCACTGTCCTTTAACCACATATTACTCTTCATTCATCCCTCCCACCTGCCCTGCCTGCCTCCCAGGCAGGGCAGCACAGCAGAGCTGGTGCATGTGCCTCAGCTGGTTGACGGAAATGTCCAGCAGCTTGGTCTAACCTACCAGCCATGATGAAACTCAGCTGTCAAGACTCTGCACTGGAACAGGGAACCTACGCGTGTGCCTGTTGGCTCTACTACAGGAACGGTGGGCTCCTACAGAGCCAGAACGGATAAAAAAGCAGTAACTTCTCAAACACCTCAGCAACTCTTACACCACCACAGCTGTATCAAAAATGGGTTCAACTATGCCATAAGATGCAGCTGAAATTCTAAACTTTGTTAAGTCTCTTTGCTAACTATGGGAATGACATTTAATCTACAGTCAAGGGCTGTAGTCAATAATTGTAGACAATTCCCCTTACTTCCACCATTTATCCTACCCTTGTTTACCATCTGAAGAGACATAATCAATTTCTCACTCTGTGGATATACAATATTTAGCACACCGATACCTTTGGAACTCTTACAAGAGCTAAGCTGCCTTTAATTAAGTACAAAAATACACACAAGCATCTTGAAATCTGTCCTCCTGCGTTTAAACACATGATAGCATAGACTTTAATTACATAAGATGGATGGCATTCAACAGATAAGACAGCAATTCAATATTTCTTTTTATCTTTATTGTTCAGATACATGTGTCCTATTATATTTGCTGTATAGCATTAAAACCCCTTCGATTAAAGTGGAATTAGGTACACCCTCACTGCATTTCTTGATATCCGAGGGCCCCAAACCTTCCCCCACCTTCTGCCAGCTCCTCCGGGTATTCTGTATCTTCTCAATTTTTCCCACTGGTAAAATTGAGAAATTCAAAGCAACCACATGAGAAGCATTCAGTGAAGAAGTAGATGAGCCAGAATTAAAACAGAAGATCTCCTCTCTTCTTGTTCTGCAAGATCACTCCAATTTGTGGAGAAACATATGAGGAAAAAAACCCCCACATGTAGATTTATAGCCAGTTCCACTGAAATATTCAAATGCCTAAAAAGGTCCAGGAACCTTAAAAAATCTGGGCAACTAAATATCTGAGGAACTGTTTACTGTGAGTACTCAGTACCTGGGAGATGGAGCAGTGGAAATAGTGAAGTTTCATACTGCAGAACAAAAAAGAACTGATGAGCTGACAGATAGATGTGAAAATTCCAATTTAATTTATTTGCAGGGAAACTATTAGGTGGAACAGAGAGAAGTACTTTTCTGTATTGCTTTTTCCAGCTTTTGCATCTTGCATTTAGCCTAGTCACTACCCACTGTCACCTAAAATGAGATAGGAATCCTACAGTCAATAGTCTTATTCACCTTACAATCCAGATTCACCCAATAACCACTTTACAACACTCAACTGTGTAAGAAAATGTTTCTGCAAAACACTCATCATGTCATCTTATCAAATACTTCCTCCCTCCTCACAGGGCAAAAATAGAGTTGCTCTTGCAAAAGACATCCTTGTATTACCTAAATTTTGAGTAGTCAACTTTACAGAGAAAATTTTTTTATATATGTATAATGTGTGACAAAATATAACAATTATATAAAATATCTATACTTATGCCTGCCTATAATATATATAGAAACTATCTATAATATATAAACATAGAACACACATAGAAAGAGCGTCACACAATTTGTCCTTCTACATAGAAAAGTTAGTATCCATTATCTAGAATAAAGGAGATTGGAACACAGCAAATCATTGGAAAACAGTCCACGGACACTGAGCGAACGACTGGCTGCAGTATGGGCTAATGAGCCCATTAGTTCAGTATCAGTCCGTCAGACCCAAGCTAAGTATGGGAGAACCAGACCAGACATCTGTATATTGTATTCCCCAAATACCAAGATGATCGATTAACCGTGTGTTGGACGGTGCCATACGTCAACTAAAAGGTCTTTACAGAAACTATGTAGTTCCATGCAGTGGTTCCAGCCCCTGCCTGTCTTTGTTCAGAGTCCCTAAGGGTCTTCACACTGTACTTCCAGCTTTCAAGTTCTGGTAACACACCATGGAAGCCCTAGCTCTCAACTAAAGCTCTACAAGCTCTGAAATTCAAACTGGGTCTCCACCCTTTACCTCCCAACACTGCCAGAACCTCCTGCCTCACTTAGTATCCTGGGCAAATTTATTTTCTATGAGTATGGAGGAGATGCCTGGCTCAACGCTCTCCTTACCACAGCTGCTGATCTTGCTGGAAGTGACTTCTGCTGGCTCCTGAAGGCTCCACTCACTATTTGCAGGGCTTCCGACTGGCCAGATGTTGGCACACACACCGCTGAGGTGGTGCATGGCAGCACGGGGAAAGGCAAATCTCTCAGATGGGGTGGAATTACATGATTCTAAGGAAAATTAAAGGGAAAAAGAACATCTTTTCCTCACAGGCTTTTCACCCTGTTGAATTTTGGTGACTCAAGAAAATAGCTTCTTAACAGAGGGAAAAAAAATAGCTGCCTTGCAATGCCTAAGCAGCAAAGCAGAATCCTTCCATACAACCACAAAAATCAACTCAGGAATTGACAAATCCTTTCAAAAGTTTCAAGTAGGTCTTAACCTACTCACAAATACTTTTAGCAGAGCAAAAGAGGCCAAAACCCCACCACCTCTACTAGAGTCCTGAAAAGTAAGACTGCTGCTGCCATCGCAGGATGTCTGAGAGGGCAGCTCAGCCCACTATGGGAGCTGGGCAGAGGTCCTGCCTTTCAGTGCAGCCCATCTCCCCCTGCCTGTTCCCTTAGCGCTGGAGAAGTGGCACAGTTCTGCTCCTTGTTCCTGGAGCAGGAAAATCCAATTTTGTCAGTACTGCTGAAAAGCCTTTTTTTTTCCTAATGAAAAGCAATGAGGGCCACCTGAAAATGAGAACTGCTGCGTTTCATCTGTATCAATGCAGCACAGTATGTATTCTAGGGCAAACATCATAGCAGAGCCTGTAAGAAATATACTCAAATGCAGCATGGGAAGGCTTGACTTTTCAAGACCTCTTCAGGAACACATTTTTGCAAGACCAATTACACGTGTTTGCAGAACACGTTTAAAGAATGAGGTACTTCACCCTGTTCAAATGATCTCACTATCTTAAGCTCCAATATGACAGATACTGAACAGTGGCAACTCCTGAAGAGATAACACGACTGCAGTCATTTATAGCCCCAAAGACACTGATGTAGAGTCAAATACCATCATATCTAGGATATCACTACTGGCAAGATACAGTCATTGCTCCAAAAGACAACCAGCATGTATTTCCCAGTCCCAGATAATTCTTCAATGCTAAAACCATCATGTTATCCATCTTTAATGAACTTCTGGGACCAACAGGCCACAGTAAATCCCTCACTTTTCCTGAGGATGGACACCATAGCCACATGGAATCAATAAATACACAGACTTTAAATGCTTTATGTGGCCCAGCTATGCACCACTGACCACACTGCCTTACACACCACACAGCAATAGTTTCTATACTTTATCTTACCTCACACATGTATCATCCATATTTCTGTTTAGATTAATACATATACTTTGAATAATAGCTTAAAACATTTAGAAAGCCTCAGGATGAATGGTATATAAGTGATCTCCAGAGATTTTTTACTTCCCATTTTTTCTATCTTTAATCTTATTCAGAGAGAAAAATATGTGCAGCACATCTGAATCTCTTTTAGCAGGTACTTTTCAGATTTCTGGTTAGAGTTGTCACTGGATAAAGATAAAAAATAAAGATGATGTGCACTGAAAATATAATAAATGAAGAATAAAAAGATTTTTTTAAAAAATGTATACCCAGGCTAATAAACTGATCTGATTCCCTTAAGCTGTGTTAGAGATTACCCAGTACCCCTAAGTTGGGGGGGGGAGGCTGGACCAGTATAAAAGAAGACATTAAAAAGTTCAAATGGTTTCCTGCTTTCTAATTTCACATTCTGGAAGTGTCGCATCTTTTCTAGGATTTTTGCTTGAGCTTCATATCACAGCCAAATATGTTCAACCAAAATGTGGAAACTTTCTGTATAATAAACACAAATTAAAAGAAAAAACATGTGAAGACTATTCCTTATAACTAGCTTAAGCCCTGTTGAACTTTATGGAAAGATGTATGATTTCTAGCTTTACGTGTTAAACACTAGGACACTGAAACGTAAAGGTATCTGTCCATAACAACTTCCCAAACATCAAAAGGGAGTCTCCAGTAATAAACCAACTTTATCACCACCTTCTACATGCAGGGTGTCTTCCCCTCTTTTTTTTTTTTTTTTTTAAGAACATATTTCTGGCACTTTTGATAGTATTTCAAAAAGGAAAGTAATATAAGGGATAAAGATATTAGGGACACTGATGAGGCAAACTATCAGAAAGTCAGCAAAAATAATTATTCTTTCTTTTAGACTTACTTACAAAAAGTTTGTGGTAAGAATCCTGCTAAATACAAAGTAAAATAACTCTGGGCAATATGAAATAAACTAGATGTTTCCTCATCTAGAGAAAGAACATATTCCAAGTGTAACTATCAAGACTTTTTCTTATTCCATTCACACAATTTCTTGGATATTTAACTACTGATAATACTCAACAGTTAAAACTCACATCAGCTTCAGAGGATAAGAAAAGACCCACAGTGTTCCCTAAACTGATTCTGAGCTTCTCACCAGGATGAGAGGAAGCAAGACTACAGAATTATCAAGTGGAAAACAAACAATTTTAACCCTTTGCTGAAAGTTTTCAATAGTTGAATCAAAGCAGCAGGAAAAAGGTATACACATTTCTAAAGCAATTACTACCTTGTCTTAAGAAATTCAGACACAGAAGACATTTCACTTTTTCCAAACCCTAATTCTTTGTATTTTGGTAGTTTTAAAAATTTTAACATTATGAGTTAAATCAACAGCAGGGACTCACTCTGCAGAGCTATATCTTTTTTCTATATACTTGGACTCCTGCAAAACTGGATTCCTGCAAATACACACCAATGAAGATGTGCCTATACCTATATACAAGCATAGAATGTGTCAGGATATATATATCAAAAAATAAGCAGGTTACTGCAAAGTTTGAGCACTTTGCTTTCTAATGAAAATTATTACAGCTTTTCAGGTAAATCCATACAGAGCAGCTGTAAAACCTCCATCATCCTGATGCAAAGGAGTCATTCCAGTTTACTAATTAATTGCATTTAATATTCAGTTTTGTAAGCTATATTGTGTAAGGATTTAATTACTTAAGCAACAATTCCCAACTAAAAAAAAAAGGAGTCTTAAAATAATTTTTATAAATGAGTAGATGTTAAAGAGCTTATTTGAAGTCCCACTTCAATTAGGTGGCTGAGTCATGAATTCGTTTGCTATAAAGAACAGTGTATGGCTTAATTGCAGGACTGGGAATCTAACATTTTATTCTAGGCTGACATGGACTCCTTATATAGCCTTTGGGAAACAAGCTTCAGATGGATAGACTGAGGTATATAAAGTCAGGATAATTGTACTTAGTCATAGGACAGCAAATTAAATAATAAATGTAAAACAACTTGAAGAATAATATTAGAATAATAAATAACCACCACACCATATCACTTTTGAGGAGGCTTCAGAAGCTATCTTTGTTATTCTACATGAAACTTTCTGGAAATAATCACCTCAACTTAAATAAAAAACTTTAAAGCCAATTCAGTTCTGTGGTTGTCATAGTCAGTTTACACTTTCCAGTTTGGTTTCAAGGTCTAGGAAAAGTCTCAACCAATGCCAGTTTTGATGAAATTGTTTGGCAGGCGCACACTTAGTGCTGTGTTTGTAAGTAATTAGAGAAAATAGTTCTCTTCCAAGCAAAAGCCCAAGAAACAACAACAAAAGCCAATGCAATGAAGCACTATATATATATATATATATATATATATATATATATTTGCTTCCAAACTGTTACTATAAGCACTTTTCAGCCAAAACACTTAAACACATTATTTCTAGGTAATTTATAGCTGAGACATTCCAAAGGACAAGAATGGTGGATGGTACTATCCAAGACACATACTCAAGGGCCATCCAGTAAACCTACATTCCTTTACTGCAACAGAGGCAACAGGATGATGCATATCACTTCTGTATGAAGGACACTAAAGAACTTCTCAGGTCATTTACAATCACTTCAGAGCAAAATTCTTATCTATAGAAGACTTCCTGCATCTAAAATCTCATAGGGGAACCAGAACAACAATAAACTCCTTCCACACGTTTAGCCTCCTTCTGCAAGTCACTGCAGATATTGCCTATCTTCAGCTCTGTCACCCACTTACAGTAAAACACCAAGAATACCTGAAAAATCAGGGGCCTGTCAACATTCCCTATGGGAGAAGAGTTCACTGTTCACGAGAAGGAAGTCTTAAAGAAAAATCCCTTATCATCAATCCATGAATGTTTAAACTATGCCCAATGGCATTATCAGTTCCACCTGAAGTAAGGCTCTGGCATAGGACGTGACAGGCAAACAGCACTTTGGGCACTGGGGATGACAACAAGGAGCCTATGACAGGAGTAACAGCAGTTCTCATCTACTGGCATTTCATATGCTCGAAATTCTTCTTAAACATGATTCTCGGAAAAAAAGACTACACCTCGAACAGTTATACAGCAGGTATGTTTACTCTGGCCGGGGTGCAAGGGGATTTCTCCACAAAGCTTGCACACCCACCACACATTTTACCAAAACTTATAGAGTGTGGATATCCATATTCATTGGGTTACATAACACAAACATACATATGCATGAGTAGGGCTGGGTTAGTTCGAAAGGATGAAGTCATCAGTTTATGTTCTCTTTGCACCTGTGCATTGTCTCCTGGTGGCATCTTCCGGGGTCTTTGGGAGGAAGGCTCAAGGTCTTTCTCACCCTGTTTTTTCCACGGAGCATGCACAGATTCTCTTGGCCAATTTCTTGAACAACAAAAGTGTTTTTCAGTTGGTTTATTTTTCTATCTTATCTAAGAGAACCAATAGAACTTCTACCATTTTTCTATGACTATCTCTACTCATTAGCAAAATTCCAACTAGTTAGAGCCAGCCACCTGTTCCTCAAGGACAAAGCATAATATTTTGCTGAACATTGTAGCACCTGGTAGATTTTCACAGTGAACTGCTTTGTTTTGATGAACACTGTAGTCCTTGGTAAAATTCTACAGAACAGTCTGAGCAAGCAAGATTCTTAACAATATTAAAAAACCACTACAAGTAAGTAAATAAGTTACTAAACAGTTTTCTATAAGTAAATAAATCTTAAAACAAGTAATTATTTCTCTGTATCAAACAAGAGGTTAGCTTTCACCTTAAAGCTGGACACCTCTCCCTAGTACCTATCATGAAAATCTGTATCTAACACTAAAGTCTATTATCTAGACTGAAAAGGCTCTAAGTGATATATAATATCTGCCTGCTTAGCATCAGGTTTGCTGTAAGCATATCCAAACAATATTTTCCTCCTTGAGTTCTCTCTCTATGCTAATCAAAATTCTTATCTTATACAACCAAGCATCAACATCATCTTGTTGAAATCCTGAAGTACTTGACACATTTAGCAACTTAGAAACACTAGAATTTTCAAATAAGAATTTTCTATTCCTTGGTATAGTTTAAGAAGCAATAACCACAAGATTCAAATCCATATAAAATGCAAGGAAAGTGTTTTACCTGACTTTTTCCATCATAAATAATTCTCTTGTTTCTAAAAGGCAGAGGAAAACCAGAATGTCCTGTAAATCTGAGATTCTCACAGGTGCATCTATTTCATTTAGTTCCTGTCTCTATACTCTGTTTGCACTGAAAGAAGTCTAGTTGTGGAGAAAATTATGATTATGAGGCACAGTATGGCTGCTTAAATACAAAGTTCTTGCTCAAAAGTTCCGGATGCTAAAGTTGACCATCTGATTTTTTGAAAATTCCTAATAGCTGTAAGAATGGCTTAACATATTAAAAATTAGGCTTCATATTTAAGAATTTAAAATTAGAATTAATTACTGAAAATTATTCTTAATGACCATATTAGTTTTCTGACCTTAAATATTTTTAAGACATATGCTAATATATTAACATTTATTCCAATATAATGAGCATGACTGAATAAGTCAAGGGTTTTAGTACCTACCGAATGTACAACATATGGAAGGCACTAAAATTAAAGAGACTACCATATCTATCTTTTATTTGTAATTTAAAGTCTTCAAAAAAAGACAATTCTTTAAAATGACCACTTTTTCAGGCATAACCACTTAAAACTAAACTTTATCCTCTGATACCTTGCAGAAAACACATGTGCTGGTTTAGTTTCATACCCTGTTACAGATTTCCTGTGCAATTTCTAGGAATCTCTAGAACTCTGTACCTCCATTCCCATCTGAAGAAAACTCCACTTGTCAGCTTTAACCTCTGAATGCCTATGGCACATAAACACTTCTGAGGTCTTCCATCTCTAGCAATGGAGGCAACCCAAAGGTTTTGAAGGAAATATCCCACATCCCAGCTATTCTCAGCAGAAGGCTACGTAACACCTCCAATCTTCAGGTTTTCTTTACAAGTATTGAGAACAGACATATTAGGGCAGATTATGCACCAACATCCATCTTCCCAGCAGAAAGAATAAACTTATTTATTCTTAGGTGTGACTCTTTAGAAATAGGTGTGCCTCAGAATAGGAGCAAATACACCCGCATGGGAGACAAAACCAAGGTTGTTATCTCACTTCAACGGCACCAGCCTGAGCAGAAACTGCAAGGGCTCACAATATTTTAAAAACATATGCTGACATTGAGGGATTTCTCGTCGTCTTTGCTTCTCTGTACAAAACTTTGACAAGGTCAAAAAGCCTGCCTATTCTGATGATGTGGGATTGAATGGGTCCCTTTGCAAAGGCAATGAAAAATGCAGATACCTATTAAAAGAAATATAAGTCCCTTGCACATCATATATCTATGTATTATGTTTTGTATTTTTAATTTGTTACTTTGCTGTGTTCAAAGAACTTAACAGTGACCCTAACATGCTTTACCATTTATCTGTCAATACATGCTTTGTCAGAAGAAATTTCTCTCAGAAGCATCTCTTGACATGCAAACCTTTAGATGAATTACTGTAATATTTTAAAATATACTGTAAACATACTGCACAATGAAGCATTGACAAAAGGTGGGTGAGGAGAAGGAAAGCAACTGAACAGATTTGTACCGATTAAGATCTATCAAAGCTCATGCCTGTAGCTGTGTTAAAGAAAAATCTTTGAGACAAAGATATTGATAATATTCCATTTGGAAAAGCTAAAGCAGCACTTAATCCTTCTATAATGCACAGAATCTGGGAAGTAAGTTATGAGGATAATGGTAGGTCTAGTTTCTTACAGATTCGGTCAACACTGATCTCTAAAGCTCTAGTTTTAACTTCTGCCTTCAAGTCTTCCCCTCGCCATTCTCTAGTCCATAACTAGGGTTGAGCACATTGCACAGTTTCTTCCACAACTAGAACACTGACAAGGTGTCTTTCCCACCAACAATCCAGATTCTAATTCGTTCCAGACGTCAAACCTCAGAACCACCGGAGCAGGAAGGGACCTTGGGAGGTCCAAGGACACACCTTCCATGACACCTTTCAGAAGTTGTCCTACCATTTAATTAAGTTCAATTTTGCCATAGAATACAAAACTTACTGACAGGTAACGGCGAAAGATGAGACAAGCAGACAACTGAGTTACATAAGGCTTGTTTCCATAGAAAATGGGCTGAGAAACAAATGCTAAAGCTATATAAATATTTATAGCTATTCATTTATGTAGAGGAACTGATAATCATACTTACAGGACTCAAAACAGACAATATCCTAGAATTATGAAAGCAAAGTGTATTAAACAGATTTTAGAGAATTAACTGAAGCTCAAGCACAAGTTAATGACAACTTCAATCTCTTTATCCTTGTTTATTTAAACTATAGAAAGTGAAACTTTTTAGTGGATACACAAAGTAAAAACTTTGGCTAGCAGAAACAGTAAAATGCATATGCATTTTAAAAGGGCCAGAAGACCATAGCCCTGTAAGGTATTATTTCACTATTTAAAGTGAACTCTTACATGCCTTTAACCAATTTATAATCACTGATAAAAATCCCACTGCAAACTTATTTAAACTATTCTAATAGGATTTTCTCTAGCTCATTAAAATTGCACTTTTACAGTCTTCCAGAATAGGCCTAGCAATTAATTCAAAACCTTCTTAGTAGCATCGTTTGCTTCCAAAGGATTAGAGTTCAGGAATGATCATGTTGTGCCATCCAGTCAGAACCGCACAGAAAGTTTCTCCTCCATGTCGAGGTAAGAACCTTCTTACTCTGAGAAGCCAGAGCTGCTGACTTTCAGCACTACCCAGATCTAGCCTCTGAAAACATACACAAGCCTGGATCACAAAATTCACTGCTGACAATTCAATTGTCACTGTCTGGTCTGTAGACCTGAGCATTACATTTGGATACAAACTGCATTCCATAGTGGCTTTTATTTATTTATATTTTAAAGAATTTGACCTCTTGCAATGAACCTAGCATAAATTTCTGCTCTCTCATCAATTGCCTTGTAGAAGCTAAGGCAGGTAGATACCAGAGTTTGTATGATATTGCATAGCCTGAAGAGAATGTGTGTGTCTAGTACAAAGCAGAGACTTCTTGTTGCCCTAGTAACCAAAGAAAAATACAGCTTTATGTCCTTCAAGCTAATAAAAATATCCTACAATGCATATAAGAAAACTTTGCAAAAAATGCTCTGTTCAGACAGATTTTCCTCACAATGGTACGATTAGGTTACAACTCCTGGTATTTTTCAGAAGATAAGACTATTTTACAGAAAGTCTAAGCAAGTGGCCACTGGTATAGTGAGCCAATTTAGGAAAAAATAGCACAAGTTCTATCATTTTCTCTTTTACTTCAGAAGTAGTATTATGACTTCATATTTTTTTGACTACAGTGAAGTCCTCTTTTATCAAAATAAAATTTGTCACCAACAAAGAAAAAACAGATGTGAATCTGAAGACCTTAACTAGTTTCATTAGCAGATGCTCTGAAAGTCTCTTTAGTTCTGCTGAGTTTCTACAAGAACATTTGACCTTCATCTTGGGAAGGAAAAACATTCTGTCATGACTTCAGAAAATTGGCCCTTATTTTACAAAATAATTTATCAAACTACCATAAGCCTAGTTTATGTAATTGGAATGATTAAATGAACAAAGCACCAAGGTTTTCTTCTCTGCAGTTTTCAGAAGTGACCTCCATCTTTAACAACTCAACTTTGTAATTATAGAAATTTGATTCCAAAAGAGCACATCAGCTAGTTAAGTGAAACTGCTTCCGTATCTAAAGATGACTACAAAAACAAGGGCTTCCAAAGCCATGTGGGGTTTTTGTCTGCTTTTTTAGAGTGTGTTGGTTTATATTCAAGTATACAACACCACCTCCCAGCATACTGCCTCTACGAAGCAAATATAAAGTATGATTTACTGATAGTCTTTCTTTTATGTTGAGCATAAACTTCAGAAATAATTTTCTTCAGAGCTTTCTTCATTTTTCCTACAATAAGACAGGTACCAACTAAAGAAAAACAACCCCAGACTACTTCATCCTAAGTCACATCCTGAATATATTGAAAGACTTGAAACTAAGTTTTACCTATTCTAGTATCCAGAAATTTCTCTGCAAGAACTTATTTATAAAGTGACATCAAATATAGGGTATTATCTAGTACATAAACCAGTAAAATCTAAATATTTTATTCTTCCTTACACGTGTATGTGTATCTCAAATTTAATATTTCAGTAACTGTTAAAATGGAGCCATCTAGAATGAGGAGCTCAGATGTACTCATCTCAGATGTTGAGCTATTTCTATTTTAACTACTGTATAAATGTTAATTTCTTTGGGTCTAGTCTAGGTTAAAAAAAAGCTTCCTTCTCCCAGAAGAGTTTTACTAACCTGACAGTCATTTTATTGTCTATGAAGACACTTTCTGGCACTCCGTCACCTTGAAGACCGTTTTATCTTGCTCATGTTAACCCTATGCACCATTAGGCCATGCTGGCACAAGCACGGTGAGCCTCTGGAATTCCCTCACCATGCAGCTGCCCACACCATGGTGTCTCTGGGGCTTTAAGCACCTGCCTGCTTTGGCCGGTGCCAAGGCTGTGTCAGCAGCTGAGCGGGTGTACCAGGGTCAGAGCCCAAGGCTCCCAGCCACCAGCACCCTCGGGGCACTGGAGCACCTCCACACTGGCATTCTGCCGGTGGCTGTAGGCTGGCTGATGACCTGTGTCACCCAAAGAGATGGTTACTCAATTGAACAGACAGAAAGGATGGGCTCTGCTAGCTAAGCAACAGAAAAAGCAACACATGCATGCATATGCAAGAGGGAGGGAGCAAGAAAAAAAAAAAAGAATTATAACCTTCACAACAAGAGGCTATGTCTCTCACTGACATTTTATTCAGAGGGATAAAAACCAAACAAGCCAGGACAACCTAAATAATTGTTTTAAAATGTTGAAAATTCCCACACGGCCATCACTTTTAATATTGCTTAGATTAGGTAGGAAACAATGTAGCTTTACACTGGTTTAATTAAACCTGTTCAGAAAGTAACTCAGTGACCAATTTTTCATATGTGGACAAAGTCTATTTTAAACTACTTCAAATAGAAGATGACTGCAGAACCTGGTGAAACGCACATTTGGGTTTTGTCCTGGCTCCTAACCCCACAGGTTGGAAGACTGAAAAATCCCCCTGTATATTTGTGTATATAGGTACATTTTAGCAGTTTCTCTGAGTAAACTTATTTTTAAAGTGGCAACATTTAGATAGGTATTTTTGTGAAAGATGCTAAACTATAATGTACTTTGTTTTATTCTGAGAAACAAATTATTACACCAATATTTAAATGGCTGTTTGTCACATTCAAGGTACAGAAAGGATGATAATTTGTACAGTTAACCTTCAGAAGTGACAGTAATAACGGTAAGAAAGTATTTGAGAAGGTTGAAGTTCTTTTAATAAAAGTGCCCATATTTAAAGGTACCAAACACCTTAGTGTCCATTACACCTTCTTCCTTGAATCACTAATTGGTAACTAGAATTACCTGAAAATAGTCCACTAATTATTTTTTCCACATTAAGTTGTTCTATGCAGAAAGGCCATTTCAATTAATATGAAGGTGTGTGCGGGGGTGTGAAGCCCAGACTGTTCCCAGTCCTTTTAATCTAACCACATTTCTTTCTGACAGACAGAAAGTCTTTCAAAGGAAGGCGTTTTGATCATCTCTGTGAGAAGAACGTAGACTTCAATTACCAGTCCAATTATCCCAGCTAGGAAGGCAATACAATTGCTTAATTTTAGAGTAATAAGGGACTTTCAAGGTGTGCCTTCTCAGCTTTCATCCAAGATAGAGCTTTCCATTGTCCTTCTCTGGCAGATGAAGCTACCATGATGGCAATCACTATTTCTGAATAAAAACCATCTGGAGGAGAATTCAACATACGCTAAGTTCAGTGATTTCACACCTTTAGGTGTTTCGTTTCCTTTACTGAATATGCTCATCTCAATTTAAAAGGGATGCTTTTTCGTAAGTTTTAGACAAATACAGTTTACAAGATTAAAACAAGATTTTAAAAAGAAATATCCTGCAATAAACAGCCAATCATATTGAGTGACCAAGTTCTTGAAAATCCATGGAAAGAATACAGGATAAACTCATTTTTTGGTTTTGTGGTTTTTTTCCGAAATCCTATATTCTTTACTATGTTGAGTCTACAAGGTAGCAATTCTTCCTATAGGTGAAAACGTTGTAACTATTTTTTCTCAGTGTGTCCATATCGAGACTAGTGATACACCAAGTAAACCCTGCAATGCATGGTATGTACATCATCCTCCTCCCTTCTTCCTTATGTTCCAGAACAATGTGGACCACTTAAGTTCAAGCATCCTGACCCTAGCTTTCTGTATATTTTCTTTTTCAGAAAACAGTTATATTATAAACTTTGATAGGTAAAAACCATCTTCTGTGGATTTGTTTAATCAAAGAGTTACAAAAGAAAAGGAAGCAGTCAGTAGAAACCACCTTTCCATCATCAGATGGAACTATCATGATGCTTATCTTAAGCTTCTTGTGGTATAATTTTTAGACAGATAATGGTATTTTGAACATGCCTGCTATAGTTTAGTAGTATGACTGAGAGTTCATATTGTCTGCAAGTGCCAGTCACTTTCTTCCCTTGAGGGCCCTGATTTTAGTTAAACTTTCACATTATGCATCCTGTCTATAAGCTGTTACAGCTGGCCAGTAGTTGAACTCTTGGAAATTACAAACATAACTGACAGTGTGAATCAAAAAGATGAAAAGAACAATAGCCCTGGTCCATCGGAAGGCTGTCGAAGAACTGCATTTTCTCACTATGGTTCCTGAAAACCACCCTTGCACAGATGCAGAGCAAGTCTAGCAATTCTCACATTACCTGGTCAGTGCAGATTCTGAGACACAGGGCCTGGTGACAGCAGGACTATTTCCACAATAACACCAGACTTTTAAGTAAAAACTGGTACTTGGAGTGGTAGTAGGAAGAGCAGTCCTTGCCAACAGTTGCTGACAGACTCATCTGATGGGTAGCAAGCATGTGACTTTGGTTGCTATGAAATTTGGTTACAAAGAACACTAGAAATAAAAGGGTTACAAGAGATTTGACTAAAAACTGCTAGATGGTAAACAGACTCATCAGAAATTTGCAGCAGCTACAATTATAAAACAGTGATATTTCAGTAAATAACAGAGGTTACACAATCCCAGATTGAACAACTATAATGTATATAGTGCCAGACCAGAGGCAAGACCATTAGATATCCATTCACGCAGTCTAGGCAAAATTCTCATCTGATCCATAATGTTATCTTTGAAAGCAGCAGAGGATTCTCCAAACCTAATCCCATCAAAACAGCCACTCATTCACCACATCAACAGGCAGCCTAGCTTCTCCTCAATTTAAATAAAATTTAGGAATATTTGGATGGAGTGAAATTCCAGAACATGCCATCATGCCTAAATTTTCCAGAACATCATTGAGGATCAAGGAGAAGGTGGCTACCGATTCTCCCACATGATCAACCTATAACAACTACTGGAGAAGCACATGATATGAAGATAGCCTGCTGAGCATCTGCAGCTTCTAATGTTATGTGAGGCTGCAGACCTCCAAACTAGGGGAAACACAGAAAAGACTATGAAGACTAATTAAGAAAGGTTCTTCACATTAAATATTTAACATTAAAACTATCTTGATATCATCTACATCTCCAGTTTCTTACTACGAGTCTATAACCCTGTTGTATGAGCACAGTCACCTAAGCAGATTCTACTCCATACACAACGCTATAGTCAGCAATATAATATAACCTGTGCATAGAATTCTTTTTTTAGAGAAGGAAGACATCTGAAGTACAAGAAATGCCAAGCCCACGCTGTGGATGATATGATCATCAAGTCTATGGTCTTCTCAACATTCTGTACCAACAAGATCCATACAGAGGCATTCAGAAATTAACTGCTCAAAACGTAAAGAATGAAACTGATGTGAAAAAGCAGCAAGTAAAGAGAGGAAAACATTCTGATGGCAAATATTTCTGGGCCTGAATGAAAAGCTGAGGTAGGTACTGCTACTCCAGAAGAACTTAGGGAGGAGCGATGCCTAAGAGAGTGCTCTACAAAATTTCTGCCTACCCACTTAATTTCTTGACAGGCTGCATTCATGTGAAGTTTTTGTCAAAACAAGGTAGCTGTCTGAAGACCTACAGCTGTGCAAGCCCAGCTGAGCCACACATTGGAACCACAATAGGGTCACACACCTAAACTCTCTTGGGATTTATAAATGAGGCATGCAAGCAGCCACCTCGCTTGAGAGGCCCAATTCACTACACGTTCCGCTGTGAATCTAATAACACACCAGTAGTAAGATACTCAACAAAACCCACAACAGATACCACTTTCACAGAAAGCCATCGGAATAAAAGCAAGTAGTGACGATGCTGTTTCTCACACTTAATGTAGCAGTACAGCGATTACAACACTGATCAAAGAGGTGAAAGACCTGCACCATATAGCTTTTTAGAGACACAAGTTTCACATCTGCTTTTCCCAGAAGACTGATCTAACATTAAGCTACAAGTGAGTTGAGAAAATAGTCTTCAATCTTCCTGTTGAAGCTGCACCATCATAAAAGCAAACACAAATGCATGAAAGCAAATTCATAAATTCCAAGGGAACAAGAACAGAAAAAGATCAGGCGTACAAGCTGAAGATACTAGGGACTGAAACCCAGGGACGTCTCAGGACTGCTAATTCACCTTAGATAGAGAAGTCACTGCAAAAATGCAAAATCAGTATCCCATACAGTGGTGACCAGAAGACTCCCCTAGTCCAGGTGATCACAATGTTGCAGAAAAGGCCAGCTGTTGCTTCATGATGATAGTGGCTTCCATTTTTCTCCCACTCTTTTAGAATGTGTTTTGATCAGTGAGAAGGCCTGCCTCTCAAGAAGAGAGATTCTACATACATAAGGATATAGTTTGAGTGTTTTGCTGCAACAGGACTACACACCTCAGAGAGGAGATTCCTAAAGAACTGACACAGAAAAGAAACACTAAGCTATTTTCAAGACCCATTTCCATGTATTTCTCAATGAAATGCAAGAAAAAAGAAGGCTGGCATTGGGGGGAGAAGCATCTCCAGTGCGCTGCATGTTCAGATCAATGTCAGGATTCCATCCTTTGGGCAGCATCCTGCACACTTGGTACAAAAACAAAACCAACCTCTCCTACCCCCAAAACCCCTACTGTATACTGAGGAGGTTATCTGTTAAAGAACCCAAGTAGATCAAACAGATTTAAGTGGTACTACACTGACCCCCTCAACTCCTCTCCCCAAACCTAACATCACATCCAAGCAGACAAAAGCAGTGGGAGAATTTATTCCAAATTACTTCTTGGATTTTGACTGTGGACCACAGTGTTAACCCAGCAGAAGGTGACTCATACTTCTCTCTTGCAGGCATTGTAGGGAGTAACCTGTATGTCAGCTACCAAGAATCTAACTGCTTCTGACTAGCAGAGCAGATGCCTTCTTTAAGCACGGAGATGGAAGGCCCGGATTTGATCAGAGACTGAGAAATACTCAGACCAGTTAGATTTATTTTTTTTTTTGGGGGGGGGGATGGTGTATGAAAGGCATCTGATAAAATGGTCCAGAAGAAATAGTTCAAGGTGATCATCTTCTGCCCTCTGAATTATTTTTATAAAGAAATTTAAGTTAAAAAAAACCCACCTAAACCACAAAACACCACTATTTGACTGCTTTTCAGCAGAATTATTACAGCAGCAGAAGGGCAAGTTTTAAACCTGGAGATAAAGATTACTACTAGAAAACCCCTTTACAATGTCAAGTCCTTTTAGCAGTAGAAAGTAATCCACAGACTGAAAATATATCTTCTTAAAAACAGTGTACAAATACCAGTATACAAATAAGGACTGCTGTCATGTAGTTCAAAAAAAATAACATGTCCAGGATTCTGCATCATGGCCAAGTGCAATTAAATATAGAGGTGGGTAAAAAAAAGAATAACCCATTTTTTTCCCCACTCATGTATAACTTTTGGGGAAAGCAGTATAAACCCAAACATTCATTGTTCTGTTTTGACAAATACAAGGAGTTTCTAAAATCTAAAAATTAAATTGAAAACATGGTAAGGAAATTTCAAAAGAAAAGCAATTATCAGGGAAAGAATTTATGTATTTCTAGACAGGTCTTATAAAGTTCATGGCTTTTTCAAAAGAAGAAAGAATTCCAATTATTTGCACATTTATGAAATATTTCAAGATTTTGTACAGCAGTTAAAAAGATTTTATAGCAATGTGGGAAACCACAACCAGATCTAATCAGATAAAGTAGGTTGATCAGTCCTTGCTTATCCTCTATACTCCAAGACATTAGGTGTAAGAGGGCAAACATACAAACATTCTCCTACCAAAACTTGCTCGTCACAGCAAGTGCACATATAGCACAGAGGAGATCTATGTGGTTATTTCTTCAAAGCATCTTTTCTTGCCATTAATCAGAAATCCAGGACCAAAGCTCTTCTTCACAACTTTCAGAGCACTTAAGTTCAGCGCCCTTATCCAATTCATTTCCAGTTCAAATTAAATTGTAGTTGAGTTCACAGTCACATGGGAATCTCAAACACTAAATCTTTTAGTTAAGGTTGCTACCTGTTAACCTGAACAATAACAGGAAGTCACCAAACCATTCTATAAAGTAAGAGTTATATTTTATTTTACCCCAGGCCACTACCCTAAGCTAATATATTCTAATATTTTAAAATGCTTTAAAATGTCTGTCCCCCTACCCTGACTTTTTGCAGAACATAGTAACTATATTTCAGAAGTCGCTAAAGCTCTATCTACATGACATAAATGATGTTTCTAAATAAGCTAATCAACTCTAAAAAGACTTACTCCTTTTTTGTCCTTCACCTGATCTTTCACCTAGTCTAGGCCTAATCAAGACAAGAACTAAAATATCGTCATCATTGCATTTTTAAAGAGTACAGCACCAACTGAGCTAGCACCATGCCATTAATGTTAAGAAAGGATAACGTGCTCATATCACACCTTTAATTCTCTTGTCTAGACTAGGATTTAAGACAACACAGTTGCTAAAATGCAACCCATCGACAAAGACAGTGTTCCAGTTGCACTCGTCATGGTAAACTGTACCTAGACTATACTGTTTGCCTTAGTGGAGCAAAAACTGAATACTAGTTCTGTACTGGAAACCTCTAGGAAAAAAAAACCTTACAAAAAACAGACCAGCAGGAAGCTAATGAATAAGAGAACATGAAGAAGCAGATAGCTATAGTTCTTGTTACCTTAACAATCACGTAAATCTTTGTACAAGTCACTACGTGCCAGGATAATTTAGCACCGCAGTCCCAATTGCTTCCCTATTCTCTCTCAAAACGTTATCATCACATACCACCTACACAATTTACGAGGACAAAAATGGAAAAAAAAAAAAAAAAATTTCTGAAATGAAATAACCACTAACCCCAGGTTTGTTCTTGGATGCAAAAAATAAAAATCTGACACTGAATTATTATGGGAAAAACTAGAAGAGGAATTGATTTAAGATTTTTGGGAGAGCCACCCACTCAGGCATTTCAAATTTTCATCTAAAAGCTTTCAATCGCCAAAGAATGTCTATTTTTGAAATTTCAGTCCAAGAAGTATGCCTGTTAACATAAGAGTTTTAACTAAACATACTGTTAACCAGAATGTTTTATGTATGACCATACAACAAATTTGTTTCTATCCACATACTATCCAAATGAAGATTAGAAAATCATGGTTATTTTGAAAGAAAAGACGAAAGTTACTGCCAACTGTGTTGGCTATAAAAAACAGTATTTAAAGAATTATTGTCCTCTAGGCAAAACAGAAATTCAAAGGCAAAACAGAAATTCTTAATGAGCAATGATTTTTTCTGATAAAATTTTCCAAATATTCATTGCAAAAATCTGTGTCAAAAACACTTAATGAAATGCAAGATAGAAAACATTCAACCCCAAGCATTAATGTTATATTATTGTACTAAACTATGAAAGCCATTAAAGTCTCTGTTATATTTGGTCTTTAACACATTAAATAGCATTTTTACAATACACACACAACCAAGCAATACTGCACAACTGAAAACAAATTCAAGAAGTCTTGCCACGTACTGTTCTACTATTTGACAATTGTAGCTATTCATATTTATTCACACACCTCTACAACAACATCAGCTACAGCAGCAATTAAGACCTGAAAAGAAAAGATGATGCTAAGTGATAGAGGCATCTCAAAAAAAGATATGCTATACTCTAAACTAGCACAATCTAAACTAAACATGCAAACAAAAGGAGCCTGCCTACCTGGCTTTTTCAATAAAAGTCCAAAGAACACCTAAAAAAAAGCAGGAGGGGATAAAAAAGATTTATTTTCAGTGCCCACATATGGAAACTATCATGTCATTTTACCTTACAAAGAAAAAAAAAAATCAATCTTGGAAAAGAACAGCTATACAATTAGCTGAGGAGCGGTGGGGGGAAGCAGCCAAAAAACCCCCCAAAACATTAGGAGACTCTGGTTATAAGCATTGTCTCAAATTCTCATGGTTTCCACAGAAAGTAACTCAAAGTAGCATGAATATTTCAGATGACCAAGAAAGTAAAGGGGG
>NW_020799091.1:55393184-55527603 GCF_003259725.1 Athene cunicularia | reverse complement strand
GGTGGGGGGTGCGGGGCGGTTGGGTGAAACGGCGGCGGCGGCGGCGGCCCCTGCGCTGCTCCCTGTCCCGGTAGGTGGGCGGCAGGCGGGGAGGGGGAGAGGCCTTTCTGAGCCGCCCGAGGGGAAATCCCTAGCAGGTTCTCGGTTCCCGGTTTGCTGGGGGAAGGGGCTCTGGCGGGGTGAGTTCCTGCTCTTTTAAATCTGGCGGTTCTCCGGAGGCTGAAGGTGTCTGTGAAGGACTCGAGGCCACAGTGTTAATCCCACTCGTGTGTGCAGAAGTAAATAGGATTCACGAAATCTAACGCAGCGTTCCTGTGAGCGTTCCCTTTGAACGCGCTGTGATCGTCATGCTGGCGTGTGCTTGCAAGGAGGATGCCGTTAAGCGTTTGTTACTAACGAGTGCCTACCTCCTTATCCCCTTTTCATAGAGACAGAGGGACAGGAAAGATGGTGATGCACTTGGAGAAAAACGCTCCATCTAAACAGTACAAAAACCGAGGATAATTGACATTAACAGTTTCTCATGGGAACCAGTATCACTCCGGAAAGATGCTCACATTTGTATGCTTGCCTTTCTACTGTGCAACAGACTCCTTAGCCATCCCTTTTTTTTTTTTTTTTTTCCTCAGACACCCCTGGTTGGAATGATTTGATACAGGGAGAAAAGACTTTTATTTCCATTAGAGGCTTAGGGTTCAGCCAGAGCCATTAGTCTGATATTCAGATACTTTCTGAAAGCTGTCAGAAAAGGAGCTCACTCCTGGGGTTGCATTTCTGGCTGTGTTGTTCTTCCCTTTGCATTGTCATGTCTTCATCTTAAATAACACCTAAGGTGTCAGCCTGCTTTCCAGACAAGTCCAGTTCTGCTTCCTTCTTGACTAAACCTAACTGGGAATTTTGAGTGGCAGGTTTATTTCTGGCTTTTTGGAGCGCATTTGTCCTCCATCTGAGTCTTCTGGTTAAATGCTTGCCATGTGAAGTGTTTTAAGCTTTTTAGTGTTTTGCTTGGGCCTTCTGCTTGGCTTTTCCTCTACATGTTGTTGTTTTGTGGTTTTTTTCAACTGCAAAGCTTCAAAACAAATTTATCTTAGTAGGATGCCCGTAGCTTTGGTCTGTCTAGAAGAAAGAAGATGATTTGCTGGCTTCTCACAGTGCCCATGTAGTCAAAAAGCACTAAAGCAAAACCAAGCCCCTACACATCTGTGTGATGTAAATATATTCAATAACAAAGAGATACATGGAATTTTTACAGGACTGTAGGATCCATTTGAAAATGTTACAGAGCCTGGTCAGTCTAGTCACAACTGAGTAATAATTTCAATGAAGAATCTCATTTCTGTTGGTGACTTGAGACCTTCAAATAGTAGAAATGAGCCTACAAGATCATGTAACAAGAGCACAAAAAGCAAGATAGTGCATGTATGGATTAATAAGTATTTGTAGCATAAATCCGGGAGCCCTCCAGCAGAGTAATGGGAAAATACCTGGGTTTATGAGTCAGCAATGAAAGGAAGCTGCCAATTTAATGTGGTTGTGAAGAAACAAGTGACTGTGGAGTGCACACAGTCAAGCTTCTGGATGACTAGTGAGACATTACCGTGTCCAGTTCTGATAAACCATGTCCAGGAAAGGATGTTCAGAAATACACTGGGGAGGGTTACCAGAAAAGAACAAAGCTTATCTACAAGAGTATACTGGGAATATTAACCTAGGAAAAGCAAATGCAGAGAAGGGTTATGGGTAACCAATAAGGCAAGGTAGAGTCAAGCCCAAGCGAACAGGCATTTAAGCTTATGAAGAATATTGATAGAAGAGCATGAATCTAAAGTGATTATAATCTAGATAACTTGTAGTTTTCTATCTCAGAGGACTAAAGGTTTCATCTTCTGTTAAGAACAGTGAAAGATGAACATGTCTAACAGGCTTTAAAATGTGTTGTGCTTCAGGACAGGAAGACGATGTGCAATCATACAAAATATGTCTAAGTGATCTGTGTTGAAGGGAGGAGATTTGGGCCTCCCTTCTTATCCTGAGACTGGAACAATCTGATGTTCAGTACTTCTCAGAAAGAAGCTGTCAGCTGCTGGTTCATGATGAGGATGATGATTAGAGTGAAAGGGCAGTGGTTCAGAAAGAGTTTACAGGAATGCTCCCACTGGAAAGATTTACACCAGGTTTTTGGTCTCATAGATTACTGAGTTTGATGAGCAGCAAAGTTGTTTTTCACTTAATAATGATAGTGGGGTGACGTGCAGGGATTAAAGAAACATGTACAAAACTGAAATATAGAGGGACAGTATGTGTAGCATGGAGGATGGAAAAGAAAAGGCAGGATGGTCAACTGGAGGAGGTGCTGGATGCCTTGAACAGATGACGGTTCCCAAGGATCTCAGCCACTTCACTTGTGAGGCTGAACACCTTCTCATTGCCCTGTTATTCTAGCCTTCACCTTTGGCAGATTCTGGTTTATCTGGGGAGAACGACAACATTGAAAATTTAGCTAATAAGCGCCAGAGGCTCAGCCCTGAAAACAAATGCCGTATCAGTTATGTGAAGTTATTTATAGTGAGGTGGAGAACATGGGGCCATGTAGGTGCTGCCAGGCTTTTTATGCACATTGATTATGCTTTTGCTATTCTTTACCAAAGAGTAGGGGGGAAAAAAAGAAGTAAATTTCGGGGGAAGAGAAACTTCCTGCCACAAAAGACTGAACTGGGCAAGGCTTGCCAGGCAAATATCTCAGCCAGGCAAATATCTCAGGCCACAGCATGTTTTCTCAGCGTGATTTCTTTTGCAGCTTCTCACAGGACACTCAGGAGTCATCCAGTCCCTCTGTGCTGTACAGTTGGGTTTTTGCCGACTTCCTAAGATTTAGAAACTTCAGTTTTATTGCTCACTTCTCAAGTCTTTTTATGTCTTATATTGAACTATCATATTTCAAACTTCAGCAGCCTGCGGCTAACCACACTGTTTTATGATAGGCTGGAGTTTCTCAATAAATATTGAATTTTTATCTTATGCAGAAACCACCATACTATTTCATAAGTTTTTGCTAGCTATTGTAGCCTCTGACTACATGTTAGATTATGTGTATGAAAGGGGAGTAAGGCCTCCAACATCTATTTTCATTCCAAAGCCAGTAATTCTTCAGTAGTAACAGCATCAGTGGCAAGATGCAAACTGGAGCAATATGAAAAATGGGGAAATCCATAGCTCCCTTCCTCTGAGAGCCGATGATGGTCTCCTGACACCAAAGCACAAAAGAACGTGTGAAACAGAGCCTGTCTACCCTACAAACTGTTCTAGTGTATATTTGTTTCCCATGGTCTTTTAAGTGCATGTTAGTAGAACAACAGTGATTTCCTGTCCTTGCTTAGTGTCATATTTTTACATTCAGGCTGTCAATGCAGTTCTGTCGTCACGTGGATTGCTCCTGACCATGTGTCATTACAGTATTTTAGGAAGTGTAGCCAGTGTTAAGGATTGAGATTATGTTTAGCCTTTAATATTTCTCCCTAAATTAGTTATCTTATTAGAACTGACCGTAAAGTCGTTACCAAATTCAGGATGCAATTAACTGGAGTGAAAGGTGGCTGACTTTTCTTACCCTATCCTTATCATTTTTAGGTGATCACACTGTTAATTTCTCTTTCATCCTGGCAGTAATATTGTCTTTTTTTTTACTGACTGCAGAATTGTAGGTGTTTGGCATCTTCATTCATGAAAGCAGCAGCTTTCTAGAGGAGAGAGGAACCACCTGAGTGTACTTATAAAGGGAAAAGAGGTTGGACCTCCTCCTCCGTCCTGTTTGGCAGCCGTCGGGTGGCAGCTCTGATCGCCCAAGAGCCGGACCAGTGACAGCAAACCCTGTCTGCAGCTTGGTGGAGGGTGTGGAGTGGGATTTAATTTACTGCACTGTAAGAGCATGTTTTGGAAGCTAGGTTTCATTAGCTTCACTGCTTGCAAGCCAGTTTGGGTTTGCTGGGGTTTTTTGTTTTGTTCTTAAGGAAATCTAAGCACTTGTTTTTGAAGGTATAGTGGGTGTGCTTTTGTTTTGTAGTGGTGAAACCTAGTGTGAGCTTTGTGATGACTTTTGTGTCTGTGTTAAGCTTTACTGCAGTCAGGGGTGCTCTGTGCAAAGGTGAGATAGCAGCTCTCCAGAGACCTCATTGTAAGGTCGGAGTTGAAATTTGCAGTCATAAACTGCAGTCATCAGTGTCTGCACTGGTTGGGGTTAACAGTTCTCTGAGCACAGGGAATTGCCCATGTACCATACTGGGCTTAGTGCCCTAAGGTGGTAAACTAGAGTGCATGGGGGCTGAAGTTTAGCTGATCCACTGAGTGTGGTTAAGTGTGATGGGGATCAGCATTGCCGTGCTTTAGTTCTGGTACCTGTTTTTGGGAAAATAGTTTGCAAATCTGAGGTAAGCACTAGGAAATTCGTGGCAAAATTGAGACTTTAGCACTTGGATTTTCAGCGGTCAAGCATGCTGAGACCAGCTGATTGAAATGCTGCAAGGGCAGCTCTTTTCTCCTCAGTTTAAATTGCTTATAGCCTTCATTTAAGCATATTTAGAGTGAGGGAGCCAAAATCTGAAATGGTCTCTTGCACTTTCTGCAACTCCATAGGGGTGTAAGCAGACCCTGCCCGCTTGCTGTGTTAGTTCCCCAGCCCTGCCCAGACCCACACCACCTTTCTCCTTCTTACACCTGTGCTGGGCTGTTCCAGCTCACTGAATTTGTAGAAAGCAAATCCAGACTAGAAATGCAAATTGTTTTACAATTGCTAGCTGCCAGGGACTTAACCATGAAAGAGGAACAGAGTTAATGCCGTCCTCAACTTGAAACAGTTTAAACTCCCACCTCTTGCTTCCCAAGAGACTGTTTTGTGTTGTGACAGAAAACAAACTACATTACATTCTAGCAGAACGAAATTCAATTAATATGTTTTACCTTTCAACTAGAGAGGACAAGAAGTGTGAACACAATTACTGTGGCTCCACCAATAGATAGTCATTAAATTGCTGTACCTGCCACTTTCAATTGTGTGCTCCAGTCCCCAGGGTTTGGGGTTTGTTTTTTTTTTTTTGTTTTTTACAGTTTGAAAGAGATGGAGACGATAGGAATAGGCATACCAAAGTCTTCGCTCAGTCATAATTTAATTTGATAAAACTGGAAAGAAGCATTAAGACTTCAGTCCCATGGGTTCATTTCAGAGGATGGCCAGTTTGGTAGTTTTGCACATCAGGGCAGCTTTCTGTTGTTATCATCTCATTAATGTTCTCTCCTGACATTGCAGATTAACTGTTCAAAGGAAGGGGATCACTTGTTGAGGGGTAGAGCTGACTTTTTTTACGGTCAGATAGCTATCCCTGTCACGTAATAAGGTCATTGTGTTTAATTGAAGATGGTGGTTAAATTTAAAATGAATAATTGCTCCTGGCCCCTCTTTTATTAAGAGTGAAAATTTTGATCAAGCCATTCCCCAAAGCACCAAGAAATGATTTAGCTCGTGACTTGATTTTTACTGGTTTTGGTGGAGTTTTGGTGGACTTCCGTTGATGTATTATGGCATTTCACAAGAAAGTTTTCTTTGCTTCTCATAAAAGCAAACAGGAAACCTTGGTGGTGTTATTAATTTTAATGAAAAGCTTCCATGGCATATCTAAGTTTTGTAAGAAATGCTCATCTGCCAATACAGTTAAATAGCTATCATTCAGAAGTAGGTTCAAAACAGGGGAAGTCAGTTTCAGAATGTAAAAAAAACACAGTAAAATAAACTAAACCCAGCTAATTTATTATTCCATTTGACTGTTTCTCCTCATGATGTTCAAAAATAAATCAATTCAATCACAAGACTTAAGAGAAAGTGAAGATAATGATAGTCTCTTCTTATTAAGGTACAAAAGTCTTGCAGTATCTGTCACAGGTCACATAGCCCTTTTTTTTTCAGAGTCAGACTTGAAAGGAAATAAATTTAACTCCTCCTTTTTAATAACCAGAGTGTAAGCATCAGGGACTTGTATCTCACAAGTGTTAGATTTCGTAGGCGTCAATAAAAATTTAATATTACAGTTACAGTAATACTTTCTTTTTACATGGTTATTTTGAGCAAAATATACAGAACTGAATCGAATCGTAAGGTGCCTTAATTGCTGTGTGTTACACTGTAAATTAAAATAAGATTTCCAATGCACTCTTCAAATATTTATTTCTTATAGATGCATTTTCTTAAAAGAGGCAGCATTTAATCTTCATCTCATGTAAAAAAATCATAACTTAGATCAGTTCAATTCAGTACAAGCCCTAAAACTGAGTAGGTCATTTAGGTACATGTCCGCATAGATGCATTTGTTCTGGATGTTTGGATTTACATCATCTGTTCTGGGCAGTGAAGCTGGTTGCTCCAGAGAGTATCCAGATCAAACAGCAAGAGTCCTGAAAGGCCCCTGAAGAGAGGCAGGTTTTAAGGACAGACCACAGAGACGTAGGTTTTAAGGGGGCTGGCCACTGCCTGGGGGATGTGAGATCCCCTGATAAAGACTCAGCAGCCAACTTGTCAGCAAACACTGACCCTGTCTTCATACACAGATAGCTGAACAAGTGTACCCAGCATAATCATGGGCCCACACTCCCTCCGCAGTGAATGCACAGCAGTAGAGAGGAGGTAATTTGGGGACATGGGTGTAGGGAGGCAGGTCTCACCTGTAGAGTAACTTGTCTCTTTCTACCTGAAGGCCACCTTCTGGAGTTGCCAATTCTGGGAGCTTGTTGAGCCCAACCTCTAATTAGTGCAACAGGAAGTTTTAACTAAATGCCTCTGAATTGTGAGTTTTATATATGATCTTTATCAACACAGGAGTTGCTAACCACTGGCCTTCAAAGATAGGCATTAAAGGCCTGAAAAAATCTGTGTTCCCATGCTGACTATTAAATTTGCCTTTTTGTCTTTAGATATTGTTGCTTCTTTTTGCTGCTACCTCATACATTAAACATTTGGGGTTTTTTAACAGAAGCCAGGAGTCTCATGTTCTTGATTCCAGTAGCTGGTGCTTTAAGAATATCCAATATCATAAATTCATAATAAAATCAGAAGTTTTGGCAACAGTGACTATAGATGGAGTAAAAATATCTCAGCAATCATACTGAGCCTGGAGAAGAGATTCATGCAAGGGAAAACCAAAAAGGAACTGAGTCTGTGAGGTGTACGAAACGCCCATACTCTTCTTTAGGTCTTCAGTGCTGTACATGAATGCAACCCCATGACTACTGCTTTCGAGCAAACTTTCAGGGCTGTGCTATAGTGAGAGGCTTATCCTACAAGAGTGAGATATGCATGCATATGCTACTTTAAAGAAGAACCACAGCTCATTTGTTTGAGTAAAATAATACAGAGTTAGCTCCATCTTTCTCTTTGCATTTCCTCTCAGGACCTCAGTGAGGGCCAATACAATTGCAGGTGGATTCTTGCAAAATAACTTGGGAGCAACTCAGAACACACCAAACAAATCCATAAGATTAGATTTTCCAGATTTATTCAGGAGTTTTCATATGGATCTGGTCCCACTGCACGGAGCTGAACTTTTATCAGGATGGCTTTTCTGGGACAGATTCCAAGATTTCCTCATGGGTTTGGGATGAACGTAGTGGACATATTAGATGACTGATGAATGCCAGAACTGCTCCATGACAGTCTTCTCAAGGTGGTTGGTGTCTGCTAGTTTCTCTCTTCTTTCTGGTTCTCCTGTCATCTTCCAAGTCAATGTTTTTCTCATGCTTGGATCTCTTTTCCAGTTACTCAGTAATGGAAGGAAAAATGCATAACATTTTGTATTCAGGAAAGAGTTTGATGCCGTACTGCAGTAAGGGGCTTATCTCTTGGTCGTTTTCTTTTCACAGTGTCATAATTCTTGGTTCTACATTTGCTGCAAACATCTCTTCCTCATGTGGCTTCTTCTTGGCTTCCTTCTCTTTTTAATGTAGTGTCCTCACAACCCCTCTTCCCCAAGGCTGTGCTTTTGTGGTATGTTAGCTCTGACAGGGAAACCAGATGACCAAATTCCTACTCTCCCCCACTAGCTACTCACCATATCATCCCCCGGTAGTCTCTCATTCAGTTAGCACAGAGCCTTTGGGCTCCAAACACCCCATTGCTCCTCCTTTTTCAGTCACTGCCAGCAAGGCTATTGCCGCAGTTTGAGGAGCTGTAGGAAAGAAATCTGCACCATTGTGGTTTAAAATCATGATTGCATTTATGTGATTGGTATTTTCTACCTCTTGGGACAAAAACCCCACCAACACTTTGATTAGAAGTTCAGCATTTGCAAATTCTTTGGCTGTATCACATCCTGATATCCCAGCCCTGTAAACATTCACTGGTTGGTATAGCTCTCAGTTTCTGAAATCGCCCATGAAGGGGGTTGCTTCCACCCTTACAGAGGCACTGAAGCATCTTACTCAGAAATGTCAAAATCATTGCCATGAGCAGCTACAACTGAAACATACTGGAATTTCTTTAGAGCCACAGAAAAAAATAGGCTGATGAGTGGATTTCAAGAGATCACAGAGGTCACACTGTCCTGTGAGGCAGTTTGAGTGCATCAGGGTCAGTCCTGATGGATGTCTGCACAGACGCTTCCTGAAGATCTCATGCGATGGAGGTGCCATGACAGCCCTAAGCAACTTATTCCCACATGTTGCTGTCTGCACTGTGTTAGTTTGAGGTTCAACATGAATCTGCTTTCCTGTAATTTAACCCTGTTATTCTTTGTTCACTTCACTCAGGTCATAAAGCTGCATGTTCCCTTTTCAGCAGAGTTTTAGGAACCTTAATAAAATCAGATTTTCCCTCTGGTCTTTTCCAGGATAAAAGTGCTATGGGCAATACTGTCTAGATATCTGGTGGAATTTGCATCTTTACTGGAGTTTTTCTAACTAGAGCATCCTCTTCCTGAAGCAGAGCATTCCAGGCTGGACACAGTAGCTCAGCTGAGGCCTTCCCAGAGCTGACTAGGTAGGACTCAGCTACTTGGCAGGGTAGGCTTCTCTTTGTATCACTGGTGTAACCTGGGACTTCTCTTTACAACAAAACCATGGTAGAGTTAATTCATGATAAGCTTGTGATCCATAATTAACCTCTCCCACCCAGTTCCTTCATGAAGAACTTTTGCTCAGCTAGTTGCATCTTATCCTGATTTTGTGAAGCTGGTTATTCTTACCTAAGTGCAGTACCTTGCACTTGTCTTCACTGAATTACATCGTGGTTTTCATACTATTTTTTTTTCCCAATTTGTCAAGACAATTTTTAATTCTAATTTTGTCCTTCAGTGTACTTGCAGGTCCTCAGCTTTGTATCATCCTCAGATCTAATAAGCATCATCTGTTCCAACAGGTGTAATACACCAGTAGGTGACTGGCTGCTGGATTGTTCCCTAATCCAATAAGGATTTATCTTTACTGTTATTATGTGAGAAACTAGATTTTAGTAAGTTCAGCAGCAGTGTCTGTCCCATACAACTTAGAGGTATCTCTGTTCTGTGATCACAAAAGTGATAGCAATGCAGAGTACAGATACCTGAGCCAGCTAGCATAGATAGCACATAAATACTCACTACTTGAAATAATAATTAGTAGCATAATTTGCACTGCTCCATCTAATTCTCTAAGTAGAGGTTGGTTTGGTTTTTTCCTCTGAGAAGCTTATATCTGCAAAAACTTGCTGCCTGTTTAGGTTTGGCTGCACCACTGATCATGTCCCCACTGAAGAAAAAAAATCATAATTTAGGTAAAAATTGTGATTGCTCAGCTTTTCCACGGGGTGGGACATAATTCACCTCAAAAGCCACATTCCATTCAGGCAGCTGTTAGTAAAATCTAATTGTTTAATAGATGAGTCTAATTAATAATACATGTTGCCATATAACTTCCTTGTATTTACTTTTGCTTCCGAAAATTTGCATTGCTCTGTCATCAAATGTACTCTTGCATGAAAGCTACTAATTGCTTACAAATCAAATTCTTGATTTGCATCCACGCAAAGGAAAGAAGAAAATCCTGAAAGAGTCCAGAATTGTGTTTACCGCTGTCTTTGGATAAAGATGCAAGACTCCAGTGTAAATACACAAAGGCCACAGCGACCTATGGGAGACCCACCCAGAGTCTGAAGACCTGGGGCCATGGTATTCAGACCCTGTGCTCACTCCAGATCTGCTCTTTTGGGGCCTGGAGCCGTGCAGTGGTGCTTGTGGCATGCTGAGGGAGTTAGTGGATTTGTGGAGGTCCAGTGCCACATGGGCATGGTGCTTTTCAGTTGGGCTTCCTGCTGGTCCAGGCCCCCTTCAGTGCTCCTCCCCGCCGTGGGACACAAGGATGCCTGAAGGCAGGGGCAAGTCTGCAGGCAGTGTCTGCTGGAGGCTGCTCAGCTGATCTGTTGCTTTATATCAGTCATTTGTTTAAGTTAAAAAAATTTTAATGGGCCATTGTCAGTAGTGTCAGCTGGGAAGGCATCAGATAATATGCAGGAGACAGATAACCTGGAGACTATGTAAGTATCCAGGGAGGAAACGTAAAAAGCCTTGGTGGGGAGAGACATCATCACACATGTAGCATGCAGCAAGTGAGATCCGCTTGTTGAATGAGAGCTGGTAGTAAATCAATGAAAATTTGAGCTGGGAGAGCACAGAGTAAGGGACATATCTTTCTACACAGCCCTGGTGTGGAGGGGTCTCCTGCAGTACCACCCCATG
This sequence comes from Athene cunicularia, assembly GCF_003259725.1. Lineage (NCBI taxonomy): Eukaryota > Metazoa > Chordata > Aves > Strigiformes > Strigidae > Athene > Athene cunicularia. The sequence goes on along the minus strand of NW_020799091.1, from coordinate 55,516,858 downwards.
GCTTGGCCTTTGTGCCTACATCACCTGCAAAGGTGGTTTAGGAGCCCCTAAGTCATTCAGATGTTTGAAAAACATTACTCTATATAGCTCTTCGGCTGCAGTCCCTAATAGGATACACCAGAGAATTTGTGTCCCTGAAGTAATTTAAAAGTTGTTTGGAACAAAAACCAGAAAATAGCCATTTAGATCTCCAAAACAATTCTTTACAAGGAGAAATAGCTTCAGTTTAACATGGGAGGAAGAGAAACCAAGCCAGTAGTAGCTCCAGATCAATCACTAACAAATGTGCTGTGTGTCAGATGGTGATAATATCCAGAGCAGCACTATACCTGTATGTCTGCACTGTGGTGTAGGTATGGCTGCAGTTCATACTAGGGCTAACTGCACATGTGGGGACTACGGCGATGCAGCCTGGCATGTATGTGTGTGTCTGGGTGGGATAAATTTGTCCCTCCCTGCTCTCTACAGGGTGGTACTCAGTGGGTACTGGAGCTCCATCTCATTTGAAGGTGAGGTGAGTGTGTATCTATGTTAGCTGTGGTTATATGTGTAACCATTGTGCTGGCATGCCCAACACTTGTTTTAGAGAAAATAATTTCTATGAGTTAACCTTATGTTTTTCTTTACACAGAGGGAGATATGAACAGCAAAAGTCACTGGTCACTGTGCCCCTGAAATGTTGTCTTAACCATACAAATCAGCCACCACATGTCTAGTTAAGGACTAGCTTTTCATAAAACATTCTTGCAAGCAAAGTTTTGAAATTATTAAAACAGTGCTAGAAAAAAAAAAAGATGGTGTATTTTAAAAAGTGGTAATTCAATTTGCATATATTATCTAAGTACTTGTGTGTGTTTACACGTAAGTGTAATCTCTCCCTTTGTGGTGTGTTCATAAACAGTCTCAAACCCAGCCATGATCAAGAATTTTTTAGAGTGGTTAATTCTTGCCTGTTTGAGCAGGAAATGATATTTTTTCATGTTCTAAATTAGATAGATAGCTGTCCAGATAAAAATGATGATAATATAGTTAACACACACATATACACAGAAAAAACCCTTATTTGTAAAGAAAAGACAAAGCATCATGTTTTGGTTAAGCAAACTGTTTACAACTCTCTGCACTTTATTTCCTTTTTTTTTTTTGTATTTTAGCTAGTGCCTAAGAAATGGATTGTCTCTAATGCTGATATATTATCACACACATTTGATTAGAGGAAGAAACATCTATGTAACAACATATAAAGGAAGTTAAAGGGCAGATCAGTCTTAGCTGCAGTATTTTCTATGGCCATGAAAACCTTCATCCAGAGTCTCAGCTGCTCTACATTGGCATAAATGCCAATATCTTAAAGCTGCATTGGTTTATGTGACCCAAGATGACTTCTGGGATTTGTGGAACCACTGTATAAATAGCAGAGCTTTAACCTGCCATGGTCAAAATAAATAATGCTTTTGGTCCAGTCTTGGCTTCATGCTTATGTGTCACTCCTTGATTTAAGCAGCATCGCGTGAAGCAGCAGAGGGGAGAAAGGAGCCTTCAGCAGCTCTGCAATTCTCCCCAGCAAAACCCCCACCAGGCTGTTGCCATTTTCATCTTGCAGATGAGGAAACTGATGAAAAGATAAGCTGTCTTCTCACTGCAATGTTTAAAAATGCACTTATTTTGTAGCCAAAAGAGGCAGTGGCAGAGCTTTCCACTACTGAGAGGCAAAGCCTTCTCCTGGAAAACTTCTTTCAGGGTGAGAAAACTTTGTTCCTCCAAGCCCCTCACTTGCCACTGGAGTGACTTGGGAGTAGGTGGAGAAAAGAGGGACGACAGCAACAGCGTTCACATCCTCCAGAAGCTAAAACTGAAGGGGTGAGATGCTGCTCTTGCAGTGCTGCAGCCCCTTGCACCCACACAGATGCTTCATTCCTGCGAGGGCAAAACAAATTCAATGGTGGGTCCCCACCAGCTCTACCTGTGCAATTGTGCCCATCTGCAGTGGGTGGGTAGATGGATGCGCAGGGACAAAAGCGGACAAGCTAATTTGCTAGGTGTGTAAATGCCTGAGGAATGGGATTTTTAAATTATTTTATTTTTTCCTGCGAGATAAAAGAGGCAGTGATGAACCCAAACCTTGGGAGCTGAGGATTGGCAAAAGGTGCCAAACTTTATCCAGAGGAAGGCAGCGGCGGTCTGTGAGGTGCCAGGGATGCTCCTGGCAGAGGAGCACAGAACAATTCCTCCCCGTGGCAGATTTGCTGTACCAGCAGGCATAGCTGCAGGCTGCTATCATCATAAACCTCCAGCTATTTTCATTTCATCTAAACAAGTGCAAAGTTCACCCCTAAAGAGGTACAAAATGCTCTAAAAGGGTCTTGGGCTTTTCCTAACACAGGAAGGATGCAGTGAGCCATGCCCTGTGTCTCGTCTGCATGGAGAGGCACGTGGAGGGATGCCAGGAAGGGCTGAGGAGCTTTTGCTGGGGGAATTGGTTGGAGCTGGGTGAACTGCTGAAGAGGTGAGCCTGTGTCACTAGCATTAAGTGAGATGGTTGTAGGGTTGAAGGCCTAAGGCAGGCAAATCCAGCCAGGTCTTTCTTCTGAAGGGGCAGGAGCTTCGGCAGCACCTTGGCTGTCAGTAGCGGAGCAGATGCCATCAATAACCAAGGGAAGCTCAGGGCAAAAACAGGCAGACATGTTGCAAGCAAGCCCCAGCTATCTCCAGTTACCTCCAGCACCTGCAGGTACCCCAAGGGAGCTAATCAACCCCCCAGGCCCCTGACCTTCTTAATTTTACTGATTTAAAAATAGCCTCAGGCTCCTCAAGGGGCTGCGTTTGAGGAGGCTCCCTCACAATGCTGCTGGCTGAACAGGTCCTGTAAAACCCACCTGCTCCTCTGGGTCCCCCACAAGGGCAGTTTTCAAGTGTAGTATAAGTAAACATTTCTACATTTCTGTCTTTGCATGTGCTCTGATTCTCCTTTGTTTTGCAAGAAGGAAACATGGCAGAAGGGGATGGCTCCAGAGCAGCCAAAGCTTGCACCTTCCAGAGATTTGGCAGAAGAAATCCCAACAAGGAGAAGCAAATAGGACTTACTGCAAAGGCCACAGACTTTCCTTCTTCATACAAGCTTCTCAGAGGGGTCCTGCTACTGCTGACGCCAAAGTTTAGGGGACTTGGATTTTGTTTTGAAGAGTGATATTATTTTGCATGTGCAGGAACAGGATAGCTGGTGAGGCCGTTAGGATTCTGCCACAAGGATGTGTTGAATTGCTCAGGATGAAGACACATCCCCTGGGCTGTGCCCCTGAGTTCTCTCTTACAGGCCCTCCCATTGCTTCCAGCTCTCCCAGGAGGCTGTAGGATGTTCCTATAGCAAATCTACTCATCTGGCTGGTGGACAAAGCTGCTCTCCTTTACTCAGGTGCCTGAGGAGACCTTCTGTGGCTTGTTCACAGCCAGCCTGGTTATCTGTGTGCTGACTGCCACAGACACCTTGGGATCCTGAAAGAAATCATTACACTTAAAAAGATGAGATCCTTGCTTCCATTTGCAACAACCAGGACACTGTTCACAGCAGTGCAGCTACCTACAACCCCTGTAAAGCATGAGCACACATGCAGTCTCCATAAATCCACACCCTAGCTTATCCTACTACCCTGCTCAAGTAACCCTGCCCAAGTTTACTCCTTTCAGCTGTGCATCCAGATCCAGCAATAAATTTCTAATCCCAGGAAAGCCCAGCTGCTGCAGGTCTTGCTGCTGAGGAGTCCCACAACAAACTTTGGCAGGTTCAATGGGCATCAGCCCTGTTAATGGGAGCTCCTGACACTACGATGCTGATTTCTAGATAAAATTCACATTAGGCCATATTTGCATCACAGAGCAAGCTAAATCCAAGTTCTACAAATACCACATTTTATCAGGGCCATCCGTTTTATTGCAAATTGGTCAAGTGTATGGACTCCTGGAGCACGAAGCCACATCCAGCTACATCTTAGAAGGAAGCTCAAAAATAAAGGAGAGGCAGCTGTTTCTCTCCGCAGTATTCATGAGGTAATAATAGTAACAATAAGGGGAAGTAAAATAGAGCTGTTTCATTGTGATTTTTTTTTTTTAAAGTAAGGATTCAATTGAATATAAAATGATCATTGATTTTAGGCACTTTGATGGACTCACGTTTGATTATAACGGAGTCATTTTGTGAAAAGAGCAGAAAGAAAGCTGTGTGAAGAGGAAAAAACCCTCACTTTGTATAGAGAGGTGCTGCTGAGTAGCACTGCCGGAGTCCTTTATTTAAATAGGAATAATTATATTGCACAGCAAACTTGGATTTGAAAGCAGTTCCTCTGATAATTACTCCTGAAGAGGAATGTATCTGCTGCTTTCACCAGTGCCTGAAGGCTGGCCTTGTATTACAGAGGGTCATCTGCATTATGGCTAAAATTAAAGCAAAGCAAGAGGAAACAAACAAAAAAGGACATAAAATTCCAAAATGCCAGGTCAAAAGAAAAAGTTCTTTCCACCAAGAAGTGGTGAAATGTCTTTTAGAATGAACATCTGATGTAAGCGGAGGTGAGAGGCAAATAAAAGAATAATTATGTCACACTTCATTTCCACTTGAAAAGGAATCCCTACTGGCTTCTCTCCATATGATGTCCCCTTACTGCTCTACACTTTCTGCTTTCCATTGGGTTTCCACCATACGTATGAGCTCTTATCAAAACCTTTCCAATGAACAGCATTCACTGTGGAAGACTGGCAAATTTCTCTGGCTAAATAATTGTAATCAGAGAGCTGCTTCTGCTGCTGAAGCAGGGTTTGTTTGCAGTCAGCCTGGATGGCAGCCTGCCCTCTCCACCTTCTCCCTGACCTTAAAATGTTGGACAGAGCAGGTGAGGCACTGCCTGCACGGAAGTCCGATCCTTTGCAGGAAGATTTAGACCACTCTACCTTCTGTGCAAAGCCAAGCCATAATTAAATGACACTTTAAACACTCAAACTGTTGTGGTTTCCCACTTTAGTTATGAAAATGAAGTCCATCTGGTCAGTCCCATGGAAATTGATTCACGCAAGCTTTCATAAGCTTGCAAGGAACTTCTCTGCATGGTCAAGAGCAGTGCGGCTCTTAATTTGGGTCCAAGGGTCTCCTAAGGAAGGCCAGCAGAATCAAGTGGGTGACGATAAAAGTCTCTGCGCACAGATTAAAAACAGGACTCGCTAATTCTTCTCATAAGTAGCAAGAGGTCATTTTCCCCCAAAGTTTCTCTAAGCAGTACAGGATTCGTATTAATGTGGATGTGTTGTGGTGGGGAAAGGTATTTGATTACTGCAGAACAGGTCACTTACAAATCATCTCCTCCCCTTTCAGGCAGCATGCTCAATCAGTGCTGGCAAGAGAAATCAATTCATTGCAACTAATGGGCCGAAATGACCTGTTAGAGCACTGTAATGGTGCAAGGATGGAAAGGTGCTCCTCAACCATGTGATGGTAAAAAAGTCTAAGTGCTTTGTAGAATGAAAGGAAGAAAAGAGTAACAAGATGGTTTAAAAGACTAACCACTCTCAGACAAAAATAAAGCTGACAGGTGGCATGGAGTTTCTGTCATGCACATATGCTCAGAAGAGAAGCTCAGGTGAAAGCCAGAGGGGGAAGGATCTGGCTCTCTCGGGACAGGAATGGGGATGCACAGCACCTCACTGTGTGTTCCATCTCAGCAGAGGAGGGGGTTACCCTAGATATCTCTGTAGGCAGCCAGGCTGGGAAGGCTCCAGAAAAGACAATCCTGCCTAGAAGTTGAATTTTGTTGCCCTCTAGCAAGGCCTCAGTCACTCTCTCTCCATTTGCTTACACATGAAGCTTGGAGCTGAATGGAAAAGGCCTGAATTTTGTGTGATAAAAGCAAACTTCTGTTATATGTGCACACAGAAAAGGATGCTCAGAAGAAAACTGTTGCCAGTGTTTAGGCAATCCATATAAATACTGTGCTACATCTGACAAATAGAGTGGCTGCAAGTGAGGAAGCGCAGAGTTGGCTGACAATTTGATGTAATTCAGTTTCATTTGCCTTATAGGCTTTCTGTATAAAATCATAGAATCATAGAATGGTTTGGGTTGAAAGGGACCTTTAATGGTCATCCAACCTCCCTGCAACATGCAGGGACATCTTCAACTAGATCAGGTCTCTCAAAGCCCTGTCCAGCCTGACCTTCAATGTTTCTAGGGATGGTGTATCCACAACTTCTCTGGGCAACCTGTTCCAGTGTTTCACCACCCCATTGTAAAAACTTTCTTCCTCCTATCTAGTCTGTATCTACCCGCTTTTGGTTTAAAACCATTACACCTTGTCCTATCACAACAGGCCCTACTAAAAAGTCTGTCCTCATCTTTCTTATAAGCCCCCTTTAAGTACTGAAAGGCCACAATAATGTCTCCCTGGAGACTTCTCCAGGCTGAACAACCCCAACTCTCTCAACCGTTCCTTAGTGTTCCATCCCACTGTTCATTTTTGTGGCCCTTCTCTGGACTCACTCCAGCAGGTCTATGTCCTTATGTTGGGGTCCCCAGAGCTGGGCACAGCACTCCAGGTGGGGTCTCACCACAGCGGACTAGAGGTGCAGAATCACTTCCCTTGACCTGTTGCTCATGCTTCTTTCTATGCAGCCCAGGATACAATTGCCTTTCTGGTCTGCAAGTACACATTGCCGGCTCGTGTCCAGCTTTTCATCCACCAGTACCCCCAAGTCCTTCTCTGCAGGGCTGCTCCCAATGCCTTCATCCCCCAGCCTGTACTGATACCAGGGGTTGCCCCAACCCCAGTGCAGAACCTTGCACTTGACCTTGTTGAAAGTCATGAGGTTCAGATGGGCCCACTTTTCAAGCTTGTCCAGGTCCCTCTGAATGGCATCCCATCTCCCAGACATGTCAACTGCACCACACAGCTTGCTGTCAGCTGCAAACTTGCTGAGGGTGCATTCAATCCCCCTGTCAATCCCCCTGTCTATGTCATTGATGAATATATTAAACAGTACTGGTCCCAATACACACCTCTGAGGGACATCACTCATCACTGGTCTCCATCCAGACATAGAGCCATTGACCACTACTCTCTGGAGCCAATCCCTTTTCCACTGAACAGTCCACACATCAAATCCCTCTCTCTCCAGTTTGGAGAGAAGGATGTTGTGGAGGATCATGTCAAAGGCCTCATAGAAGCCAAGATAGATCACATCAGTAGTTCTTCCCTTGCCCACTGATCCAGTCACTCCATCATAGAAGGCCACTAGGTTGGTCAGGCAAGACTTGCCCTTGGTGAAGCCATGCTGGCTGTCTCTAATCACCTCCCTGTCCTCCATGTGCCTTAGCATAGCTTCTAGGAGGATCTGTGTGTTGTTACAAATTACTTTTTATATTGTACTTTATAAAGCAGAATATTTAAAATTCCTTGCTGCAAAGTAAGTTCTGTGAAGAGTAAGAGGAACTGATCTAGATGATAAATGAGCACATCTGAAATGTGTGTTTAAAGATGACTGAAGCAAACTTGAAATAAAAGTAGCCTTAAAAGCTACAAAGGATGTGTGATCAATCTAACAAGTAAGCTGCAGAGAAAAACACCAAACAAAAATCTCCACACATACCTGCAACTCCAAATAAAATTGGACTTGAAGAAGTTCAGTCTCTCCCTTCACCCAATTAAAAGGAAATAAAATGAAAGTCCACAGGCCACAGGAGGAGTTGCTGGTGTGCTTCTACTGCTGCCCATAAGCACTTACCATGGACTCTGAGATGACAGCTGAGGAATGGGCAGCGCCATCAACCCAGGGACTTCTCCAGTGATTGGTCTGGGAAAGTTCACGCTCATGGAGGAGGGCACTGACTCTCTATTAGAAGAGTTCAACCTCATTTATTTCTGCTAGAATGGGTATAAAGTAATCACCTTTAAGGTCAATAGAAAGAGAAAATGCTTTCTATCACATCCTGTAGTTAGAAAGCCTAATCTGCTCAAGGCTGACCACTTTTTCCCCCTGTGAGTCCTTGCTTACTTGTACTTGCTTGCATAGCTTTTCTTTTGAGCACATTTGGCTTGAGGAAGGACACAAAACAGGACTCTTGCCTTTCACCATTTATCTTAAACCTGGAAATGAATGTGTAGGCTCTACCTAACACTTGTCCAAGGGCATCTTGTTACCAAGACTTACAGAGAAATAAAAGCAACATAACTAGATTGGATAGAGTAGATACAGTTGTTTCACATGAAACTTTTAAACAGAATGAATTATTTGCATACAGGGACAGCCCATCCAATTGCAATTGCATTCAAAATTATACTGATAACATCACATACTCATTGGCATAATAATAATAATTTAATAAAGCCCATGTGGATTAAGCCTGAAGAAATATTATGTGCTAAAGGGTTACCATAATTCTTCATTTCTCCCTGTAACATGGTAAGAGATAAGAACACCTTGAATTCTCCAAGTCTGTAAAGTTTGTGTTGTCAAGTTTATGAGCTGCTCTTTAACTTACATCCATGAGCACGTGGCATGTTAGGTGACATGAAAAACATTTCTAGGCATCATGGTAGGAGAGAAAAAGCTTAAATATGCAAGCTGGATATACTCCAAATACCTACAGAGAAGAACAGGGATTTTAACAATTAATCAGACCATTTAAGCCAATCTCATGATTTTGTGATTTCTTGTGCATGACAGTGTTTTAAAATCCATCAAAACCATTGCTACAATTGACAGTCCCCTGTGAAAACAGGTGGAATTCATTGACTGAACTCATCGAGTGTCATGGCTTAACCCCAACTGGCAACTAAGCACCAGGCAGCTGCTTGATCACTCCTCCCCTGCCTCTCAGTGGGATGGGGAGGAGAATCAGAAAGAAAAAAAGGTAAACCTCATGGGTTGAGAAAAGAACACTTTAATGATTGAAATAATATAAAATAAAATATTATAATAATAGTAACAGTAATAATAATGGAAGATAACAAAAAGAGAAATAAAACCCAAGAAAAGACAAGAGATGCACAGTGCAGTTGCTCTCCACCCGCTGGGTGATGCCTGAGCAGCAGTTTGCCCCCCCTGGCCAACTCCCCCCAGTTTATATACCGAGCATGACATTCTATGGTATGGAATAACCCTTTGGCTAGTTCAGGTCAGCTGGTCCCCCCAGCTTCTTTTACACCTCCTCACTGGCAGGGCATGGTAAACTGAAAAATCCTTAACTTAGGATAAGCACTACTTAGCAACAACTAAAACATCAGTGTGTTATCAACTTTATTCTCATACTAAATCCAAAATACAGCACTGTACCAGCTACTAGGAAGAAAATTATCTCTGTCCCAGCTGAAACCAGGACACTGAAGCACCTGCATGGGGTTGGCAGACTTGTGTCAAGATATCCATCCAGACCTGTGCTTCTCCATAGCAGCAGCTTTAGGCCAAGTGGGTACCCTGCAGTGTCTGAAATGATACTTGACAGCTACAGAGAGAAAACTGGATCCCACCCTAACAGCTTTCTAAGTGTGAAAAACTTGCTTGCTCGCAGTCCTGAGCTGTGCTGTCAGCTACCAACTTTAGCATCTCTGAATGTACTCCGCTGGCACTCAGTGTGGTGACTACAGCCATAAAACAAGGAAATAAAAGCATTTCCTCCCTCTAGTCTCTCTGAAAAGGAGGCATTCATGGCACGTGTAAACACAGCTCAGGTTTAGCGTAGGCATGCACCTGGGTGACCATCCCTGGGGCTATTCCTACAAGGTGGATTTATGTGGTTTACACCTATTGTGGTCACCCTCGTCACCAACACATCCCAGTGTCTATTTGGTCCAGTGACCCTCTGAGGAACCATCCGCCATGTAGGCTACACCCTGACTGTTTTGTGACAATTAGACTAAGGAGGACACTCACCGGGATTTGTTTTCCTTAAAAGTAGTATCCAAATCCAGCTCTTTGAAGATGAGAGGAGCAAGGCGTCTTTCCTGTGGTGATTTTCCTAAATCATAAAGTGAAGTGTATTCTGCTCACTCTGTAAGAAGCTTTGGTGGAACTAATGCAACTGCAACACAACATTGCCTAAGCAGCTCACACCAATATCTTCCTTTCACATTTCTTAGTTTTTTTTTTTCCCCCTGCTACAGCAGAAGGTATTTTCATGTAATGAAACATGTTATTTACTTTCTACAATCTAATCTATGGTTTCTATTACAGCATTAGAAGAATAAGAATTTAGAAGATGTTTCTGTAGTTTATTAATTCACAGATAATCTAACTATATTCTATACCTATCACACTTTGCTTGCATACCAGCAATAGTAACTGCTTTAATGCAACAGCTGAGATAGTATGGCCCTCACACACACCCACTCCAGCAATAAAAATCATCTTGACCCATGCAAAAAGTCTCCAGAACTGCCAATTATATGACATTAAAAAGGCAGGTTACTCGACAAAAGGCTTGGCTAGCAAAATGATTGCAGGCATAAAGAGCATGGTATGCATATGATCAGATGCCAAGGAAGGTTTTCAGCAATTCCACACACACAGCATTTATTTTGGTCCCATGAATTTGTGCAAGAAATGCCTCTAGCAGAAGACTCAATGCCCACACTGTCAAGCAACCTTGCCCACAAGTCTTTCTTTCCATCATCACCCACAGTACAGAAATGTTGGGTTGTTCCTAGGCTCTGTTCTGGAGTGAAACAACTCCTCCTGAAACAAAACCCAGCTGCTGTTTCAGTAACTCGCTCAACAGACACTCCCAAAATACAGAACAGACAAGGCTGAACCAGTTTTGGCTTTCTTTGCTGTATACAAACATGCAAAGCTATCCCAGCAGGCTCTGACCCCTCAGATGTCACATCCCCTTTTGTTTCATGGTATTAATTCCAGTGGGCTCCAAAAAAGCCCAGCCCTCAGATTACTTCAGACTTTTGAACTGAAAACCAAGCAAAACATTCTGAAAAATAATAATTATGCTTTATGGTCATGGCTACACCACGTGGGGCCAGAAGAGAGACACAACTGAATGCTGTGAGCATGGACCTGGCCAGTCTGCTCTAGAGAAAGCTGATGTTGAGCAACGCGATGCTGCTGCAGCGCTTGGCCTGGGGCGCGGGACTGCTCCTTGCTGGGGAGCAGCCTTTGGCACCAAAGCTGTGGCCACTGTCTCTCTGTGAGGACGTGCATGGCAGGGGGAATACCAAAAGTTTCTAAAGCCTCTTCTCTAGAAGCATCTTGCTTCCTTTTGGAAACACTGATGTTACCTGAAGGGGGTATGTGCTGCACACAGAGGTGTACAAAGATTGCCGGTCTGGTGTGGCTCCTGAAAACTCATGGCTACCACAAGCTCTTCCTCACTGCCAAAAAAGTGCCAAAGTTGACAAGAAACAAAGAAGCTTTCAGACAAAAAAATCAACAGTTCTGACCATTCCTGGCAGCTAACTGTCCAGGGTGGGGTTTAACATAGGAAAGCGTGAACAGACGGGGTTTCCACTCCTGAATCATTAGGAGCTGAATCTGAATTGTTTGCTGCTTCTGCTCTACAGTGCCCTTGCAGCCCTCTAATGCTCGAGTCCTCTGTCCCTGCAAGTCACTCCCGTATCTCCTCTCCACCCCATGTGCTTGTTCTCAGCATGCACCTGGCTCAGTATGTTTGTGATACAGCCGTATTCACTGGTGGTTTTCCATATCACTTGTGTGACCTTGGACTCCTTTCAAACCAGCCCTGCACAGATGAAACGTATACAACTTTATGACACAAACCTTTCTTGATTCTGCAGGAATTGTATTTCCTTTTTTTAAAGCATTTTAAAAAATAGATCAGAGAAGATGGTGTGAAGAAACCATGGAGCTGCAAGCCAGAGATTTTAATCCCTCCTCTGTCACTAGCTTACTGTGTGATCGCTGCCCTTGGGCACGCAACTCCTCTGCTATGCTGCTTTCTGGTTCCTCTGGGGCTAGATAACAGGGATTATTGGTTGGTGTAATATTCTCCAAGATGTAGGCAAGAAAAGAGGATGCAGAGGATATGCTGGTGAAAAAAATCCCCCAACGGTTAGGCATCTGTGAGCCCCACCACTGAGATAACCACTGCCTGCCTACATCCCAGCATGCATGGGCAGGCAGAAAGGGCATAAAAGGACTGTTTGGGGCTAAAGCCATGCAGCATGGCATCCTCAGCACGCCGTCTCCAGGGGGAGAAGAGTCACATAGCATCTACCTTTGTCCCGCACCTGGGGATTGCACTTAAGGATTTGTTACTTGAACATGCAATTATGGAAAAAATAGAATAGAAAAAAAGAGAATAAAATAAAAATAAAATACACTTTTTAAAGACTCCTTCACTTTCTTTTGACTTTTTTTTGTTAACCCAGACCCCTCTTCCCAGAGCCGCATCACAAGAAAGGATCTCCCTGACTCCGCTCTCATTTTAAAATGCTTCTTTTTATTTCAGTGGTTGTACATTGGGTGAATGAATTTAACGTCACAACAGAAATAGAATGGCTATTTAACAGACCACTAGTAGTTATATGCTGAAAAAGAGTGAATGAAGGGTTTTCTTTTAACTGTTACCGAAATCTTCATCGTACGTGTTTATCAATTATGCTGGATGAGAGAGGCAAACAAAAAGGTATTTTGGTGAGGTGCTGTATCCTTTGAAGAAAATAAACACTGAGACACCTCAAGTCACTTGAAATCGTGTCCCAGCTACACTATTCACTGTCTCTGTGTTGGCCCATCTCATGGTTCTTTTAGGGGGGGTTTATTTGTTGTGGTTTTTTGTTGTTTTTTTTTTTTTTTTTAATTAAACAAAGCATTTAAAATTTAATCATTTTCATTAGACTTTTTTTTAAAATATAAACAAAGTTTTGGCAAATAATATTTATACAGAAAAATAGTTTTAGATCTTCCCAAATTTTGAAATAGTCTATAAAATTACTTTATAAATAAATAAAATGCAGAATCTGTTGTACACGTATTTGCACATCTCTGTAATTGCCTCCTTACTGTTAGCATAGGTTTGTACTTGTACAGTTTTCAGGAATATTACAAAGTCATCAAGTCGGAAAGTGGATCTCTTATTAAAAATACATTTTCTCTTTTTGTCTGTCAGTTTATCTGGATGAAAGACCTGATGTATCTGAAGCTGTGTCATCCATGGGCAAAAAATAGTAGTATTGGATTAATTGTAAAAAACATAGAATAACAGTTATTTTGAAACATAAAAAGTTCACACAAAACAATGTCTTGAAGAGTTATCTACATAAAATATTTAAACAACATGGATAATTTACCATTTAGTATTATACAATAAGCTACCCAAATGCCTAAATTAACTATTATAAAAAAATAAAAACAACTTTGACAGATATAGGCAAGTTGCAGTGTCAACTACCTAGTTATTATGACTGAGAAAGTCTACAAATATTAGTGTTTTAATAGTATATAATGGTGATACCTTAACTGCTAAAGTAACAAGTTAAGATACATTATTTTTCCACAAATTAAAACTAACGCAACGTTACAAGCACTATGTTAATTTTACAATCAAATTGTGATTATTTCTTTTTCTTTCGGATGATCAATCTCCAGCTTTATATATAAATAGATAGTAATTAGACATCGGACAAACAAGATTTAGCCTGGAAAATAATTTCCTAGACAAATAGTTATATGGTTAGTGCCTTCAGTCGTTCAGAACAGGCAGTGCTGCCGAAGTTTAAAATAGTTTACAATCAATCTGAAGAGGTTAAGTTAAAATACTGCAATCACTAATAATGTCCACATAGAAAACTTATGCTGCAAACAATTATACATAATATCCATTTATAACAGCTGTCTTGTTTTTTTTAAAACAATAATTTAAAAACTATGTCATTTATGTGATACATGTGCAACATATAAAATGTGAAATATGAAATATTTGGTACAATAGTGCTTGAAACAAATCTCAAATCAAACAAATGAAATTTTAATTATACATATATAATTACCTTGTAAATCAACAAAGTATTTAAAAAAGTAAACAACATTAAAATCTGCTTCATCCATATATATGTATGTATGTATATATAACATGTATATAATTGTATTAAAGATATCTTCATACTTTTGTGACATAAAATATGTTTTTAAAGAAAAACAATTAAAAGAACTATTTTTTTTCTCCACTCTAATCTGGTTACAATCTTATAATCCAATTAAAAAAATGTAAATACAGTAATGATTTATTAAACTGAATCTCATTCTACATTCTTAGTGTTCAGTTAATAGTCTAGATTAAAGTCACCTATGAAGTTTCAGTGACTCAACTGAATTTTAATTAAATTAGAGTATCATACAAATCTCTTCATCTACAGCCTTCTTTTTCGCCTTTCCTTTTGTTAATTTGGTCTTTTGTTTTGTTTGATTTTACACTCAAAGTTATTTCTTAACAGCTTGGATCTTTTTGGTAACCTGACTATGAGTTTGAAAGATTATTCGCTTCTGGTGAGATTTGACTGTTGGCATCAGGCTCACTTTCATCAAGTCTGATGTGACAAAATTTAGGCACTTCTGCAAAGTCTCTTTTAAAAACATTATAAATATACTCGTAAAATAATATTCTCAAGACTTTGTTCTTTTGGGGATTGAAAGGGGTATGAAGTTCATACTGTGCAAAATTTTAAAATTTTCTTCTGCTATTCTGCTATGATTCAAATGCAACTTCTCCATACAAGTCAAACACCAACCATGTGCATCTAAAGAATTTGTGCTTTACTTTGGACTTCTGGCTAAAAATATTCAGATTGGCAGGGTGTTGTGCAGGACACTGGGCTGCGTTTTACTTCCTCTGTCTTGGAATCAACTCGCTAGGGGAGCAAAACCAAGATTTTTTTTTTTTAACTGAGAAGAAAAACCCCAATCATGGTTTGGGTGAAAAGTAAACCTGCAACTGGGATTAAGTTTTTAGCCAATACAACTTAATTATTGCTGAGCTCGAAAGATCCATAAACACTGAATCTCACGAGACTAACTCAACTGGACCATTTCTGCTAGGTATAGTTATGGAGAAAAGACAATATTTGCAAGAATTAAACTATGCTTAGAAAATCTTTAAAACTAAATGTTACCCTTTATGTCTTGAAACATCACAGCTGGTATCAGGTAGTTAACTATTTTAGGTTGGAGTATAGTAAGCATACCATATTTAATATTCATATATGACATAGCAGCACTAGCTTTTTCGAGTTTGTGATTTGTCCATAAGAACAAATTCTTGACTTAGCATGCAGTTTGTGGCAACTCTAGAGAGGAGGAGACGGGGTAGTATGTACAGTAGCCGTGCTTGGCCGTCCGCAGGGAGGCTTCGTGACACTCCGTTCCGCTCCTGCCGGCTATTTCAGGATTATCTGTTAAGAGAAAGGAAAGCGTGATCGCGCTTTTAGGTGATGCAGGGAGAGCAGTTCACCCAGACGGCTGGCGCTGGACTAACTAAGCTCGAGCCTCCCATATGGGACAGCATCCCGTATCCTCACGCTGCCTGCTGAGGTGTTTCCATTTCACAAACCTGGTCGTCTTCCTCCCACACACACTTCCTCACGTGTGTGAGAAGATGCAGAAGGGGTATTTTACGTGTCAAAATACTGGAGATGGCACCGACGCCACAAAGGAAGGGCCTGGCCGTAGGTGGGGTGTGCACCCTCAGCACCCCAGCTGCCAGTGGAGGGGGAAGCAGCCCTGCACCTCCCCAGGAAGCTCAAAAGTGCATTGGTGCCTGGTACAATTCTCCAGCTCCCACCCTGCTCCCACAAAGTCTGGAACAACCAGGGGAAATGGTGGAGGCAGGGACCCTCGCCACTAACAAGCAAAAAAATGTACTGGGCTGGGTGTTTTCAAGAAGCTCAAGTGTCTTTTCAATGCACTTTTAGCAGATGCTTATTTCCTAAAAAAATTATCTGCAGGTCAGTGAACTTGAGAGGGTTTTTCATGCTTCCTTATGTCGAGGGATCCAAGGAGCTGATCATAACGGTACCTCTGTGTGCCTAGCTATTCAGTAACCTTGCTGCTTTACCTCCACAATGTCTCAAACTGAGGTTGAAGCAACCATTTCACAGATTCAAACTCTCGTGCTTCCAGTACTGCAAAGGTTAAATGCACAATGTGCCCACCAACCAACTCAACCTGCTCACACTATTGGGAAACAGTCCAGATTTCCATCACCTGCCCTGAAACAGCTGTTGGTGAAAGTGATGTCAAAAGCCAGGGGTGTGATGTTTTATCACTCCATTGCTAATCTGTGCTCCAGATTTAAGCACAAGTCAAGGAATTAGAGTGCATTGCCCACTCTTCCTGTTTAATTTGGCACTTGACATATTTTTAAGCTGTATTTGTAGGTGGTATGCAAGACACTCATGACAGCAGTTTGACCTACTTGTGTATTACAAAGCTAGACAGCTGCTTAATGCAATATTTATTTTGAAAGAAAAAAAAAAAAAAGGTGTTTTGAAAATAACTTTAGCAACATACTACCTCTGACATACAGATTGCTTAAAAGAAACACACTCGCCTCTGCGTGAAGGGCACTTGTACCAGTCCCCTGCCCGGTCACATTTTAGCACACCTCACAACCGTAACTGCCTTGCTCTCTGTACCCAGTGACCAGCTCCCTGACCCCACCTAACTTGCTGGCATGCCAAAAAGTCATCTTCCATTACCATCAGCACTGAAAATCTGGTGACACGCGAGGCCCCATTGTAATGACACTGTACAAACACCTGCTGCTCCAAAGGGCTTAACATCTAAATACATCATACATACAACAAGGACATATATTTTTAATGAACTTCCACCCATTGTGAGTTTGTTAGCTTATCGCCTATCTTCTGTTTCCTATTGAAATAACAAAGAAATACCATTGCTGAAATAATAAAGCCCTGCCTGTGATAACCCTGGTTCATCTGCAGCACAGTGATTCGACAGTACGTACAAAGAAGGCAGCCATGCTGAAAATAAGAAGTGACCAAGATTATCAGTGCTGATATTTTTAGCATGTTACAACCCAACATGTCAATGTAATTAATAAAGCAGCTTTAGCTATACTGGGTTAGCCATAATCACACAAGTGTACTTAAGGGATCCTAAGGTCTGATTTAATGGGACACAACCTGAAAGTTACTCAGTGTAAAAAACCAGAATTTCAGACACTGAAGTTGCCTACATTGTTTGTCAGCCTCTGAGGGGATAAACTTGCATTTTCCTGTAGCTTTTTTCTCCCTGTACAGGGAGACAGATCACTGCCCCTTATGCCGAGATGTCCTAAAAGGTCAAACAGCCCCACAAGACCGATGCTCCCAATTCCCCCAAAATGTCTGACAGTGAAGGCAGAAGGCCTAATCTCTGGCTGTTTCTTGGGAAAAGGGCTAGACTATCCCTAGTGCTTTGATTAGCCCAAGTGCAACTCACCCTGCCACGTGCCGGGCAGGATGGAGGAGTCCTAGACAGCGTGAAAGATCTGGGACCCCTTCTCTGCCCTGCTCTGGCCAGGGGCAAAGCCCGGGTAAGGACTTCCACCGCCCAGGCCCTACTCCTGCCTTTTCTCCCCTCCTCTTGAAACTCAGGAAACAGTGAAAATAATGTAAACACTTTCCTTTTGTGCGAGAGCACGTCCTGTTTATGGGGCTGTGGGTGCAGGAGGAGCAGCTGGAGCTCTGCCCACCATGGTTCTCCCACTGCCAGTGGCTCTGGAGCCGGCTGGCTCCCGCAGCATCGTCCTCGCCATGCTGCCGCTCGTGCAGGGGATGTAACTAGGGCATGTTGCACCCCGGATATTTCTAGTACACGTAGGAGTCCTCCTAGGAAAAAACCCTCCAGTCTCTCCTTCAGAACAAGCTTCTCCAGTGTGGAGACACAGAACTGTGGAACTACATTTTTTTTTAACCTTATCCACAAAGTGTAAAGCATATCCCGTAGTCTTTAATTATACGTTCACACCCTATTTCTCAGAAGATAACACAACTCTGCCATAACTACATACACATGTATCGGCTTCTGCAACTGTTTTTTTTTTTCCACTGTGTCTGACAGAGAAACATAAAATGCTAAACTACTTTACATGGAAAGCACACTGCAAACCTCTTCTGTTTAATCTACAAATGAAGTAATAAACTGTGATGGAAGATGGAGGCTATCTAAGTCTACATCACTGCTAATTGCCCCACTGCTTGCACACTGAAAAAGGAGAAGCTGCACAGAACATACTGACAAAGGGACACCCCTGCAAACACTTATTACAGAGTCTGTGCTCCCTTGTTAGTTGTAAATAGGTCCACCAACCTTCATGTTCACTACTGTTTGAAGAATTACATCTCAAATTTACATACATATGACTTGTCACATTTGCACTATTATATCATTATACTTCACGGCAACTTGATACAATGCATTGACATTTTTACCATAGTGTATATATAAGCATAAAACCCTGAAAAATAGGACTATACAAGGAGTTTGCATTGTGCCATGTACAAAGGCCTATAGGTCAAGCATGGGAAAGCATTTTCTCATGCTCTGTGTGGGTAAGATCCATAGGTATGCATATAGACATGCCAGAAAACACACCTTCTGCTGCTGCACTAAGAGATCTAATAAGAACACTATTTCTAGCATAAGCAGAATGGACTGGCACTTATGGTCTGGGGTAGTAATCCACAGAAGATTTAATAACAGCAAAGGGCATTTTCTGGAGGCAGTCACAGACATAGGGTACACATCCCATTGCCTTCTTGCTTGGTACCTGTTTGAAGTGCCAGAAAGCTGGCTACCCTTTAGACTAAAATCACAAAAATTGTGCCAGTGTTAGTTACTAGACCTCACTGAAACTAGTAACTAGTGAGCCTAAATTTCTGCAAACTACTTTCTAACAGCGAAGAAGCATCTGCTCTTCAAAATTTTCCAGCTCTTTAGAGGTGACATTTTCAGCTCCCAAATGCCAAGACTGACTTTCTCTCTCTCTTTTCTGTTAGAGTATGGCTCTTTCAGACCTTTACCTTTAGGACCTCTGAGTGACCACAGTGGTCATTAAGCCCCTTGTGCAACACAGAGCATCCCTAAATTCAGCCAGGATTGCTCCTATGAGTGATACAGTTCTGCAGCGTCATCCATGGAAATGACAACAAAGAGAGATGTTACTTGCCAGTGGTTTCAGCTTCTCACTGAACTACCAACCCATGATATGCAGCAGACAAACTGACGTCAGCTCGGGGTTTCCTCAGACCCAGCAAAGCCAGCTGAGATCAGTCATTGTCTCAAGACTTCAAAAGTAAAATGGAGAATCTCTTCTAAATTAAGGTGGAAATCCACGTTTGTGAAGTCTTTTTTTGACACCCAGGTTACTCTGTGCACAGCTTTACTTCATACAGTTCACAGAATTAAACAAATTACTTAGAATCACAGCTGGGTACTAGGAATTTCAAGAGCACCATTTAGCTTGAGATTTGCTGGTTTTAAGCTATAACTCAAGAAGCTTCTTTATCATTTCTGTGTTAAATTCTGTTTCCAGTTCCAGATTTATTAATACAACAATGAATACAGAAAATTCACCATTCTGCATGAATTCAGTGTACATGAACTCTTGTTCAACTATAGACCTGTCACAGTGGATCAGCTGGTAAACTTAACTTTGCATCTACCTCTGACATGTTTCTTTTTCAGAAGTTCTGAAATTATTTCTCCAAATCACACTTTGCTCTGTAAGTATTAATATATTTTAAGGGCATTAAGATCATGTTTGACCTCCACACTGTGAAGCACTTATTCCTCAAAAAATGAACTCATACATAGTAAACATTTTAGACTGTTCAACCTTTCATTTTAAAAGCAATGTAGTAATAGGAGCTTCCTGTAGACAAGATTCATCTCTGATGATTTCAGACTTGTACGCCTCAGCTGGTCACCCTATTTTACATCTTCTTAGCCTTCCTCAGGCAACTTATTTTAGCATGAGACAGATTATCAAGTCATGATGCTTCTTTCCCCTCCACCAAATGTAAAAGTCTGTGGCAAACAGTTCACACTGAGGTATTTAACGTTTAGACACCTGCATCAGGGCAGATGAATCCTTCCCCAGTGACATTTTCTATTTTCATGTTTTTCACACAAGTAGCAAACTGGTCAGATATATCTAGGGTATACATTAAAAATGACAGATATTTTCAGACAGCCAGCTCATATCAGGCTGTCTCATAACTTCTCTTGCTTTCTAAAAATAAAACTAACACCATGTATTTCTTCCCTTTGACATGAAACCCAAGACTATTTATATTTCCCCATGCCTTTGGGAAATGTCTCCATCTCTTTATTTTTCATTTTCTCTTAGAATGCTCTTTTGTGGCATGTGTCGTTCTTTTTCTTCAAAATAAATTAGTCTTTTTTAAATCAAAAGCAGAAAAGGATGAGTAAATATTCAGGTATTTACTGAGAGCAATCACTATAGTATCAGTTATGCTTGGTCTTACTTTATTTTTACACAGCCTTGCAGATGGACTTTTTCACCTCCCATTTCTCCATAGCTCCAGCAGCAGCAGCACCCCCACAGAGCACCAACCTGAGCTCTTTCCAATCCCCCCACCCCAGGACTCCCACCAAAAAGGGATGGGGTTTGCCCCTGTCCTTGACTGGCTAACAGCCCAGCTGACTCCAACTCCCACTTCCATTAAAAGCATCCTGTCTGCTCCCAGTGCTCAGGGCAGAAAGGTACTTGGCTACACGTGCCTCATCTCTCCCACCTTAGCTGCTGTCCTGCCTCCTTTACTGGTTACTAGCCATAATCCCCCACTGGAAGCCTCTTCCTGACCTACTGTCTGCACTATATTGCAGGTTTTGTCACCACTGCAAGAGCCCCCCTTCCTTGTCTCTACCAAGTACGTTTGCATGTTTGTGCATCCATCTAACCCCAGGCCTGCCTCACCCATTTGTCCTTTTCCACTTTCAAAATTCATGGTCACTGGTTTGTACCCCTGTCAAACTAGCATCCTTCTACAGAGTCATCTGCATACACTGAAAAGAAAAAAACCTAAATAAATGTATCGCCAAACAAAACCTAGAGGAACTACTAGCAGGGTTGGAGGGACCTGCTGAAAGCAATTTGTTACCCCTGCTACCACTGCTGTACACTTCATCACTTTTCATAAACACACTGAGCTCCACTTTGCGTCGCTGGCTTCTTTCCTTTGCTGCTACTCCTCTCTTGATGGCCAGAAACCTCATTCTCATCTCCAGCACATTATGATTTAATACATACATGCTTTGTTTTTCTCACTAACTGTGGACGTCTCCTCAATTCAGGGTTGAAAGAGGATTTTTATCTTATTGCTTCTCCATTAACCTAATGCATCCCCAATACATTTGTCTACTTTGCTTAACAATAAGGTGACCTCTGATTTGTATATAAAGGGTGAGATGTCTAGGCCACAGACGATCCCCTTGGTTGCATGCCCATATGGTGACTAATAAGGGGGGCATCAGGTGTTTTCTGAGGGGTAGACGTCTTATTTGCTTGGCTTTCTCACAGCCCATCTCCTGCTATGGTAATTCCAGTGCCTTGCTCCATCCTCACTCTTCTTCCCTAAATCTGAGTGTGCTCAGTTCTGCCTGTCCCATACGTTGATGATATGCCTCTGGAAATGGCTGAGGGTCAGATGTCCACGCTGAAGTGGACACATCTGCTAGTACATTTTCATTCCATCAGGTACAAGCTGTTGGCCGTCAGGTTATCAGAAAGCTGACAAAGACTTTGTGTGAATCCAACTCTTCACGATGATCTAAAGAAAAGATCAAGGCAGCTCTGGGATCCCAAAGGGCTCAAGGGTTCAACAGAATCATTCTTCTCATGTAATATTCACAAGATCCTGAAAAAGAGTCCAAAGCCACTTGTGCTGCCAACTCCTTAGCATGCTTATGAGCTTCAATAGGTATTTACTCAAGTAATAATGTATAACATTTAAGTTCAACTTAATAGGTATTTACTCACTCTGAAGAAACAGGACTAGTTGCTTTAAAAATGAAAGCAATCTGGCTCTATTTATTCTTCCTTAAAGTAATAAATAATGCAGTACTAAAAATTGATCATAATATAGTCTAATATATTCTACCAAAATCTATTTTAAACTAATTGCACAGACAGCAGACAGACTACATAGAAATGAGAAAACCACTGCTGTAATATTTTAGGAGCACCCGTACAGTGACTGTTTTGAATAGCCACTCAATTTTACCTTTCATCAGGTCTGAACTACTGCAACCACCTGCGTTTTTCACTTCCTATTTTCAGGTCATTTTCCTTCTCTTCTTGAATTTAAGAAACTGCCAGAATAGGCTTACATAGAGGAACTGAGAGCACAAAGGAGTGAAAGTTGTGCATTACCTGTGAAAGTCCCGTATTCCTTTTGTATGGGTGTTACTTCTCCAAACCTGCATTTTCTTAGGTGTCCTCACCTAGTCTTTTCTTCTTCTTTTAAGAAAACCTGCTTCATATTTTCCTCTTATACCTCATTCATGCCCAAATCATGCAAAATGAGGCTGCCACTACACATATGGCATCCCTTTCAGGCAAACGCCGCAACTGCACGCAGAGCATGGCTAGCACTTCTGCAGGTTCCCCAGCAGTAACCATGGCCCTAAAACCCCTCCTCTCCCAAAACCTGGCTCTCCAGCTCAGACTCCCTTCCAAGTGAGACGGTCCACTGTAACATCAAGAACTTAAACACAAAAAGGCACCAAACTTATGTTCATCAAGGTTACTCATCAGTCACCACACTTCTAACACATGTTTCATGAAACTCACTATACTTATAACTTCTCTGAGGAAATCCTACTGTTCCTGACATTTGACTACTTACCACTTCCTTAATTTTCTTCTTGCTGGAATACACTCACATAAACAGACATACATACTCTTGCGTGTCACTGCAGATAATACTGCACCAAAATTGAAGTCAGTTAGAGTTAAATCTCTGCCTCGAGCTGAAAGTCATGACAGGTACAACAAACAAACAAATAAATAAATAAATAGATGTTTCCACTGCAGTTACGTGGGCAGCTCTCTGCACACTCCAAGCCAAAGACTGGCATTTCTGGCGGGCAATAAATCATAGACTGAGATAAAAATATCATATTCAGTTAATTCAAAGGAAAATAGTTGGAACAGCTAGAGATGTCCAGATGCAATTATTTCAAAGAACAGAATCCCACACAAGTACATCTGGAGCTCTGCACTGCACTGTGTTGTTAAAATTTTATGATGGAAAAAAACAGACTCACATGAGCTGTGTGTACATGCTAAGCAAAATGAAACTAACTCATTTTTCCCCAATACCTACAAAATCAGTTGACCTCAGAAAAAATTTCCCATGTTTAAATAAGAAATATATGCCCCAGTAGACTTTTACTCAACTTGTCAAAGTATCATTTGTTGAATTGAAAGCAAGAACACAAAACAAACTTATATAAAATATAAATACATTTTTCTAATTGCAATGATATGAAAGCTAAGCCAGTCTGTAACAGGAAAGGGAAATATGTCTTGATTTTTGTTACATAAAAGTGTTCGCCTTTGCTTACTGCTCATGTTATGTGATACTGCCACCTAGCAGGCTGTCAGAGGAAGTCAGATTTCAGTCCTCTACAGGGGTGGGGGTGTTTGAGGGGGAGTTTCTAAAAAAAGCCAAAACAGAGATTTTCCATTTCTTCCCACTGACTTCTTGTATATGAGCATGTGATCTAAAACTCTGTATGCAAGTCTGCCAGAAGTATTCATCATCTCTACAGAAACAACATGCTATCTTAAGAGACAAAAAAACGTTATTAAAAGTAAAACAAAGACTTGGTTAAAGTTTGCATGAGACCTAAAATAGAGTTCTTTTAAATTTTCCCGGGTAATCTTTTGGCTTTGCTTCTTTGCTGCCTTACAGTTTAAGAAAACAAAGTTTTGCCATGTATTTTGTAATGTTAGTTGTTTCAAGGTAATTCAAAGGCTCTTTTCTTGACACTGCTTGAGATTCGTTGTGGGCTTTAAGGTTGGAAACTCTCTCTTCTTGAGTCTACAAACTGTTAATTCTGACAGTTACAGCTACTTACATATAACTCAGTGTCTTCAGATAAGATAACTTGATTGAATTGAGGCTTGCGATTCTTGGGTGACTAGCATGAAAGAGGCAGCAAGTAGTTTGACTCCTACTGTGACAACCTGTTGCTATTCAAATACCTTCTCTAGAGAAATGACTCTTCATGATCAGGGATCATTTCAGTTCATTTTCCTGGCCTGGTGAAGGTGCAAGGTAAGATGTCCAGTCCAGTCCTGCATCCCAGATGCCAATGCCTGCTGGTACCTCTACATTGCAGCAGCATGGCACCATACATGGGCTTGCTAGATGCCCAACACTCTTCTGCCTAGGGCTCGCTCCCCGTAAACATCCCTCTGATAACATGTCTGAGAAAGGAACCTGTTCCTCCATCTCCTTTTTTTGACTTTTTCATGTCAGATTCAAATGGCCCTTTCTGTTGTTTGAACAGAATTTTCTATAGGTGTATTTAAGTTGGGACTTTATGAAACTTTTAGACCAAAACTTTTGGTCAAAAAAGGGAGAAAAATAGATACTTATTATTCACAGCAGAAGTGCCTTCCTACCTGTTCCCCCATTCTCTTAGAAACTGCAATTAAAGCTTTTCAAATCACTAACCAGAATTTTGCATAGGATCTTATTTGTAATGTATACTGGCACTAAAGATGTAAATAACATTTGTTTCCCCTTCCCACCTTCCTTCTCAAAAGCTTGCTTTTAATCAACAAAAAAGGCTATTTCCTACTACCTTCCAGATTTTTCAATTAATTTTCACTGTATACTGCTACTCTTCTCCCCGTTTACAAGTTCAGCAAGTTTCCACAAGGAAGAAAGGGAACATGAGACAGAAAAAGTGTTGTCAGCAACACTGAAGACATCTCCCTACCCTGCCAGAATGCTTCCCAGGGCTAGATGGGTAGCCTGGAGAGGAAGCCCTTTTTGCGGACACCAGGGAATATTTGCAAGATTTTTGCAGAAGCAAAAATTAGCCGAGTAGGTGCCACATGACATTTTGGTCTAAGAAGAATCTGCCTCCTTTGGGAGTGGCGGCTGCCTTTGTGAGTACCTTGGCAAGGAGAGGTGCTGTGTTGCTGCACGTCCCAGCTCTCCTCCCTCCTGAGGGAGCTGCCATGCACAGCACCTCAAACCCCCGTTAAACATTTGGCATGTTTGTATTTTACGCTATGTTAACTACTTTTTGAATTCCGGGGGAAATATTTTAATTGTCTTTTTGTTTGTGGCACTTGAATGTAACATAACTATTTTTATTTTCACTTCATTGTATTTTTACAGATTTTGACAAGACTGAAGGCTACTGAATGATTTCATAATTAATATCTGCATAATTGTCACCTAATTTAGTGTGAACGCTGATGCATAATTTAAAACAGCTGTGCTAGATAATCACAAGCCTTAGCATGAGACAGCCTGTTGATCTGATATTTCTTTTCAGACACAGCCTATAAGTGTTTCATTTTTCTACTGGATCTGCCTTTAAATTTTTCCTTCTTGGTTAAAGGTCATATAACCAGTATAATAATGTTGTCACTAAATAACATCTGTACAGAGCATTCTGTGCAATGCTATTTCTGTACTGTCACTTTTAGGCCCATGTTCATTGCTACAGAAAATAAAACTGTGTACTGTTCCGTACTGAAGTGATGTGAGCAAGACTATTTTCTTTAAAATCATTAGGAAGTTGGTAGCTGCCCTGTAATAACCAAGAACTAAGGTAGCACCCACTGAGCTTGAGGACACAGATTAAGACACAGAAATGCTGGTGTCAACCTCCTGTTGCAGTCAGTGGGGTGATACAAACTAGTCAGTAAGCCAAGAAATCCTGGAGATCGCTTCACATGATCACCCACACTGCAGGCTTGTGTCATTTGCTCACCAGGCTTTTAGTACCATTTGGGCTAAGGTCTCCTGCTTGTAATCCACCTGCCAGTTCAGAACTGTGCAGATATGCCTGTAGGTCCTGTATGGCATCTGCCAAGCTTGTCAAAATGCCTTGGATAACCTAGACTTCCAAGGTTATCTTAGCACAGTCTTAAACATTAGTAGACAAATGTTTAGGAAACTGAATCAAGCCCTGCATAAGTTCTGAAGGGTGAGCCAGACTGTTCTCCAGACTTCATCTGACTGTGCTGATAATCTTCAAAGTCTACAGTGGATACTTAAACTTCCAGCTGGCATGTACACACCCACACTCAGACAGCAACACTTAGGTTCTTAATTTTGGGCAGAGTCCTAACCTTTTAATCCTTATAGGACTCACCCATGAGTGTACGTAAATGAAGCAATAGTAAGGCTTTCTACTTAGAAATTTAAAGCCCCCAAAGCAGGTGTTGGCATTATTCAAAATTGAAATTCAGTCCCAGAATTCAGAATAATACCTCTCTCAAATAGTGCTAGGACTGTGAAACCTGTGAGTGAAGCTGAGGAGGTAACAGTTTCCTTGCTTGCTTGAGTACTTCTAGTCCACTAGCTACAGGAATAATAATTAAAAGCTTTGTTAACGATCTCTCAAGTATTTATTTACACACAATTACTGTATTAATATTTTAAATAAGATGTTTTACATACCTCTGCCCACATGCATGCACTAGAGGGAGCTAGGACCATACTGTCCATATACATGCCCTAATGCTGCTTCTCAACATCATTTCACACTCCTTGCTGGTGCCATCCTCCAAGCAAATGTTGTCAGCATCCCCAAACAACAACTGAACGTAAGTTTATGAAGGATCTAACTCTGGAGCAAGGCTAAGCAGCTGTGGCTTCCAGCTCCACTCTGGTGGGAATGGCTGGAGCAGTTGTGAAGGGAGGAAAGAAAAAAAGGGGAAGGATCTCTCACCTCTGACAGGTCATGCTCCTGGGACTTATCTCACATACCTTTGGAAGTCCACCTGCCTTTCACTGGAAATCCCAAGCTGAAGTCCTCCCCTCTGTCCCCTCTCAGCCTGGCAGCTAGAGTCAGTGGGGACACCCCCTCACAAGATGTCCACACGCAGTGAACAGCAACACCAGCAGCTCTTGTATCAACTGACTTAGATTTCAATCAGGATTTGTAAAACAGGGTTTGCTAAGCACTTTTGCTCCATCCTGTTTTCACTGCACTGAGCCAAAGCAATTCTTCCCACCTCTGAAGTACTCTGCAAGAAAATTATTTTAGTTTTAAACCTAATTTCTGTAAGTCAGGAAAAGACATTTCCAATTTTCCATATATTCTTAACCTATGTCACCCTGCATGATGTACTACCGCATAGCCTTTAACCCCACACAATTTTCTTACATGCTTCATGCCATACATTGAAAGCACAATGCATAGAGCTGCTGGCCAAGCATGACTGACTGTGTATGTTCAATGCGGGCACATTTTGAGCCGTTTCTCATGCTATTTTCAAAAAGAAAGGACATAGAGAACACATGAGACACAGTTCATCTTTTTTTGAAATACAAGCTGACAGCACATGCTAAATAATTTACTGGACTCAAGAGTTTTTAGGGTTTTTTAGACATCAAGCTGAGACTTTGTAACTTTTGGAATGTTGACTTTTCCTTCCACTGGTACTTCAAGGATACCTGGGTCATCACATTCAATCCAAGGAAGTCCAGCAGACCTTCCTCAGGGCAGAATACTAAGTCAAATGATATTGAGCTAAATGATTAAGCCTTGCCACAACTTTTTTTCATGTCTGACATTGTGAGGAGAAGCCACAGGAGCTGAAGTGGGACAGGTTGAAGACTATAGGTCAATTAGAAAAGTGCAGTAGAGACACTGGAAAGAGGAAACCATATCCCACAGATACATAAAAGCACAGACCAGGAAAGGAAATTTTATCTAGATGCGAATAAGAGAGTCCTTTTCTGAAATACACAGGAAAGGTTAAATCCATACAAGAGGACACAAAGGACATTACAACCATGAACAAAGTCTTAACCCAAGTTAATTACCTGCTCCTTCTGTGTTTTTTGGGCTAAAAAATACTGAGAGTTAGGACCACAGAGCTACTATAGGGACTTTCCCAGTGTTGTAGCTTTGTCTCCAACTATTAGGAGGTTGTAAATAAACAGCAAACTTGGAGATTTGCCTCTTACAAAGAAGTAGTAACTACTATGACTTTCCCTACTTTCAGAGGTTTTTTACAGAAGCTTTTGAAGATTTGCAATGACTAAAACAAAGACAGGAGTGAGAAGAAAAAGACAGTGATGGCACATGCTACAGAAGCCAACAAGAAAAGCTGCCAGGATGGGACTTATCTCCTCCATGTGCCGTGGTGCAGAGCTTTGGTTATGCACCTACGCTCCTTCCACAGGCAAAAGAAAGAGGCAGGACCCTCCAGGGCAATTCATCTTGCCCTAACATGGACTTCTAGAAAAGCAGATGAACTGGATGCCGAACTTCCAAATGGTTGAAATTAAACAAGTGGAAACCCATCCCCGTGTTAAACTATCCTTTAATTTCAGCATGAAGTTCTATGTCTACACATACACAAATATATGCAACTAAACAAATACAGGCAGACACTTTTTACAACTCCTGCTAAATTTAAAGTGCTCTGATCATCCAACGTAAACAAAATCTGCACTGGGAAAGGAGGGGCTCTGCTTGCTATACTGCTAGATGAGAAAGTACATTAAAGCACATCTATTTCTATGCAGTGGTAGGTACTAGTTACTCATGTGAAAGTATTCCCATTAACTAAAAAAACCCCAAAGACTGCTTACTGGCCCTCTTGTAGGTGTACATGTATTTATTCTACTTCAGCCACAGCTAGCCTCACTGGTGCTCGGGAGTGCAGGTGGTGGAGCTGCCCTGCCTGCACTCCTGTGCTGGAGAGGGTCCCGAGTTGACGCTCTCCTCAAACCTCTCCATTTTCTCATAGTCCCTTAGCATCTTCAAGTCCCTTTGTCACCACAAAACTACACTGGATACCACCCAACAATTTTCTGCTGCAGACGCTGTTCTGGGAAGGACGATGAAATGCACCATTTTCTTGCTGCACCTTCCTCCTCATCCCAAGCATTTTTTCATTAAACCAAGCTAGCTGTCAGAAAAGAACGCACAAAACGACACCCCTCTTCTGATGAAAATGCTAGAAGCACAAACACCACAATGCTGGCAAACGAGCCTTTCAAAGAAAATAGAAAAAACAGACTTGTTTGTGTTTCTTTATTAAAGTAGTGTGTATTTCAGAGGTAGTATATTTTTCCTAAATTATTATAAATAAACTCTTGCAGCAATATTTTTCCATGGGATAATTAAATAGGTTTGGACCCAACAGTAAAAAAAAAATTTAAATCTGCTGGTATAACATTTTTAAGCAAAACATTTTCACTGATTTCTCTGTAATTCCTTGGCAGGTGAAGGGGAATGAATCAACATGCGAGTGTTTCTACTAAGTCTGCAACAGCTTGTTGGTCTGGCCAGGAGCAACACAAGGAAAGGTGATGGGGATACAGCCCTTTGCTTTCTCTTGGTGAGCAAATTTGCTTGCTTCCTCAAGTTGGACCTCTCAAAACCTGAGGGAAAAGAGTGGCCACTTCTCAGGTGGAAGTGCCCAAGCATGGTCCCAAAGGAATGGAAAAGCCAGAGCGACCCAACTGCTGTGCAAACCTCTCTCCTGGCAGAGTTTGGGTGCATCAGGGTGGGAATCTCTATAGCTCCAACAGAGGAGTAAAGCTACATACGCTGAGTCTACCCTGGGAATGAGGTTCTACAGGAGGAGGGGGAAATCCCACTGATATGAAAACTGCCATTAACATAACAAACCACAGAAGAAAAGGAGAAAGTAGTATCTTTCCTAGCCTGCCTCTGCCAATAACTCTAGGAGTTCTTTATAACAATGTCTTTCCTTCGGGAAATATAATTCCTGGGTTAAAGATACACTTTCAAACATAAAGCAGGCATAGTCATAAATATCTCGAGTGCTGTTTTGATCACTAGCACTTACAGAAGACATTCAATTTTGTTTATTTTCTTTTTTCAGTTGCCTTGTCCCGCTTGTGATTTTAGACAGCTTCTATGCTTACAAATTAGTGACTTCCACACACCACATGGAGAAGGCTACATTAACAGACCTGAACGTTTGAAGCCTGTGATGATCTTCTTTTGAACTTAGGAGTTAATAACAGACTTTTGTAAGTACTTCAGTACTAGGGTGATTCTAACTCCAGCTGGGTTAATTACACAATAATTAGGTACAAACATTGCAACACAAAACACAGCTACATCATTATTTGCAACAAATGTTAACTCTAAATAAGTGCAACCTGTCCCACAAACACTTGCTATAAACGACTTAAAAATAAAAGTAAAATTTGATGGGGTAAACACAGAAAAAAAAAATTCTCTGGGAGAATTTTTTTTGTTAAAAAAAATTAAAATAAAAATCTCAGCACTCATTTAGAGTTCGGGATCTTGTGAAAGAAAGCTTTAAAAGGAGCAAACCTGATTTGCTGTGGCTGTTGCGGCGAAGGGAACACTTGTTGCAGGAGTTGTTGCTGCAGAGACAGTGGCGGCCGTAGCGTTGTGCATCATGGGTACTTTCAGGAGGGGAACCATGGAAGCAATGAACAGGAGGGTGCAGCATTATGGTAAGAGAAGTGGTATTTTTGGCATGGTGAATATCAAGAGCAGCAAGCCATCATCATGGGTTAAACCGGCAGATGGCATGCAATCACAGTGCAAAGCGAGAAAGCGTGGCGGAGAAATAAAAAAAAAAAAAAAAAAAAAAAAAAAAAAAAAAAAAGGAAAATAGCTTATTACAAGTACAATTAAAAGAAGGTTGTCAACACAATCGGCGATTCCCAGAAAAAAGAGCAAGGACCACTGAAAATGCAGGTGTTATTTCTAAGAAGAGGATTACTTGTGGAAATTAGGTCTCTACCAAAATAGGCCGTTACCTAAGAATTTTTACATGGGCAATTTGTTCTCCCCCAGTATCAATATAAAGCACTTAAAAATAAAAATCTACTTAAAAAACCCTGGTGGTTTGTACTGGGAAGGCAATTGATAAATGTTTATCTTCAGTTTTAAACACAATCAAAAAGAAATAATTTTCATCTATCTTCATTTTGAAGTAAGCCAGATACTGTCTTCCTTTATAATCCAATTCATGCATTTTTCTACTAGCACTGCATAACTGTTAGACTTTATCAGAGTTAAATTACCATCTGCTTTGAGGCAAAAATCAGGAGCAGGATGATAATAATTTTTCTGATTTAAATACTACTTTGTTTGATCTAAAAAAGCAAGGTCGATTTTGTGAAAGTCGCTTCTTTCGCTCATTTTAAGAATTAATCAGCATCTTCATGGGAGAATTAACTTGATGTTTTAAAGGCTTGATAACTGCTTATCTGAGTAGTCCCACAAAAAAATAAATCACTGGCATAGGACTACATAATAGAAGAAAGATTACTTTTCTGTCTTAGAGGGTGTTGCACTGGACTTCCATTTCGCATGCCCAAAATGTTAATTCCAAGCTGAAAATACATTTAAAGGAGGAGCAAGGTTCAGATCATGGGTTTCAACAGAACTCTGTGGATCAAAGTAGGCATTTCTGGGAAACGCTGATAAAACTTTCTAACACACAGCAAAAAGGAGAAATAGGCACACCACTATGAAACTTTAAAACACTGATGAAATTTGCTGGCTTTTTCCAGTATTTTATGATTTTATAGTACTAGACAATATAAAATATAAAGAGAAATAAAACTTCGGAAACTGAAAAGCAGACTGGAATTCATGGTATTATGCTTTTGCAGTGTAGTTGTTATAGCAGGTGATATCATATCTAACTGCAGCTTTCATCTACAAATCTAAACACTCGAAGTCAACCAGAAGGACAAGAGAACCTTTACTTCTAGTCAGTGCCTACATCTTGCCTAGGATTTTTGAAACAAGTGAATATACATAATATACAGTATAAAAAAGAGATCAATAAAGAAATTTGGAACCTACCAATACTGGTAGCGGGTGTCATGCACAAAACTGACCCTGCGTGTCATGCAATGATAGGTGAAAAAAGTGGATAAAGGGAAGAAACAGGTTAGCCGTTTAGAGTTAACATTCAAAGTGAGATTCAAGCATAACCACAGAGAAGTAAGTTAGTTAAATGAAACTGTAAGGTCATTCATAGCTTTGCTTTAACACAAAAAAGGTGATTGTGTTCATTCTAAACTCCTGAGTATACTGTGTGACTTTTGGCATGTTTCTGTGTGTATACAAGATACTTCATAAACTTTATTTAGTACTTTTATCCTTTCACTTAATACTTTTGCAGCAACAGGTTTTTGTTTATAGAAACATCTTTGGTTAAATCGCACATTATTTGGGAATTTTAGAACTCATTGCGTAACTCAGCTCAGTAGTGTGCAGATCAACATTCACCAACTTTCTGATGTGCAGCAGAGAAAGAAATTAAAATGGAATTAGCTGATACTGTTCTGCAACGGCTTTGCCACATTTGTGTTTGATGTTAACATACTCATTCTTAACATAATGCTGGAGGTGGAGAGGTGCTTTTGACCAAAGAAAACACTACTGTGACAATTCCTCAAGCTAAACACCTCAAAGCGTGTAACGCTCCAGCAGAAGGCTCTCAGCACACCTCAAAGATGCTCTGGAAGGATGGCTCACCTGCCATGGTTTAGTTTTAGTGCCTAGTCCAACTTTAACCTTTCTGAGAAGACCAAATGATAAAAAATCCCTGTGTATTTTCAGTACAGTGCATATAGCAAGCTGGTGAAGGTGAGCAGGTAAAACGACTAGTCACAGGTACCTGTATATTTGATACAAAGTCAAATATGCTTCCTGTATTCCTGCTTACTTACTGCTGCAGCCCCAACCATCACAGCAGCAGTGTAACTATGAATGACCTTATCCAAGAACAGTTCCCAGAGAATACACAAAGTTCCTCCTCTAGAGGCTATAGAAACACTAACAAACAGCAATGGGAAGAGAGAAAAGACCTGTTGTTTTTAAGATCATCCACCAAACAATAAAGAGAAGGTGACAAAGCAATCAAACTGATGTAAAACAAACAAAGTGCAGAACTTTGGAGGTAAGCCATGCTAAGTCAAGCCCCACACTTTTTATTAGAGGAGCAAGTGGTTAAGAAAGCAGAGAAGTTATATAAAACAATTAAGTTTTATATATATTCCAGCAGCAAAACTTATCTGAAAATTTAACTTAATACACACACACACAAGGAACACATTTGAAAATTTATACCAGTTCAGAAAATATCACACAATCATTTAAAATCCAACAGATGATGTCATGCATTGCTCCTTAGGCCTAGGTGGCATGACAGTCCTTACACCCTTCCAACCTTCTCAGGAAAGGTGGGAATATCAGACGTAGCATCTTTAATGAAAAGTTCATGACACCCTCTCATATAGAGGGGGTTCCTCTTCCCTAAACTCCTCCCATACCCCACTCCTCTTTCTAACATCCCTTCTAGGTGCTCTTGGTGTTCACAAAGAGCAGGACGTTCAGCACTTTGAGAAAGGTTTTCTACTCTGGGCTTGGGCTCCATCTGCTATGTTATACCTCTATTTCTTCTTTTTCAATGCACTTGTTTTGGGGCTTGCTAACAACCTGGCCTTTAAGGTTTGGTTTCAAGATCCACCCTTCCTACCATCAGAAATTTGTAAGATAAAACTATAATTACAACCATTAGTTGGAAAGAGGGATGGTCAATAAAAAGTACAAAGAATGAACTACTTAAGGAAGCATGAGCATTCCAAAAGTCTGGAAAATAACCGAATGCTATTTCACTGAAAAAGGTTTAAACTACTGTATTTTCCATAGTTAATATAAAATCCTTGGCAATTGCAAATAATAGCGATAAGCCCTGAAATGGAGTGCTTAAGAGAAAGAATAATGCATATCCTACTGCAAATTCTCAGGGTTACAATGTAAAATAAATTTCTGGAAATTTCTGTATGTTTGTAAGCACAGGACAGTCTTCCATTGAAGTCCAAATAGGCAGTCTCACAATTTATTTATTTTTTTCAAACACTCCCATAAATGTCAGTATGTTTTCTGCCACAGATATTCTGGTGCACCAATGTGCTAAAAATACAGCATGCTATAACTTACTATTATAAATACAGGGGCAGGCTCCAAGGTTTGTTACTCAGGCCTTATAGGAAATTCCATGAAGTCAAAGCCATCTGTGTTTGTTTTTATCTTTAAAAACATATGGGAATGCTGATAGATTGGGAAATCATCATGTGTTGCATTTCATTCCTTGTTTAACCTACATTATTTCTATAAACTAAAATAACATTGCTGAAATGTCAAGTGCATTTGCAAACACATAGTTTTAAACAATTCTGGAAGTTCACACTCGATAACATTCTGATACTAGAATATGTAATTTGTTAATTACAAATGAAATCACAGAGTTCATTGGGCAGGATATTTACCTTTGAGAAGTTTGGAGTGGGGGTGACTGACATAATTTAGAGGGTTATGTTGTTATTGTTTACACGAGCACCTAGCACATTCTTTCTCTCGCAGTGTTAAAGAGGAGCCCTGCCATCAGACACGGTGCAGTTCAAGCCATCTCTAAATGCTCTGATTTTTACAGAATTCTGAGCACTGAAATGCAAACTATGTTCACTCGTCTTCAGATCACCCCTTTGAAGAATTATAACCCCAGCTATTAGCCGCAAATGCTAGGAAAAGTTCTGGGGGCCTTCCAAAATGAAAACCATGAAAACGCATCTGATGCCTCAAAGCCCTTTAGTGCAGCTGCGGGGAGCGATGTGGTTCACCAGTGCTTCCACACTGGTATCGACTGGAAGGTTATGGCTGGTGCTCCCCTTCTTGCTCTGCTCATGTGTGGCTGGGGTAATCCCCATGGCTGCAAATCAGCACCCGAGGGAGCAGAAGGATGTGCCCCAGCCACGACACACTTTGAGTGGCATTTCTGGAGCGTGAGGCTTTTCCCAGCATTTTTGTTGGCAGAACTTTGCCCTTTTGTCTCCTAGGAGAGCGCTGGCAGATAAAAGTCAAAACACAGACAATTTAAGGTAGGAAAAAAGGGGCAAACTCTGGACAACGATGAACGAGGCCATGAATGTGAAAAGCAGCCTAACGGTATGTTGAAATTTCTGCTGCAACTCTTGTACTTTTGCAGGAGGAATTAAAATAATGTGTAAATTATCTGTGCAGACTTCACCTCAAGTAGGGCAGGGAGCATAAAAAACCCTTCAGTTAAGTGCAACCGCCTGACATGGAGGAAGCCTAAGGAACACAAAATTGGTTCAATGTGGGTACAACATACCTGTTGGGATAAATGCTGCATGTTGCTGCAACTGAGCATTGGCAAGAGCCTGTTGATAGTGCAAGACACTGGGATTGAAAACGGCACTGGCACCATTGCTTTTTTCAAGTGCTTGTCTCTTTGGTAAAGGGTGAAGAACACCAGGAGGAAAGGCCTGTAAACAAGAAAGTTAGTTAAAATGGCATCATTTTTAAGACTTTGTCTGTAACACATACATAAATACAAAAACTTATTATTTTTTAAAGCAGCTAAGGATGCCTTGCCATGCATATTAACTCAAAGCACAGCAATGTAAAATGAGTGAAATTTTGTTATTGATAGCAAAAGCATGGTACTATTAACCTAAAACTGTAGCAGCACAACTACTGAAAAGAAAGGTCTTTAAAGCAACAAAAATGGCATTGCCTTTAAATAGGTTTTCAAATATTATAGGGAGAAAAAACCACTTGTGTTTCATTGCCAAGTATTTTCTTTTTTAGATTTAAATATCATTTCCTATTGTTATACAGATTAATGGATTACATTAAGCGTTTTCAATTACAGAAGCAGTTTTATCTCAATTCGACTTTTCATGAGAGGATATTTAAAAAAATGAAACCATGTTAGGAACCAAACTAAATCGTCTGCATTTATTACGTATGAGAATGAGATGGATAAATAGAGTTTCTGGTAAATTAACGAGTATGTGAAATCATTTCCGGTTGATGTTCAAAAGTAAAGCGATACAAATTTCATTAGTTGCTTCTCTGAAAAAAAAAAAAAGCTACATGCAAAGCAAAAGGTGAAAGGTCAAAGTACCAGGTCTACAGTTGCTTCGAGAGGTCGCTTCATTGCTTTGGCAGTCGACTGAGTCTTTTAATAACAGGCAGCGAGCACATGATGGCAGTGGGCCAATGGGATTCAAGCGAATTAACATACAGGTAAACAGCAAGCAGAGGTGCATCATGGGAACGGCATTGCATTTGTGGATAGGTGAGAAGGAAAAAAATATTCTGAATGCAATATACAACATACAAAACACTAGGCATGCACAACAACAAAAATGTCTTCTAAAGAAATGAATATTACATTTCGAATTAGTACCGAAGCAAAAATGCATCTACTATACCTTAGTTAAAAGCATATAAGAGAGTAAAATATAGATGTTTGAAATTCAGGAAAGTTGAGTAAAACAGCAGCTTGCAGACACTATTAAGCATCGTATAAACACTTCACAGAGATGCAGAAAGTTTTAAGGATATGCCTATAAGAATTCCTGATAAGTTAGTGGTCACATTTTAAAGCGGAAATATCCATTTGGAAGGCTACATTTTTAAATACAAAGTACTAGTAAAAGTTGTAATGCATTACAAATGCTATTAATATCAGTGCTTACAAGGTAAGGGTCTTTTAAGTAAGAGAAGTGTGTCACTCAATAGATTTGGGGTTCAAAGTGAAAGAGGTTCTCCTCTTCAAATACAAAGCAGAATAAACAGCATGTCTAATTACACTAACTTATCATTAATTCTGTTTTTTCCCCTACAGCTGGGTCATTTTTGTAGATTTTTTTTTTTCTCCTTGGAACTTACCACATTACATTGAGAGGGGAAAAAAGTCTTTCAGATTTTAAAACATTTTCTAAATTTTGCTACAACCTTCAGTACTAGCTTCAGAAGCAGGGAGTAAAAGTACTGCTCTCAATTCATAAGCGAACATTAACGTGTAAGTTATGATACTAGTCCTGCATTATTAATCTTTTTAAAAGAAAGTATTTAGGCATAGTACATAGACATATACATTTATGTATACTTTCATAATAATATCAAACTTACGGCTGATATGATGGTATTTTGTTAATAATCTTCTCATATAAAATACTACTTTCAAGTTTTATCGTAAATAATTCTTACAAACCTTTGGAAAGGAAGATTTATTTAGAAATCAGAATTTTTACTTTTGTTTTTTAAACACAGGCTGATATTTAGCTCTTTTTAGGACATGCAGATTATGTCTATCTTGATATCAGTATGTGGAAATAGGGAACAAAAGTGAAAAAAAGGAGGACAAGGCACAAAATGCCTACAAACAGGTTATGGTCTCAAGATTAGCTACTGCCAACATGGTATTTTGCAGGATAGCCCTCACTGCCTATTCCTTGTTCCTGGTTCTGTTGCATCTACGTTGCATGGGGCTTCCTTCCCCATCTCTCCTTCAGCACATTATGGATTACATACCCTGACCTACAGGATCTGCTCATGTTTGGGTGCAAGACTCAAGAGATAAAAAGAAACTCCCGGTGCAAAATGAGGATCTGAAGCGCCTTCTTGTGTCTAAGCAGGGTGCTGTGGATAGGGCACAGCCTCAGACTCACTCTGTATCCACCATGGATGGAAGTCTACATGGAGGAGAAGCATTACATCTGAATTCAGCATTATGTGATGATGAAGTCCACAAATTCAAATCAACATCATTAACAGTAAAGCACTTCAGTTAATTACCTTCATTATCCAAACACAGATCTTCTCTGATCTCACTTGTTAATTGACTATCTATTTATGATAGCCTTTCTCCACTTCTTCTTCATGCTCTTCTTAACCTCACCTCCGTATTTGAAGCTTTTTGCTGGCTTTCCCCCCATCTACTACAGCAAGTTTGGCCTCACAGTTTTCCCAACCTGAAGGCTTTAACTTGAACTGTTTCTAGACCTGCTCATCAACCTTGTTTCCATGTAGTCCTTGCCTCTTTTCAGTCTTTCAGACTGTCCATTTTTCTCTTCCACTTCATATTTTCTTTCTTTTTGTCCTGATGGTAAAACCTCCTGCTCAGCATTTGATCTCCTACATAACTAACAAGCGAAAAAAATCAATAGCTACAGTCTGGACAGGAAAAGGCTACAGAAAGGAAATAAACATGATAGCAAAAATGATCAAACATACTGAGGCATAGTATTTGTCTGCCATATGTCACATTGGTACGCTATGTCTCCTGGAACGTGAGCAAGACCTACACAGCAGAGGCCTGCATGTATGTGCAATTTGCTCCTCACTAAAATCAAACACAAGAAGGGAAGCACACAAGAGGTGGAAGAAGGGACAGATGGCCCAGGAGGAATAGGGACATAGCCTGGGCATGCAGGGATGGGTTAGAAGAGCCTAAGACCACCTGGAGTTGAATCTGGCAAGGAATGCAAAGGACAAGAAGAAGGGCTTCTCCAAGTATATCAGCAACAAAAGGAAGAGTAAGGAAAATGTGGGCCTGCTGCTGAATGGGGCAGGCGACCTGATACAGGACACTGAGAAAGCTGAGGTACTGAACATTTTCTTCAAACTCAGTCTTTACTGGTAAGACAGGCCTTTAGGCCAGTGGGAGACCAGTGGGAAAGTCTGAAGTGAAGAAGATTTACCCTTTAAGGAGAAGGATCAAGCTAAGGAACATTTAAACAAACTGGTTTTACACAAACCCATAGGACCTGATAGAATGCACCGACTGAGGTGATGAGGAAGCTGGCCAATGTCACTTCAAGGCCACTCTTAATTATCTCTGAAAGGTTTCTGAGACTGAGGGAAGTTCCCAAAGATTGCAAGAAAGTATATGACACTCCTATCTTCAAAAAGGGCAGGAAGGTCGGTCGGAGGAATGACAGGTTGGTCAACCTCACCTCAGTCCCTGGGAAAGCAGTCAAATAAATCCTCCTGAAAACCATCTCCAAACACATTAAAACCAAGAAGGTGATGAGGAGTAGTCAGCATAGATTTATGAAGGGGAAATTCGGTGAGTGCTTAACAGACCTGACAGCCTTCTGCGATGAGACTGTGGTTGAGGGGAGAGCAATGGATGCTGTTCCTCTTGACTTCAGAAAGGTTTTCAGCACTGTCTCCCATTCCATCCTCATAGACAAACTTATTTCATATGGACTAAACAGGAAGCACTGAGATGGACTGAAAATTGGCTCAACTCCCAGGCTCAAAGGGCTGTCATCAGCAACACAAAGTCCAGCTGGTGGCCAGTCACTAGCGGTATAAAACTCAGAGGAGTGAATGATTACACAAAATAGATGTGCTGCCACTCACAGGGACCTGGAAAGGCTAGAGAAATGGGCCTAGGGGAACAAGTTCAACAGTTCAACAAAGAGAAATACCAAGTCCTGCAGCTGAGGAGAAACAACCCCAGACACCAGTACAGGCTGGGGTCCACCAAGACTTGGCAGAAAAGTCCCTCAAGGTCCTGCTGGACACCAAGTTCAACATAAGCCAGCAGTGTGCTCTCAGACCAAAGGCAGGTGACAGCATTCTGGGCTGCATTAGGAAGAGCATCACCAGCAGGTTGAGGGATTGTGATCCTTCCCCTCTACTCTGCACTAGTGAGGCCACACATGGAGTGCTATGTCCAGGTCTGGATGCCCCAGTACAAGAAAGACATGGACATGCTAGTAAACAGTCCCTTAATCATCCCCAAAGATGATTAAGGGACTGAAGCACCACTTATATGAGGAAAGGCTGAGAGAACTGGGACTGTTCAGCCTGGAGAAGAAAAGATGCAGGGGAATCTCACAGGTGTATATAAATACCTGATAGGGGAACAAAGATGGAGAAAGCTCTTCTCATCAGTGCCCAGTGATAGGATGAGGCAATAGGGACAAATGTACATATAAAAAACTCCATTTAAATGTAAGGATTTTTTTTTTTTAAATTTTTTACTGTAAGCATGATTTAACCATGGAGCAGGTTGTCAAGAGAAGTTGTGGAGTCTCCATGCTTGGAGACTTTCAAAAGCCAATTAGGCAGGTCCTGGACAATCTGGTCTAGCTCACCTTGTTCGAGCAGGGGGATTGGACTAGGTGATCTCCAGAAGTCCTTTCCAATGCCAACTATGAATTCACATTTTAATTTATGTTGTACATACTTCAGTGACTTTTTATGCTCTCTGATGCACCACATGAATATTTGGAGCTCCCTGAGTACAATGATAGATGACACCGTCTTCTCATACACTTCACATTTAAGCTGTACACTGTCTATAGTCTCTTTCACAGTGTCTTTTCCATTTCTTTTTACTTCAAAAAATTTGAGTAAAAAGTCCTAAACTTCAGTGTTCAGAAATACAGAAAGGCATTTAATACAAGGTCCCAGACTGCAGAATTCACTGACCTTCAATGACCTTACAAGGTTTGCCTACAGTGCTCTAACCCTATCCACAACACTCACCTATACAAGCCCCTCTGGACCAGAGCAATGAGGCCAGCTCCCCCAGGAAGGAAAATGTCTTGGACACAATTTCAACCTGGGAACAACATGCAAGTGAACCCTACAGGGAAGCATTTGTATTTCCGCCTTACTTTTGCTCTCTAGATCCAGCTGAGCATTCTCAGTCATTCTTGGGTGGCCTTGCAGGCATATGTCTTTTCTATCACTTTTTTGTTGTTACTGCCATTCTGGTGATTTTTCAATCACTCTGTTTCTAATCTATATTAAACAAAAAATTGTTGGATTGTAAAGAATTTTTTCTGTTTGGTAGTCTAAACAAGCCATTAAAATATTTTGTACATCTTTTTCTGCAAAAAGTTACCCTAAATTACCGACCTCTGCCTTCTTCTCCTGTGGCATTAGAATATTCAATTCAAACATTTCAATTCTGTGTTTCCAAAGATGCTTTGTATTGCTTTGAGGCTAATGCAACTCCAATTACAGCTTATTTAAAATCACAGGATATATACTCAGCCATTACTGAAGTGCAAAAAAATTAATCCCCTCATCTCTCTCCTTTCTTCTTTAGAATACTGCTTAGAAATATTACATTCTCAAAATGG
The DNA here is from genome assembly GCF_003259725.1 of Athene cunicularia. NCBI lineage: Eukaryota > Metazoa > Chordata > Aves > Strigiformes > Strigidae > Athene > Athene cunicularia. The sequence goes on along the minus strand of NW_020799091.1, from coordinate 55,475,672 downwards.
ACAATAAATATTGCACAATAGAAGCTAATTAGAATAAAAACCCAATCTCCTTTGCTTTAATTTCCAGATGGTATGCAATTTCTACAAGCACAGGAAAGTTTAACTAAAAATCATCCAATTTGAAACAGTGACTGGGGATACTATAAGAATATTAAAACTTAAGAAATGTTCTTCTGTTTAGAAGTTTGCTTTCTTGCATAGCTTACCCTTTGTCCCTCAGAAAGTCTGGTCTTTGCTAATTTGCTAAATACAATAGCTTGGGGTAGTTATATACTGTACTGTATTGTGTTTCTGGTAGGCTTTTTATCCAGAGAATAACTGTATTGTCTATAACTATTGTATGCACTGCCCACAAGTCCACAAACCACATCTGCTTAATTATTCGTCCACTGCCAGCAATGAGGACAATGATTCTCTGATTTGCTGCCAGCAATTTTGTCTCCCAAGTCAGATCCTGCATGCTCAATTTATTTAACTTTTATCAATACCACTCTATTTAAATTTAACAACTTTCCTGGTATCAGTCTTAAGAGAGATCCAATACTGGTAAATGGTTGGGCTGACTTGTCTGAACAGTTTTAAGTAAGAGCTTAAAATACCTGATAATAGAAAGTCCTCAAATCTCCTTTCTTCTGACTACAGTTACTATGCTGCTTCTTAATGATTTCCATTTTAGTTTTCTGCTTTAAACCCTGTGATTCAAGTAACTTGCCCATGACAGTGGGAGAAGCAAGAAAAGTCTCTAGGTGTGAGATTCATCTAACCAAAGTTCAAAAAGATATAGTCAACACTTTTTAGTCAGTGGGGATAGACGTTTATCTATAGAATATAGTTCTCTCTCATCCACAGACAGGTACTAATGATAGATCGGATGTACTGGGCTTTTTCCAGTGCCTATAAAGTAAGACCAAGGTGGCTAGGCTAGGCTCAGATATCTAACTGTCTGACATCTAAGGTGGGGTCAGTTGAATCTTAACACAAGTTTCTTTTCTACTACCGATCTCTGAGGCAAAAGCTCTCTCTTTGCTTTTCTTCCTTTTCTTCCAAATTTCCACATGTATATCTGCCAGCAAAGAGCTAAAACAGCATCTGTGCCCCTATTTTCCAGGGGACATTGAAGCTTATCAGTTTTGTTTCTGTTTGGAAATACTAGGGGCAAATTTAACATAGAATCAAGGCAGAGAACAGAAGTGGTAGAGTGTCATTTGCTTCACTGTCTTGGATAGAAATACAGCGTTAAAATAAGGGCATAAAGAAAAAAAGTGCTTCCTCCCATCAAGCAATAGTAATAATTTTATAAATTCTTATCTTCTATCAAAAAAACAAAAAGAAAAAAAAAGAGGCAAAAGAGAAAAGAAAGTTTAAGCAAACAGCATTAAATTGAAGCAAAATAGGCATCAAAGAGCTTCTGTCAAAAGAAGGCAGCCATATATGCCAGCACTTACCATCACAGTCGCAGCTGCCGCAGCTGCCTGGGCTGCCACCGCAGCCTGGTTGGCTTGGTGTTGCGCTGCTTTGATTTTGGCCTGCAAATGTGCAGGAGGGTGAAAATACTTGCATTTCTCCCTCATGCAACGACCTTTTATGTAATCCATACACACGGTTACGGTGTTGTCGTTTGTGTCAATCATTGTGCTGTCAGCCGGGTGCGCAAAGCGGCAATCAGTCTCTCCACGCGCACAGTTTCCCCGCTGGAACTCCCTGCACACCTACGTGCAAAACAACACGCGTTGCAGGGGAAGAGCTCAGTGCAGTGTGAAAGGGCAGGAGAGCCCTGCAACCCCAAAAGACATACCTGCCCACTTCCCCAGTTAGTTCAAGTTTTTCAGCAAATTCAGTTTAGCAAACCCTTCATCTTTTGGGAGAGGAAAATGCATCTATTTCACCCTCATATGCTTGGCTCCTTGGGTAGCTCCGCGGTACGGTGGCTAAATGAACTTGACATGAAACAGAAGCATTCCCAAATGCCTTTCCTTTTTTCTGTCTAGAAAACACCTGGGAAGGATACTTACTGAAGTAACTGCCCTTGCAAAACTAGCTGGGAATCACAACATATTCAGTCCCTTTCTGACTACACTTTATATTCTTGCCGGTCCATTCGTAGGGAAGAAGTTCCTCTTGCTGAGGCCTGGAGAAAATATGCATCAGACACACTCTATTTTTTAGGGAGTCTACAAACAAAATGGAGAGGCTCCTTAAAAATAATATTCAGAAACGTAGAATGAACATGCTGATTTTCCCAAGAAGAAACATGCTCTAGACACTAGTGCTTAGGCTTTTGGGAAAGGATATTAATTTCTGCAAGACCCATTTGGGTCTTCTTGTGTACTTGGGTCACAGATTCCACTAAGCCCAGCCATGTGGGAAAACACCAACACCAGGGAGGCTCTGCACATAGCTGGGGGCTTGCCCCTTCAGCCTGATGCAGGGTTGGTAACATTAAAAATCTCCTTTTGTAGCTCAAGGCTAAAGGGCTATACCACTCCCCTAATATCCATCTACAAGGCTATAAAATTCCCCTAATATCAAGGCATAGAAACCTGGACAGAATTAATACTGCAATAGAAATATGCTTGTTAGATATTTCAGCGAGGCATACCTTTACAGGCATGTATACTTGAGGTATTTTGGAAGAGATTAACTTTACAAAAGATTAAAATTCATGTTGAAGTCTGTCTATTAAATTTGAGCAAACACACTACCTTAAAAAAAAAAAAAAAAGGTGTTTAATTACCACTGGCTGCAAGTGTAGAAATCCTGTCTGATTACAAGGTCTTTATTTGTAGCAACTAAATTTAAGCATCGTTTCTAAAACAGTAAAGTTTTTCCCTCTAGGATCTTTCACACAGCCTAACAGAGGATTGTATTTCTAGTTACAGCGGTGTCTACAGTACCTCCAGTTTATCAGTCCTGAGAAGTTTCTGAGTAGCAGTTGAACCGGGGACTGAAACCGGTGGACTTCCAGGAACAATGACAGGCGGCGTGGGTAGGATCTCAGTCGGGACTAAGCCAACTCCCGGTGTTACTGGCGTTAGGTAAGGAGCAAAGCTAATAGCCGTGTTCGTTCCTATTGTGGGACCCACTGGAAATGTGGGCTGCAAAAGGAAAACACAGACCAAGATGAAAAAAACCAACCCCTTAGTCAAGACCTTACTAGTTGTCTTTTGCGTGTTCTTTCTGGCATTGATTCATTTTCTTAATGAAAAAATTTCAAACAGCTGGAAAAACACACGGCATACTCTCTTCTTCTAATCAGGTAACACATTCCAGAAGCATATGAAAAACCGCCTTTGTAGCTCTATTACTAGAAAAGAGGTTGCTGATGCAAAGGAAGTTGTACTTTGAACCTGAATCTCTACAGAGGTCCAGCTTACATTGCAGGCTTATTTACACATCTAAACGTAGAAATAACATAGACTTTATTGCTTTTTCTCAATACTTGTTTTCCTTGGGAAAACAGGCTATTTTTCAAAGTACCAGATTTCATAGGTGAAGCATTATTAACTATATTTAAGCCATATTTCTAATAACAGTATATATAATGAACTCTTTGGCATGTAACTTCCATCTGTTTGCATGCTGTATTTTGCCACCTCCTGCAATTATATGTTACTATGGCTCACACTGAAAAACCTCACCTTTGCAAATGTTTGTGTGCTCAGCTGTCACCAGTGGCAAGCAGAATAAATATTATAATCTCAGCTGGACACAATATTTAGAAAGGGATTATTCAGGCTTAGCTAGAGTTCATCTTACGAAAAAATTTGATTGGAAGGAATGATATGGGTCTAAAAATCTGTTTCATGCCTTCCTACAGCAAGTCAGTGAAGTCACAACCAGATGAAAGAGCACTTGTGTGATGCTAAAACACTGCCCTACCAAGGCAGAATGGTGGGTTTGTTACTGCCAGCTCCATGGAGGATGGAGGCAGAACATCACCGTGGTCACACCACGGTCAGACCTGAAAGTGCTTTAGTTCAGCAGAGCTGACGTTCACCCGAGAGGCTGAAGTTATAATTATAAAAGAGGAAAAACTATGCAGAAAAACAGGACACATCTCAGATTAGCTTTCTCAGAAATTAAGTTCCCAAATAAACCAGCAGCTAGAAATGAACCATATAACAGCAGAACACTAAGGAAAGACTTAAAAACGCTTAACGAAGGGGGAGTGTCTTTCTCATCAAGTCAGCTTGCATGGCCTTTGTTGGTGAAGGGATGCGAGCCATGCACAGTATATAGAAAATATGCAAAGAGAAAGCATAGGAGCTAGAAGCCTTATTTCTGGTTTTGTTTTGCGGGTTTTTTTTTGTCTTTGGAATCAATTACTAAATTATAAATGAATGTGAGTTAGTACCAAGAAGGTGCTCTGAGCAGCAGATTAGCCAGGATATCCAACTGTAAAGAAATGGCATCTTCCTGCCCTAGAGAGTTAAAAGTAAATAATGCTCTGTTTTTATCAGAGATGAAAACTGCTTGATATCAAACAGCCCAGTTTATATGTCAAGTGCGAGTGAAATTCTTGAGAGCATAATAATGAACATTTATCTAAAGCAACAGTTCAACTATGTTGAGGACAATATGTGTTATGTGAAGTATAAATAACAGCTTTGTATCAGATATAATTTTAAGAATAAATCCACATGTCAAATGACTTCTATGGAATTTTCTTTCACTTTTTATCCATTTGGTCAAGACTGAGTCATCTTAGTCTAGCAATTTATGCAAGATGAAGAAATAAAACCCAGCACTTTTACCACAGCAATCAGTACAGCAGGCATTACGTCAATGAAACTGTAAAGTTCTAATGATGAAATGGATGAGTAGAAAAAAAGTATAATTTTGCCACTTCAATTTTTCTCATAATACTAAGAGATGGAATCTATTACTTCATCAAAACTTTTTCTGGTGAAAAGTCACGCAGTAAAAAAAAACAGGAAATATCAAAACATATTATGTGCCAGTGTACCAAGACACATTTCAATGAACATGTACCAGAAATTCAGGGACTCCTGACACCCAACTTTTGTTCATGCCTCCCACCTTACAGCAGATTCAAGTATAAAAACTCATTTGAAAAAGCTATCTGGGGTGAGCTTCCTGTGACCAAATACAGATGTCTTCCTTTGGGATGCTTACACTTGGCTCCTGTGGTAGCCATGGAAAGACAAAGGCACTTTAAAAACCCAGATAATCCAATCCAAATGCAAACATTTGAAACAAGCCAAGCAAATAGTAATTAGAAGTGCCTATGTCTTTTGATAAACTATAAACGGACCTTGGAAGCCCAACGCAGAAGTTGATGCCAACACTCCAGATGCCTCAAGTTAGCGAAAGAAATCCCACTCCAGTGGGATGCCTTACACTAGGCATTCAGATTGAGAAAACATCATTAGCAGTCAAGTGTGAAAAGTTTAATTCCGATTCTTTGCCTAACCATGCTTTGGAAGTCTTGTACAATGAGGACCTCAAGTGCAAAGGCAGCCCAGAGCAACTGATCCAATGTATATCCAAAGGTGTTGCTCATGTGTGCAAGGCTATAGTTTTATGACACCTTCTGGATTTGAAATGTCCCAGGCACCGTACACATTACCTTAAAATAAAACATGGAATTTGTAAAGTGCATGCACCAGCAATGTCTTATTCTGGGACACTTCAGATTTTAAGAGAGTAAGAAAATGCTATCCAGAATGACAGTAACCTTTGTTCCTGGTACTGGGATTAAATACTATTTAAAGCCATTCAAATCCATAGCCTCCTGAGAAACTCTGCATTCCTACTCAAATAGCTTACTAGCAAATACTAATACTAATACTACTACTACTACTAATAATATTATACAGACTTTCACCTCCAGAAGTAGTATAGATAAAAACCTTGCAAAGCTAGATTGAACCTGACATGAACAGAATGAAGGAAAAAAAAAACCAAAATGGAAAAAAATGCAAATTATTCTGGGATAAAAAAATAGATAAAATCTACAGCAACACTCCACTATATCTTCAAATGTAAATATAAATGAACATATCTCTAGCATCTCAGCAATTCCTTAAGTCAACAGATGAGGACTATTTTTATTGTTACTAGTTTAGATAACTTTTGCAGGTCAGTATAGTCTTCAACTTTACTTACCATTAACACCATCAGAGAAATATACTTACCACTGGCTGTAGTGGTGTCCCAGGAAACATGAACTGCATTTGCTGGGCAAGCATTGCTGCTGCAGTTTTTTGCTGGATTAAGTTGTTTCTGCCATTGATTTCCAGTTGAGTTTTTAAATGTGTTGGTGGATGAAGGTACTTGCAGTTCTCCCTTGTACAACGACCCTGGAAAAAGAAGTCACACTAATTGGTCTGCTGCTTTTGATAATACTTTAATGCCTTCAAGCAAAACATTACACTACAATCTAAGCAATAACTAATGAAATACAGGGTGGTTCCTGGGAACTATGTAGCAGACTGGGAGGAGCTGATGGCCTTGAGCTCTGCCTCAGACAGCTACCTCTGATTGATCATTAAGGCTATTAGCTATGAAGGAAAAAAGAGAAGGACTTTGAAACAACATTTTCATTGTTAAGTATAGATTACTGTTATACACTTAATACTAAGTATTATCCAGACTGCCTGAACTGCCTCTCATGGTATCTTGGCTAGAGTATCTGGTATTACCATAACATAAATGTCTTTTATAAATTACATTACATTATGAATAACAAATTTAAACCTTCTTTAAGAAGAAACACAGCTTTTAAGTACATTATATTAAAAAATAATTGTGTGTCCACAGCAGTAAGGATCTAAAGTGGCTGCTCTCTACTTGTGTTCTCTCGTGTGTTCACCCTTACTCCAGTTCACTGCCTTCTGGCCTCCTGTTTTTATTACATCAGCACAACTTCAAACTATTTCCATTCAAGTATAAAAGAACAGAAGTCAAGTTGGTACTTTCACAGCCTAAATTTAGAAGCAGTGCATGGAGCTAAATCTGAAGGTACACAGCAAAAGGAGAGCTCCTAGTTAACATGAAAGCAGGAATTTTTAGACAGTTATGAGACAGTAAAAATATGGGTGGGCAGTCACCTCTGAGGTTGCTTATGCTGGAGAAGATGGACACGGAACTCACATCTAAAAGCAGCACATCCTGACCAAAACATAGGTAGTGCAGCATAAAATGTGCCGATACATTTTCCCCTAGAAAGGGAAATCGTAGGGTGCATCAGCAGGTTGTGCAGCTGCAGGGCAAGACCTGCCGAGATCAGAAGCTCCTCGATGACACGGATCACAAACAGTCACAAAATTTTAAGAGCTGTGACCAGAGGACCTACAGCGTTAGACAAACTGCATTTGACACACTCAACTTGTAGAAGGTAAGTTTCCAAATTGAGATAGTTTTTTAAAAAACACTTTTAAAACTTTCCATTCACTTGTATAAAGGCTTTACAATTTGTATCCAAGCAGGAATATCCTTCTATAGCCAAGAAAACATTAAGATCCCTATGCAAGAACACCACACCATACACACGTACACTATGTGTATGTATACACACACATGCACATTGCTACAAAACCTTTAATACCACTTTAAATGTCCCAGAACAAGTGTTAATGTTATATTTTTTTTTACTCAGAAACTTAAACACTGCTGATTGTGCCTCTAACTGCTGTAAGGATGTAATAAGTATCTACACAGGAGTGAGTTAAACATGTTCAGGAAGGTTCTCCTGCATAGATACTGACGGGAATGCAAACACCCATTGCCATACTATTAAACTATTGAGAACAGCCCTTTCCTGAAGTGCACCTGGCCACTACTTGGGAGCATGCTAAATGGCAGAAGCCAGAGGAGTTCAAGCAAGCTAAAAATTTAAGAAAAAACTCGGTCTTGGCACTCAGAAACACTTCTTAATGCTGTTTTAACCTGTTGGCATAGATGCAGCCATTTTCAGGACATCGTGTCTTCCTTCTGACTTCTGTTGTGCAAGTCACTAATGTTTTCTGGAACATTACTCTGTCAGCTGGCATGAGCAGAACCAGAAATAGTCATGATTTGATGGACACAGAAGAAGGCTGGCTCTTCCATTCAAGAAGAACAAGGCCATTGCTTTCATAATGTTAAATCGGAGCATGCTCAGCGCAGGCAATGAACAAATGCTTTTATGCTGGCTGATGAGGCCAACTCATTAAGACTTTTTAAACTGAGATCTCTTTAACCTTAATCTATTCTGTAAATGAATGGTTCATACATCAAATCTGAAAATTAAAACAGCAAAATCAAATCAAACCACACTACCTGATGGAAATACCTGCCTATGGAAACAGAAGTGCTGCTCAAATAAGGATTGAGAGCAACTCTCAACCACAGTGGCTTTTGAAGTACCTTAAGCCTGAAGAGTGCCTTCAGCCAGCCCTCCAGTCTTACCTCTGAAAGCACATGGCTACTATATACCATCACTTCAAGCTCTGCAAAGCAACCTGCAGTGCACAAAACACTGGTTATTTCAGAAAGCTTTCCAAAATAATCCAACTATACAAAAATGTACTGTCCTCTCTAAACTTATTAATCTATGTGCCTCATTTACTAGTTTTTTGAGCTCCTGGTTAGCAATGAATGTACTATAAAAAAGCTGTGTGGCCCCGTCACACTACTGTAGAAAGTGCTGTAAACAGATCAAGCCTTGTTGAAATTAAATGACCCAAAATAAACCGCAGTGGAACGAGCACTGAAAATAGTGAGCAGATTAATCCAGCCCTAGCTACCAAAATTAAATAAATTCTGTGACCAGCTTACATTTTTTGGACCTACAATGGTTGTGGGAAAACACCTATAAGCAACTTTTCATTCCTTTTTTAACACATGTTCCGTGTCCCACTGAACTCCTGATGAGATTAGTTTCAGAGAGGAACCCCACCGATTCCCAACTACCGATCATTGCAAGCACAAAAATTCAAACTTGTAGTGTCATCTCAGTCAAATGAGACCCTGGATTTTTTTGTTTATTTAAAAAGTCAAATAAGAAGTCCAACTGAGATGACAGCATATATCCATCCAAAAGCAGAACAGGTAACTATACACAATGTACAAGGGTATTCAACATGTTAGCTGGGTCAACATCTATAGTAAGAGTGCACTTTGGATTCTTGCAAAAAAATACTGTGCTAGCAGGCCACCTCATTACAAATACAGAGACAAAATTGAGTGCTTTGACTTGTAGGATGCATCAGTATCAAGTCTCTAGAGTGAGGCTTGGTTCACTGCAGCTCTTAAAACCAGAGCAGTTCAGGATTTGCTCCCCAGTCCCCTCCGGCACACGGCAGCGCAAACTGTGTCAGCAGAATGAGGCAGACAGCAGGGAAAATAATTGCTTCATACAACTTTTAACCTGCTCCCACATATGAGTCAAGAGTCCTGAAACTGAGGGTGCCAACAGATTGGTTTGAAACTTGGTCCCTAGAAGCTCCTGTCACCTGTGAAGCGAAGGTTATCAGCAAGCACATCATAAGCTGTTGTGTATTTCCCATACGAGTTCACCCAAAAAAATCAGTTTCAATGAGCTGTCTCCTTATCTGCAATGGATAGTAACAATGAACAGATATCAGATTAAATTCCCAGCACTCTGTTACTCCCCTCATCTTGCAAGGATGGTACCTACCTCTGACCTTTCATTTCTCTGCCTTTGTCCTCTATAGCTAGCCTACCCTAATGCACAGAGCCACACTTCAGGCAGGTAATGGAAAATTTTAGCAGAAAACCCACTTTTCTACCACTAATTATCCAGACTGGGAACATGCTGTGGCTTGCATCAGGAGTGTGCCACAGGCTTCATTCCAGCAGAGAAGTAGGAGAGGGAAAACATGCACCAAGGAGCTGGGAACTCAAAGGACTCCAGTGAGCATCAATCACTCAGGCACAGCAACAAGAGGCCCTACTTCTGTAGGGACAAAGGTCTTGGGAGCTGCTACCTGACCAGCTTAATATCAAAACCACCTCCCTTAACAAGCCATGCCACACTACTGATGGTTTTTTTTTTTAAATCAATAGATGTTTCTATTAAGAACTATAGGTAGTTAGCCTAAAATCAGTGGCACAAGACAGCCCACAGGCTGAAGTATATTAAAAAGCTAAGTATGTGCTAAGAATTATGATTTTAAAATAAGCAAAATGAGGCAAATGCAAAGTAACACCCTGTAACTTTGCATATTAAAATACTAAGAACCCATTTCCTGTCTACAAGTTGTATGGCCGGCCACATTTCTGTCTTGAATATTTTATAAATCCACAGCTTTCCTCAGTATTTTACTACTTCTCTAATAGTAACAACAATAATAATAATAATTCATCCAGGCTCAGGCTGGAAATTGCTTATGCATAATAATGAGTTAGTTTTTACTTACTAAAAGTATGTTTTTCTTTCATAAGATGTTTGAATTAATTTTTTGTTAAGAAAAAGGCAAAACAATCTTTCTTTCACCTCTTAAGGTGAGAATTGACAAATGCATCCACAAGCATTTCGCTCAGGTACTGAATTGACTTAACGCATCTACAAGCGTTTTGCTCAGATACTCAGTTCTGCTTTTAAGATGGGAGTCAATACATATTCTTAGCATGCTTACTATAAAATTCCCACTAGTGAATGTAACAGCCCCAATCTATACAGTCAACCTGGAACTGCTGTAAGACTCTTCTGCAGCACGGTGTGGTGGGCTTTCTTTGGCAGAAGGAGAGGCTAATTCAGGTTGGAAGGGCCCTCAAGAAGTCTGCAGTTCAACCTGCTCAGAGCAGGGTCAGCCCCAGGATAAGCCCATGTTGCTCCAGCCAGGTCTTGGAAACCCCCACAGGTGGAGCCTGCATAACCTCTCTGAGCAATCTGATCTATTGCTTGGCTGTCATCATGATGAAGACGATTTTGCTTATATTCAGTCTGAACCCACCACCACTCTGGCTGTTTCATGTCCTCCCACCATGTACAGCTGTGAGGAGCTGGGCTGCACCTTTGGACAACCTCCTTGTCCTTGAAGGCTGCTCTTACAGGAGGAGCATCACCACGCAATGTCGTCATATTGTCTTCTGTTAGTGTTGCTGCCTCAGGTTTGAACCCTGAGGGATACGTGTTGGTTTTTAAAACCATACCAGCTAAATTAAGACTCCCTCTGTGCTTTACCTCATACTTTGGGAAGGCAGCAGCCAGGGTTACCTGCCATCCTATCTAAGCAGCAGTGTTATCCATCATCAAACCAACAAAATTATTTACATTTTCCTTAAACAGATGAAATAGGGAAAGTCCATCTTAAAGCTGGGCATATATATCCATAGTTAATTGAGGCAATTTATTGATACTATTAATGGGAAATAAAAGAGCACGCCTCCCCCACCTCACAGTATAGGCTAACAACTGACATGGGACACTTCATCACCTTTAAAAGACAGGTTATCCAATGAGGAGCCAAAACAGGGAGGCCTGCTTCCTTGCAGGCATCTGCCCCTTGTTCTTAACCTCGCTCCCCAGGGTGCTTCCAGTTCCCCCTACTCACCTCTGTTCTCTCTAACCTCGCAGCTTCTTCCCGTACCCCACCTCCCTCCTTCCTTGTCCCCACCTCTCCTAACTATAGACCAGGAAACAACTCACATGATAAATATAACTTGCTCAAGCTATGCATGTCCTGAAGGGCCAGCCAAAATGTGCACGCGGCTGGCCGACCATGCTCGGGAGTGGCTCAGTGCATGCTCTAGCCTTTTCCTTAACAGGGCAGTAATTTGGATCTTTCTCTTCAAACCAGACACTGATTTTTGCATAACCAGTAAGAACTTTGCAGTATGTCTTTAAGATGTATGCTTCTAGCACCTTCGTTTGAAATTGGCCAGGGTGTTCAAAGTTATTAGGGTGTGACAACGATGCTGGCAAAAATATGGATAGTGCAATTATGCAAAACTTGTTTACTTAAGAAAACAAGCTAAAACTAACAAATGTAGATGAAATTGTATGATCTCTCAGAATTAAATATGCAGTCTTTTAAAAAAAAAAAAAAAAAAAAAGTGACTTCCAAGACATAAATGGTTTTATAAGGCATCTGAGCAACTGGTTCTACAAGGACAAAAAGATTTTCTGGTTTCCAGCTAGAAACTCTAAGATCCAATTATTTACTGCAGGTAGAAAAGATACACCAAAACAAATATTTACTTTTAAAAAGTAATAATCACCTGATGCCACAACCAACTCTCCTACTGGAAAAAATTTTTTGCTATTTTCTTTATCATGCTGATTCAGCAAATTTGTACATGCTTCTGAAGATCAGATCACACTTCAATAAATTAGCACTTGTAACTGCGAGCATGCTGCTTAGCTAAACATCACCTGCTTGATACTGATATTAGATACCTGAAGATATTACATACTGTTCAAACCTTGGCAGAGCAAAAGCTAGCACAGGCCACTGTCTGGGGCAGTGGCAGTACACAGCAAGAATAGCCACAGAGACAGCAGTGTCAGCAGCTGCGGAGGTACCTAAGCCATAAATACTCCTCTGGAAGAGTTTCTGACAAGAGCAGAAACCGTTTCTTCTCCTTTGGGATTCCTCCTCAGACGCCCCTCAGCAAATTCTGGTTGGGAACATGTGTGGCCTCACCCAATCAATTTAACAATTTCACCATTGCATGAATCAGGAACTTCTCAATTCCAATAATCCCAGGCTCTCTGGGCCTAAAAACAGACCCAGTCAATAGAAGGGCAGGGTATTTTGAGTCATTTAAGCTTCTGCTCCAGTCCACAGACATTCACGCTAGATGTACCACCCCAAAACATTCACTTCAAATGTTATTTTTCAAAGGCAGAAATACCAAAAAGGAAAAAAAAATCTGAAGAAAACATTGACTGTATTCATATCCAAAGAAGGATGATTCCTCTTGTTCTACAGGATTTACCTTTATGCATTCTCCTATATATTTTAGTATATGAGAGCTCCATCACCAACAGTACTTTCAATGCTCAAGGAAAACCACTGCACTCCAGTTTGGACTAAGTTAAAAAGTATTTTCCATCTCACATCACAACACGGGAATTCAATTTTCCTATGCGGGTCTATCTGCTTCCTAACTTCACTCAGAAAGTGAAAAACCAGATGCCACACCTCCATTAAAGTATTCCCTTTGCACTTGCTGCGAATATGTACCATCTCAAACAACCTGTAGGGCTACATATGTCTGTGGAGTTAAGCATATGTGCAAGGACTTAGGGGATTTAGTTAAGCCTTAAGAATAGCTATGCATAGATTTAAAAAAAAAAAAAAAAAAGTAACTCAGCATTTTATTTCTTCTTTAAGGTATACAAAAATTCTTCAAACATTTTCTGAATTTTGCATAATTTCACATCGAGGGTATGTTGACCTGCAAATATGTATGCCTATGATGAAAACATGATTCCTTTAGCCCAAGTAGAATTGTATCTAATTTTATGGAAAGAAATGGGGATCAGAGTAAGATCCCCTTATCTTGCAAATGAGACATACTTGAACTATTTGAGAAAAAGAAAAATAATTTCAAAAGGACAAAACTGTACTTGTAACAGAAACATTAAGCTTCTGATGGAGAGTTCGAATGCCTCACACCTCACCAGCACAAAGACCTAAAGGAAAAATAGTCTTTCAGAAAACCACAAGCATGTCTTATATTACACTTGAAATATTTCAGCTGTTGCATCTGTTTTCCTAGAAAAAAAAAAACCACCAAACAACACAATACCAAACAAAAACCACCAACAAAACCAACTTAGAAACTACAGATATTAATTCTGTATTTCTAAAGCTATCTTGCAAGTCCGCCTACCAAAGTTAGTGAGTGTGCATACATATTTATATGCACCTACACACTTCCGTTTCAAGAAAAAGTAGATGGCAAATTCACTTTCTTACTTTAAGTAGAAAAGGAAAAGAAGGCAAAAAATTCTCAGGTGACTTGAGCCTGATACAGTTTCCAACAAGCTAAGAAAACCTATTAGCTGCTCTTCTATTTCAATTATTTGTAAGAAATGACAAGCTGGTAAAATGAAAATGATCATTTTATTCATAAAGTTAGAGAACAAGAACTGCCTGTAACTGACAGAAAAAATAGAAAAATATTGAAGAAAAATGGAAGTCTTACAAAAAGATGGAATGTCTAGATGATCTAAGAGTCTTAACTCTAAAGACTTAATAGGAGATATTTATTTAAATGGAAAAAGACAAAATGTTCTACTGAAGAGCACATTTGCAATGCACAAAGAGTTCAGAATCTCTCAAGATGCTCTTTCAAACAAATGTTGAGAAGGATGGCTATAGAGAGTGGTTTAATAATTTGCTTTGCAATATCAAGGGAAGTGTACTCAATATTAAATTGCACAGAAGAGAAAGAACTCAAGCAGTTATTGCAGACACCAAAAAAAAGACACTTATGAAATTGTAAGTCGTTTGACAAACATCCTCAAGATTACTCTAACAAGACAAAGAAAATTCAGACAAAAACCCAACAGTTTAATATAAAATTTTATTTCTGTGTTTATTGCCTTGAAAATAATTTGAGAATAATAGGGAAATAAAGATTACTTCTTCCCCTTTCCCCCCATCACTAGCACTCAAAATCTAAACCAGTTATTTTATCTTAGCTTCATGTCTGGCTACCAGCACCGATCAGTACATCACAAGCAATTGTGGATAACCCTTGAAATAAATCTTCACTCTAACACGTACAGGCAACTTTCATGGTATGAGAGGCAGCCAACGCATAGTATAGAGGAAGACTCCTATGGAACAAACATGAAGAAAGCAGAGGAAAGAATGACCTTGTTTAGTTAAAATTCCTCAAATGTCTGATTTTTATTACCTGGGTGGGGAGACTCTTCACAGGATGCAAAGTTGCCTTGTACTAACAAACAGCTACTCCTGTGGCAGGACTAGATGCAGCCAGCCATGCAACACAAGATGCGTTGCAGTAGCAGAGCAGTGAGTTAAACCCTCCAACTCTGTCTGTCTGGAGAAGTCAACGTATTTGCAGATTCCCGCATTACAGAAAAAAATGTCTAAAACCTTTATGGAGGCTCACAGCATTACACATAATTAACTGATGGCTGGGCAGCTTTAACGCACCCACTCATCACAAGGATCAAGTGTTTTTGTGGAAGACAGAAGAGAGCTGTGTAAATTGCAGGTGAGATCGCACAGTAACTCAAGGTGACACAGATTTTTTGCTGATAAACAGCATACTCCACCATTAAGTTTAACTTGACTGAACTGTAAAAGAAGTTAAGAGCTTAGAAAGAGGCAATTTTCTTCAAATTTTCTCAATATCTCAAAAGCAGACAAAAATAGCCATTCCAGAAGTAATGCCAGTAAAGGAAGGCAAGTTGTTTGACTGCAGGTCAGCTGGCAAGAGAAAAGGCAACAGTGGTGTAGCAGAAGACCAAGTAAGAAGATGGGCATAGCATGGTGCCACTTCCCAACATATCTCTTTCCTCACTTCCTTTACAATTCCCGTAAAAGCCTTCAAGCAGACATATGCTGACTTTAATGCAAGCTTATTCACACAAATAGTACTGAGATTAAATTCCCTTGCTTTGGAAATACCATTTTTCAGTGAAAACATAGGCAAAGACAACAGCAGAACTGACAGTCAAGCCTGAGACACCTTATTTACCTCTTGGTAGCCTGTGAAAGAAAGCCACCATGTCTCAGCACAGGGACTACACCCTCCAATGTCATACTCCACACATACTCCACCATAACCAGGCTAGAAAAGGAAGAGCAAGTAGTGAGGACACATCTTTGCTGCTGGGATGCCCATGAGCCCAAATGGTAAGGAGCCCAGCAAGGACCAGGCAATGGGCTGGTATGCTGGCAATGGTTCCCTCAACAACACAGAGAGAATCTCAATTATGCCTCAGAAAAAGCCATAAAATCAGTTATATGGCATCAAAAAGGAGCAGGAGACATGCCTTGGCAGTGAAGAGCCCAACTAACCAGATCAGAAGGAAATGGGAGGAGATTGCTGTGAAACCAATCACATTAGCCTCCTACGTCACCTGCCCAAGGGAGCCTTGAGAAGATGCTTCATTTGAGAGCTGCAGTGAAAGAAAAGAGAGTTGGAAAAGGTCCATTATTTGGAAGAGTCTTACCATATGGAAAAGATCATCAGCACAATGTACCAAGTCCCTTACATATCAAGGGACCTCATGGGTGTGCTACAGAGAAGGGTGTACCCAACATACCGGGAACAAGTGACCACCTTGGCCACCAACATGTCATAGTCCCCAGCTCTTGAGCTGGATGCCTAGCAGCCATGAACTGCTACGTGGGTGACCTGATCTGCTGTCAGCGAGTCTCTGCTGTTCCTTGCAGGGACACTTTCACCCTGGCCAGGCCACCCTGAACAACGGGGGTCCCAGTCCAGCAGGGGCTTTGCTGGGCCTCTCTCTTCTTGGGGATTTCACACTTTCTTGACAAATCACTTTACAAACAAAGTGAAAAAGCAAGGGCCGAGTTAAATACACGAATTGCCAAGGACACCTTATGTAACTGCAGAGGTGAAAAGTACACTGTCTTGTCCCTCTGCAGAGGAGGAGTGTTTACCCGACTTCAGCCGCAGCGCTGGAACCGCAGCTGCGTTATTAATAAATCACTGGCTTTGCTCTCAGGATGAGCCAGCCAGGGCTCACGTCTGACAGCAGCTCTCAACTCACTGGAAGGCTGTTGAAAACATGCAGAAACTATTTGGAACTGCATTAAAAAGCACAAATGAAAGAAAAAACTCCTCAAAATTAAAATATATTTGCCTTTCCAAAGAAGAATTACACGTAAAATCCCCTGTATTATCTATAACCGCATGAAAAGCAAAAAACAAATTATCAAGATGAAAAGACACCGTATCACTAAGGGACTACTTACAGTGAGCAACCAAATGTGCCCAACCTGAAAAGCAAAAGGGAAGCAGGCACCTTTCCTATCCTTTTCTATACCCAGTCAATGGTCCTCCTCTTCTGGGAATTGGTTTCTTAACATGAGTGATAACATTTCAGTTTCTATCTTTTCTTGCAGTCTGACACACCTTGGATTTCCCTCTTTAGGGAATGGGGAAACCAGCACCACTAGCAGGAGGGGCAGAGACACCTCTGCTCTGAAGCAGCAGGACGTGAGAGTCATCAATGAGAAATAGCCAGAGAATCAAGAAACTAGACCAACTTATTAAGGAAAAAAAGAAACAAAACACAACAGAAAAAAAATATTAAAAAAAAAAAAAGATGGGAGAAAGATGACAAGAGGTCCAGAATTCAAGCAAGAGCAAAGAATCAAGCCCTGGCATCCCAATAACCCAAAATACACCTTTTCTCTTTGCTCAAGGGCTACCTGTCACCCTCTACCTGCTATTAGGAAGCTTCCAGAATATCTATGAAAAATAGCAAGATATATAATGCAGTTACATTTATCTCAAATAGTAGCTTACAGAATTAAGGAGCCAAATCACGGTTACGAGAAAAGATAAGACACATTAGGATGTATTATTACCTTCCTTGAATTCATCTAAGTGCTAGAATATGTGATTATGGTCTTGAGAGTGCTTATACCTTTTCAGTACTGTGTTGAAGGAGCAGATAATTATTCTCTTCCTTAAGACAGGTTCAGCACCAACTAAATAAAATTCTAGGTTAATCTCAAATTAAAATACTGTCTCTAGGTTTTCCAAGGCATATATCTGTGACTTTCAGGGCAACACACACAATGGACTCCCTACCATTTATTATACTACAGCAACATTATCAGTGTATTCCAATGTCCGTGGTACCTGTCTTCATCACTCTCATAAGTAGATGGAGTGACACCAACTTCAATTATATGAGAGCATCTACTATTTTACACAGCCTTCTTTCCCAGACAGAGAATAGACAGTGGAGTTGTATTTCTTTTAACTGACAGTCAGTGGGTAGCAGTACTCTAACACACATTCATTTACCTCCTGGCCCAAATGCAAGATATTCACTTCCTTTTGGGCCTATCCATAGGGCTAGTTCTGTGAGATCACATTAGAAATGGCTCTTCTAAAATTACTGATGGATTTCTTGGTCATCTTCTGAGACTAGGTAGCATTACTCCCACTCTACACAGAATAAAGTGAGATTAAATATCATTAAAGAGTTGAGAAGTGCCCGCAGTTTTTGGCTGCACATCTCTGCCCTACTTCCACTTTGCCCTTGAATCCACATGGCACATGCAGATGTTGCACTAGACTCCTACTGCTCTTGGGTTTGGGCAGTCCAACCACCTAAGGGCTAGTGGTAAAGATACCAGTTTCAGGGACTCACACGCTGGTCTCCAGAGAAGCAACAAATGCCTGACCAGGAGGCCACCGTCTGCCTCTCTTGCTGCACCAGCTCCCTTTGGATGGAGACCTGATCCCTCCACATGCCATCCCTTTTCCAGAAAGCTGTCTGTGACATGCACCCCCTGAGGCAGAGGAAAATACAAGGCTGGAAGAGAGCACACACTAACATTACCTGGACTGCACATCTCTGACACATTTTCCTCAGCTCTTGGCTCCCACCCAGTTCACCTGGGTGACCCATCTCTCCTCTTACTCTACCTTTCCTCACCTTGGACGTTGTCTCCTCCCTGCTCCCAGCACATGACATCAGATGGAGTAAATGCAGACAGAGCTGTCGCTTGGTCCTCAGTCTGAAGCCAGCTCAGTGCACATGGAGCCGGTCTGATCTGCATGCCAGCTCGTGCACAGCCTCTGCTAGGCATGCATAGATGGCGAGTTTTCACACTTGTAAAATGATCAAATTTGGGTGAAATTTCATCAAAATAGCATAAGGCAAATTACTGATACCATAGCAATCCTTCTGCTGCTAGATCTCAAGGTTCAGCTGTAAACAATGAGAAATCAAGTTTATGATTGAACCAGTTTTAAGAACTTAAGAAGGAAAAACAAAGTATTTACGTCTCAGTTGTTTCTCAAAAACGGTTGATGTGTTTGAGCAAAACTTTAAATAAACATTCTGAGTCAGTCACTCGTATGCTTCAGCCCAGATAATTGCATTTTGAGAGATTTACAAACCACAGAAAAGGATAATATTGTTTGGGAAGTGGTGGGCAAGATTAAATCCAGGTGATGATGATGGCACACTGTTGGTAATAAAACACTAATGCGTGCCTCATCAACACACCCGACCAAAGGCTAATGATCACAGCAACTCCAAGCACTTATAGGGAAATAGAAGTATTTAAACTCAATTACAGTAAACAAAACATTCAGTAACATGTTAAAAACAAAATCTGCTGGATCATTTGTCCAGAAATACTTTAATGCAAGTAGTCATTACATGTCCCAGCTGACGCACTCCACAGACAGAATAAAAGCTACCGAACAGCATTTTGAAGAATATAATGCCTATAAAGCATATAAACATAATTTCAAGGCAAATTCTTTGTTATATTTCAAATTGCATTGAAAGGGATTATAACCCAGAGCTGTATCTTTCCAGTGTCACAGCAAAGCCCTAGTGATCTAAGTAGAAAGAAAAAAAAGTCACAACCATTTGACTTTAACAAGTCAAATTTACCCCTCACTACAGAAAGGACATTGAATGACTCAAGCATGTCAGAGAAGAGCAACGAAGCTGGTGCAGGGTCTGGAGCACAGGTCGTACGAGGAGCAGCTGAGGGAAATAGGGGTGTTTAGTCTGGAGGAGGCTGAGGAGAGACCTCATCACCCTCTACAGCTCCCTGAAAGGAGGCTGCAGAGAGCTGGGGATGAGCCTCTTTAACCCAGTAGTAGGCGATAGGACAAGAGGTAACGGCCTCAGGTTGTGCCAGGGAAGGTTTAGACTGGATATTAGAAAGCATTTCTTTACAGAAGGGGTTGTTAGGTGTTGGAATGGGCTGCCCAGGGAGGTGGTGGAGTCCCCATCCCTGGAGGTGTTTAAGAGTCAGGTCGACATAGCACTGAGGGATCTGGTGTAGTTAGGAACTGTCAGTGTTAGGTTAATGGTTGGACTGGATGATCTTCAAGGTCTTTTCCAACCTAGATGATTCTGTGACTCCTCTGTTTTCTTCAGCATTTTGAGGGCGATATATTCCCATCCTAACTTTTAGCAGCTAAAAGAAGTTCATCAAGTATTGACAAGCTATTATGAGATTTACTGTTAAATGTGCAAGCCCACTTGGATAAAGGAACCACCTTTGTGACTTGTTCTCCCTCCCCATTGAAGTTTCTACCGGAGACAAGCTGGTTCCCCTGCAACAGCAACAAACTGACTGCTTTCAGTCTCTATCTCCTGGAAGTCTTCTGATTGGGTTTGCATGGCAAGGTTTTGGTAGCAGGTGGGCTGCAGGAGTGACTTCTGGGGGAAGCTTCTAGCAGCTTCTCACATGTCCAACACAACCAGTGCCAGCTGTCTCCAAGAGGGACCCACTGCTGGCCAGGGACAAGACCCTTCAGCAATTGTTGTAGAGCCTCTGGAATAACGTATTTAAGAAGGGGGGAAAAATAAACATCGCAATTGCAGCTGGAGGGAAGAGTGAGAATCTGTGAGAGAAAAAAAACTCTGCAGACACCAGGTCAGTGAAGGAGGGGGAGGAGGTGCTCCTGGTCCTGGAGCAGAGGTTCCCCTGCAGCCCGTGGTGCAGCCCCTGGTGAGGCAGGCTGTGTCCCTGCAGCCCATGGAGGTTAACGGTGGAGCAGAGAGACACCTGCAGCACATGGAGGACCCCACGCCAGAGCAGGTGGATGTGTCCAAAGGAGGCTGTCACTCCATGAGAAGCCTGTGCTGGAGCAGGCTCCTGGCAGCAGCTGTGACCCATGGAGAGAGGAGCCCACACTGAGGCAGATTTGCTGGCAGGACTTGTGACCCCGTGGGGGACCCATGCTGGAGCAGTCTGTTCCTGGGGGACTGCACCCCATGGAAAGGGCACACACTGGAGCAGTTCGTGAAGAGCTGCAGCCCTGTAGAAAGGAGTCACATTGGAGAAGTTTGAGAAAGACTGTCTCCTGTGGGAGGGACCCCACGCTGGGAGCAGTGGAAGAGTTGAAGAGTCCTCCCCCTAAGGAAGAAGGAAGAGCAGAGAAATGGGTGATGAACTGACCACAACTGCCATCCCCCAGTGCCACTTTGGGAGAAGGGGTTGAGAAAATCAGAAGTGAAGTTAAGCCTAGAAAGAAGGGAGGGGTGGGGGGAAAATGTTTTAAGTTTTGGGTTTATTTCTCACTATCCTACTCTAATAATATTAAACCAATTTCCCCAAGTTGGGTCTGTTTTGTCTGTGATGGTAATAGGTGAGTGATCTCTCCCTGTCCCTATCTGAACCCACAATCCTTTCATTATCTTGTCTCTTCCCTTGTTCAGTTGAGAGGATTGATAGAGTGGCTTTGGTGGGCAGCTGGTGTCCAGCCAGGGTCAACGCACCTCACCTTCACAGGTTTGGCACCACTCTCATCTGCTTCTCAGGATAAAGTAACATGGGGTCTGAAATACCATTCTCCTAACAGGAACCAAAGTACCACACAATTTAGGACTTTCCTTTGTGGGTAAAGTGTTTCTGCTGCCTGCACCTTATCTGGGCAGCAGTCACAAGACAGAGATTCCCATCAAACACCTTTTTGACAAATGCTTCCCTTCGTTTGGGTGCCAAGGGCACAGCCAAGGCTTCAGTCATTGCTTTTTATGCCAGTGGCAACAAGAACTGAGAAACTCTAGGTGAAGATTACACCACCTGCAGTTGATAGGCCTTCTCCCTCTCTGCCCCCAAGCAAGAGTGAAGAGAACAGAAGCACTGAAATCTTTCCTCTCTGGAGTAAGAAGACCACAACCACCAAGTCTCAAAACTGCTCACAGACTTTGAGAAGGTATCTGGCTCACCACCTGGCCTGGCAGCATGGCTGAACTATGTCTTCATCATTCCCAGAAGAATCATTCATCACAGCTACTATTGCAGGACTTTGGTTTAAATGTTTTATAAATGCTTTAAATGCTTTTAAAACGCTTTATAAACAAAAGACTGAAGAACATATTAAACTAAAACTTCACAAATCAAACCAAAGTTTTATGGAAAAAAGTGCATATGATCTTGTGCTTTTCACAAGAGCACTCTCTCACAGCCAGGAATCATGAAGTATTTGCTTTATTTTTATTTGTCTGATACACACATCATAAAGTGATTACAATTGCCGTGGAACATCAAATTCAACCTTAGGGACATTCAGGTTGAAATGTAGTATGGTATGAAATGTTAATCATAATAGAAACAATCTTGATTCAGATTCTTGAAAAAGCCTTTATAATTGCAGACAGTCTGGAAAAGAAGTATTTAAATGGCCAAATCAGTGTTTTTTCTCCATCCTGCTGCTTTTCAGTGAAGAAAAATTGTGATGGATGAGTACAATACACCAGGATAAATAGTCAAAAAATGAGATCACTCACCAGCATCTAGACAGGGTTTAAAACAAATCCTTTGTTTAGTCATTGGGGATTCAGTGTCTAGATGGAGCGAGGGCAGAAGAGAGTTTAGACGATTTCACAATTTTAACACTAACATACTAGAAACATTTTTAAAGATTTTTAACAGCTTGTAGTACCTAGCAATATTCATCACAGCAGAGAGAGGACTCTCTCAACCAACAGTGACTGCATGAAGCCTGGCATATGTAGCACAAAGAGCTATTTTACCATGTTAGCAAGACAGAGAGACTAGAGTTAGGTTTTCTTAATCAAATGTAATGTAAAATCATGCCCAAAAGATACAGGTCCCAATACAAGCTGTCATTAGCTTCCTACCACTCATTCACAAGGCAGCCTACAAAATATCACTCTTCAGGCTATTAAATCCCTATGCTATACTACTTAGTAAATAAATAATGAAAGCAAAAAGAAAGATCTACTTTCAAAGATGTTTTCCCATCTTCAGTCCTGCCTTGGGGGGCACATAAGCTGCCCTGTAGGGGTAAGTATCAGGGTACCAACAAATGCAGTATGGGAACCTAAAACTCATTAGGGGTCCTCTGGAAGACCTATGAGCCAGATGGAGCATCTTCATATGAGGGCAAAGCTCTGACCCTACGCACTGCCAAATAGACTGCAAGCACACAGGTGAAAGATGCAGGAGGCTGCAAGGACTGCACTTACCTCCCCTCACTGTTAGGCAAGCCATACACTACATGATATGTGGATTATATATATAG
This sequence comes from Athene cunicularia, assembly GCF_003259725.1. Taxonomy (NCBI): domain Eukaryota; kingdom Metazoa; phylum Chordata; class Aves; order Strigiformes; family Strigidae; genus Athene; species Athene cunicularia. The sequence goes on along the minus strand of NW_020799091.1, from coordinate 55,452,488 downwards.
GCAGACATGTACAAAAAGTGAGGTTTTTTTATAATTGTACCTCTACACCTCTAAAGATATGGCCTCTGAATCAGAGATTGCTTTGGAGATGAGTTAAAAACAAATGCACCCCAAGCACATTATTATTAGCTCTACAATTATTTAGTTCCATTTATTTTTGTAGATTTTTAGATACCTTAAAATCAGACTAATTAGAAGTATCTTGCCTTCCTACAGCAGATCACGTGGAATACAGTAAATAATCTCAATGTTCCTTGGAAAGTAACTTCAGTAGAAGGGAAGAAACTGCCAATGGGGAAAACATCTTTTAGTGAATTTTTAATTAGCATTAAGATTACAGCAGCGCTGTTAATATTTTTAAAGAAAATTGTCTCTTCCAGTAGTGTCACAAGGCTTTTTATTTGACTTTACTATCCCACACTGAAAGCCCAGTGTTTCATCAGCAAGTATTTATCTGCATTCTTCTCAGCAATGGTAGTCCCAGTCTTAAAGTTTCAGTGAATAGAGAATGCCAAATCAGCTTTAAATGTCAACTCTGCTTTGAGAAGAAGAAACACAGTGAATTTTAAAGGTATCAAGACCTCAATAGAAGGTTCATCATATGTAGAGCCACCCACCATACTGTAGACCACACTTCATTAGTTTTCCCATGCTATAATCCTGAGAACAATGAAGCGGAGAGACAATAAAGAACGGAGATGCATGTCTGAAGGATCTCGTTGGCTGGCTGTATTTAACAAATAAAGCGTTCAGTTTTAACTGGTTAAGGAATATTTGATTACCATATCATAGCAAAACCAAAGAAAAGGTAAGAGCTATGAAAAACCTTTTCAAACATCAAACAGAAATGAAAGAAGCTTATAAATAGGAGTTGCCTGCAAGCAAACAATTTCTGGAATGTACTGGGGGAAGCAAAGGAGAATCCCACAACAAAGGAGATTGCAAAAGCCAACCCAGTTTAACAAGTGGAATTACCAGTTTGGAGACTACAGAGAAACAATGAAAAAACACCAGCAAGTCTGATACAAAGAAATTTTCTCAGCATTTAACAAAAACCCCAACATAAAGGTCAATCACTAAGCAATTAAATATGGCTCTTTGGCAATACAAAGCCTTACACAGAGTTGTTAACTACTTATGGAGTACTAGAATTAATGAGTAACTGAAGGTCTCTCAAAGTAAAGCTGAACAATTTCAGATACATCTGATTACAGTTGGAAAACGTAAAGCTATTTGAGTACCAGACAACAATTTATGTATCAAACAGCTGTCTGTCAATTTATCACTTGCAGACACACAAAGAGCTGATAACCTATGATCTCTAAAACATGATTCTAATGCTTTAAATCTACCTTTTATGATTGCCATTAAGAACAAACTCTCACACACACACACACGACTTTAGATGTACAATGAAGTAGTTTTCAGATCTCTCTGACTACAGCTAAGAGGAAGATGACAACATTGTTATAATGAAAATGTGATGGCTACCTCCGCTCTCCAACACTCCAAAAGAACTCCCACAATCCCCACCCCAGCGCTGTAGGGGAGTACAGATAACTGACCATTTGCTAGTCTGGGAATGAGAGTGTCATTCTGGGACATTTCTCCATGTCCGTGCATGGCCCAAGCAGGCACTGTGGCTCATGGATCCAAGCAGTGAGCTGTCTATGGAGGTTGGTGGAGTCCCCTTGCTGTTGGGCACCACACTGCACTCCACAGCCATATTCAGTGTTTCCAGTTCCCAATGCCTCCTTCCACATGGACAGAGGGATTGATTATCCAGGATGCTCTGAGTAGCTGCACGGGGAGGTGTGGGATCACTGGTACTGTCTACAAGTCAGTGCCCATCTCTGAGGACCCTGCAGAAAAGACAGCAACGAACCCTGCCCAACTCAACCTCCTTGACCTTAGCACTGGCTGATGCCACAAAACATGGGGTGGGCCAACCTGAGCTTGTGTATTCAAATAATTAGCTATACATAAGCACCTAATGCTCTTCAGATAAACATCATCTTCCATTTGAAAAAGTAACTTATACGCAAAACAAACTGCATCTGGTCTTCTCTTTTGCTCATGTTCATGAATAAAGACATACAGAATATTCCCATATGTCTTTAGCTGCCCTATAGTTGGAAAAAATAAATTCATATTCCAGAATTTTAAATTTTTCTTTGTTTAAACTTAAAATAAAAATACATGTTGGCATTCCTTAAAATGAAACCGCTTCAAGGACAGTGGAGTCAGATAAAAATATATTGCCTGTTGGCTAGTTCACCATCACCGGAGAAGTGAAAACTTCTATTCCAAGTACTGTAGCCAGGAAGTATTTAGGACAGGTATTCAGCCAACTTTAACTGACTCCTGAGCAACAAGTCAAAGCCAGTATCTGTACATGCTCTGACAATTTAAACATAAAAATACGGGTCAAGGTTTTCAAAATGTTGAGCTCCTGTTAAAAATATAAAAAAAGAACATAGAGGTAGATGGTGAATGCATCAAATGATAAAATTAAAAAAAAAAACAGTATGTGAAAAACACCAACTTGGAGGACAATAATTAAATAGTGCACTTAATTACAAAATCCGTTCTGATGACTAAATGAGTAAAAGTACAGTAAAAGTAAAGTAAAAGTCTAACTTTGATGTCCAAATGTAGAAATTGGTTGGAAATTCTGTGAACACAAATCATAATCCCCAAAAAAACTTTCATATGGCCACGTACACAGGTAAAATTAATGCCCAGGAATCTTATAAGACCTCACTCTAAGGCTATCATTGTAAGAGCATCTTCATTAGTCCAGTGTCATTAATAATATGATTCCCAGCCATGTCTGGGCTCACTGCAGCATACCACAAATCTGTTAGTGACTTCAGTGGTATGTGAATTAGGAACACAAAAAAAAATTACAAGGCAGTAAAACTCACATTTCCATGTCTGCTTCTTTAAAAAAAAAAAAAAAAAGACCCAAACACTAACTTTTTATTAGTCTACATATTAAAAGGAAAAAATATTTAAAGATCAACATTAATGTCAAAACATAAACGTTTCAAAAAGAAGGTGAGAGAGGATGTTGTGGGCCCTTAAAGTTCTGCTAAACTGGCTATTTAATAAAACATTTAACATCTACAGTTTTGATAAGGTATTATTTAATTTGGATCCCCCCGAGCAGTGGCAACAACAGCTACCAAGTCTCAGGCAGATTTTGTTCCCTTTTGGCACCCCTTTTTTCCCCTCCAGAGTACAAAGTGGGGTAGCTCCCCTCTTTCTCTGCTATTGAGGTCTCTGGCTCTTCTCCTCCTCAAACATCCAGACTTTCTACAAGTTGCACACTTTATTGCAACACAGACTTACTGCCTCTGCACTCAGCAGAAGGTTACAATTAGGAACACTTTTGTAATTACTTAGATGAGCTGTTGTACACCTCTGAATTTGTTTTCATATTCTCAAGAGCAAACCACAGACTCTGCTTCTCAAGAGCCACTGCAGCTGCATACAAATAAATAAATAAAAATCACCTTTTCTGACAAATGATTCAGCGTTCAAGAAAATAAAAACAGCTGTACAGTATTAGGCCAAGGTCCATCCAGACCAGTATCCTGTTTCCAAAAGCAGTCGGCAGCAGATGCCTAGGGAGTAGTATAAGAACAAGGAAACCATTTAATGATATATATTGAAAATATTTTTCACATATCCTTGATGAAAAACAGAGATGGAATTTTGACAGAAGAGGGAAAAAAAGCAAAAGAAAACAAAGAGTCTAACACACAGTCTTTGCAAAAGCATGAAGCATTCCTTTCAAAAGAAAAAGAGAACTGAGGGAAAGAAATCTTACGGATTTCCTTCTTTTTTTTAAAAAAAAAAAGTCACCCGCAGGAGTGAGAAAGAAACAGAATCTCACTTGCTATTTGCAGCAACAGTGTAAGCACATACTGATGCACATCATTGGCCAGATAATTTTTAAGAATCCTTAACTATAATATCAATGGCTTTTCTCTTGTGAAAGGGTCCTCACAGAAACCTACAGGCAGGTATTCATGTTGTGATATCAGACCTAAGAGCTTCCAAAGTATTTAAATTAATGGATTTATAAATACAGCTTTGAAAAATACATACATCAGACAAAGAAAACCTGTTCCACTTAATTCCCCAAGAAAAGGAACAACCATTAAGGCATCATACTGGAAACAGTCAAAACAGGCTGCACTTAGGTGCAGAAAAAGTGGAGACAGTGAAGTGCTCCATGAAATCACCTAGAGGTTTACAGGCTTAGCTGGACATCAAATCAGTCCTAGGAAAAGTCATCCATGGGGACATAGGCTGGAAGGGCTATAAAGTCACAGATGCAGAAACCAACCGCTTTGACTACACTGTTAAGCTTCGTATCTCTGGGACACCAGATCTGTTTTTTTAAGAAGCTCCAGATAAGCTAATGAAATGTGCTTATGACTCAAGCTCATTTGGCAATGGGAAGAGAAAAGAATCAGGGTATGACAGAAGATGATGGCCTTGAAATACAGAGAACAAGAACCAGTATGAAAGAACAAAGTATTTCTGGACAGTGACATGACACATCAGTGCAGACACATATAGGAAGGTGTTCGGCTGGGGATGGTGCTAGCCATGGCAGAGAACATCATCATGGATGCTTTGATCAACCACTGAATGACAGTGCAGACACGGGTGTGACAAACAATGGAAAAGGGAATCACAGCCCCAAGGATGTATCAAACAAGGATCATCCAGCAAAGGCAGCAAGCTGCTGCAGCAAGGCTTCTTCTCTCGCAGTAAAACTCTACTTGCAATGCTGCGCGTGTTTCTGGTCACCAACATCCAAATAAGATGGATTCGGCCTGGAGCAGGCACAGGCAAGGGCTGCCAAGGTGACTTAAGGAAAGGAAGGCCTGTCTTACAAGCAGAGAAATAGAGCGTGGTAGGGTTTTTAGGCTGAATAAAACAAAGGCCAAGGCAGGTTATATGCCTGTTTCCACTGAGTGTCCCAGGAGAAGTTGGGGTGGCAGGAAGAGGTGGCAGAAAAGGGGGACACGGCTGCTTCAGCTGCAGAGTAACAGCAGCATTCTGGTGAACAGAGGTAAATTGGCTGTGAATAAATCAACACTGGAAATGAAAAGAATGCATGTGAGAAGTGAAGCTATAGGAAAGTCTTTTGATGGAAGCAGAAAAAAAATCTTTCCAGAAAACCCCACCCACATTTAGTATGGAGATTAGTATGTAACTTTAGAGAGGAGGTGACATGGCTGCCTGTGATGACAGCATGGAAATCTCTGCTTTCCACAACTCCCTCAAAGCTTTCTAACCTGTTAGTATCTGCTAATGTACTGGAATGGTAATGGGGGTTCAGAAGTCCTTGCTTGATAGAGCACTAATAAGGAAAGCACTCGAGTGGGCTCAGGTCCCTCCTGTCTCAGCAAATCACTGGGCATAAAATGCTGCAGTGGAATGCTTAAGGGAAAACCTTTGCTGAGGAGCAGGCAAGGTCAAGGAGATATATATATATACACACACACACACACACACACATACCATACACTTTTATATATCTATTAAAAAATAAAGACACAATCAACTTCACTGGACTCTTGGGCCTTCAATTTCACACCGAAGAGTTGCATTACAGGTAAAAATTGAAAAAGGTGTGGAAGGATTGCATTCCTTTCCAGGATCAGTTTTGATGACTAGAGAAAACCTCCACAGAAGAGCATGCTTTCCCACTCAGAAATTAACAGAGAAGATTACATCAAGCTTCAGTAGATACCCTAGCATGAAAAAACCCTCCTATGTGGTTGATAGGTTTCGAGAATTTCTGTCATGCTTTACTTTTAAAAAAGCTGGAAATGAAGACTCACTCCCTGCAGAAGCAGACGTTAGTCTCTTCCAGTGCAAATCAGAACATGTAACCCACTCCCTGTAAAGCCTTCAGCGCAGTACCGGGCTGTGAGTGCGGCTGTGGGTTGCCTAGGGCATGTCCCTTGCTCAAGGGGCTTCTCATGCAACCTGCCTCCACTTTAGGAAGCACAAATTTAAATGTCTAGGCCAAGAGCTCAAAAGGGAGAGACTCAACTTTAGGTACTACATCCAGGGGACCTAAATTAACGACCTGTCCCCTGAGCACTGGATTCTAACTTACACTTCAATCACCAAGCTGCTAGAGGTAGATAAAGGTCCATCCGTAATTTTGGGTGTGAATCTCTCCTCCAAGCTGCAGAAGCAATCTATGGTGCTCTTAACTGCTCTTCATTCTACCGCTTCACCCTAATCTACCAGTTTTTTGGGTGTCAGGAACCCACAGGCAAATTGCAGGAGTGACTCTACATCGATGCATTCTGGGTCTACCGAATCTAGTGCACAGCACACACCAAATACTCTGTGTGTCTGTCTCTCTCTCTCTATGTGATCTATGCATTCATGGACTCCTAGGTGAACAGTAAGTTGCATTACAGATGCAGTCTCCTCATATTTGAAAATGCTGTTTTTTTGATGAGTATTTACAGACATGTTCTCTATTTCCAAGACACTCTATCTGTAAATATGACCCAAAGAAAGGCTTGTGAGCATGGAAATTTGTTTTCTTTCCAAGCTATGTTAGCAGGTTTAATTAATATAAAGTATTGTCTCTACTAACTTTGAACAGCATATTAATTTCCCCTACATCTAAAGAAAAAAAGAGAATCAGTGAAAAAAAAAAAAAAAAACAACAAACCACAAATCAGCGTTATATCCCTTTCACAAAAGGGAAAACAAAGGGACAGGGATGTTGATCAATTTGCTTCAAATAATATAGCACATCAAAGCCACTATATAAATAAACATCTTCCAATATCTGAGGTTATCTATTTGTTACCCAGTAGAGGTCTGCTACAATGTGAGTGGTTACTATGACTTGTAGACTGAAGACTTACTATTTCAGCTTAGAACAGGCAGATACAAGTACTTTGCAAGCAGAGGTGGGCTTAAATATACATACAAAGATTGATATCTTCTGATTTACCACTCACTGATTTTAAGTTTGGTGTAAGAGAAAGTCATACCCATAGCAGACCTATAACTAAGAAAATATTTACAAATACTGTAAATTTTACACATATTATTAAGAGGTCTGCACTGCATCATCAGACAAATGCAGTCTTATGAAGAAAACAGAAAAAATACCACATTTAGGAAATTGTAATCAAATAAAATTTAAACATGTCTCCTACACAGTCTTTGGGCAAGATAAAGCACGTCAAAGTTACTGTATTTATAATAACATGGTTATATATTTTAATTGGGGTCTTAACTGCACACAGTATGCATATAAAAATACAAAGTCAAAAAATCAAACTAAGCAATTTTAATAACAATCCTGCAGATGCCATATCAGAAAGTTTCAGCCCTCCCTTCAGATCACTTAGGGTCTTTTTTCATTTTTTTGTTTATAGTTGCACAGCAAATGTTTATACCATATGCTAATGCTGTTCTCCAAGTCAGTCTGAACTAAACAGCCAAGTCAGAGAACATGCAATACCATCTAAGCACCCTCATAGCAACATTGACATTCCTATGCTCTCCGTACCTGCTGGTTTTTATCATCATACCAGAAAACAGTGAGTTTAGAGAGAACGTTGCTTCACGTTACGTGTAATGGTAGCAACAGCTCTGCCCGCAGCTTTCCCCTTTCTACATGCCTGCTTTGTTCTTACAACTGTTGCTGAAAAAAACAGTGCAGCGTTTTCCAAACTGTGTTGTCCTCTCTGCTGTCTTCTGGCATCCTCAGTGATGCAGGGCAGCAGCGTCTACTACTGGTCTCCGCTACCTCACCAGTGTCACCCTCTCTTCCTTTGGGATGCTCTACTTGCATCTTGTTTCAAGCAATAAAGCAGTCTAAGATCACAAGCACACTGGGATCAACAAAACCTGTTAGGTGTATCAATTAATTAACTTCTGTTGAACTGAACCAAAAACCAATTTGCCACCATTTCTTTACGGTGTCTAAAGAAACTACACATTAACTTATTGCATTACTTTTCCATTTGATATTTCTACATCTATATCAATAAGTGAGGCCACTAAATAGAATTTGACCATGTGTTATGAATTAATTGATCTTTACTTGCTTCACTTGCACTTAATTAGTCAGTGGTAACATTTCACATAAAAAACTTGCTGGCTACTTTCACCCCCCTGATTCTCAAGTGCATTGCTGAGATGCACAGCTGATTTATATCAAATCAAAGCACACCAACACACAATTAACACAGATCACAGTGGATCTTTTTGCAGCATCCAGGACTGAAAGGCAAATAGCTAATTACAAAGAACAGTCTTATTTAACTCCCTAATAGTAAACTCCCTTGCTCATTAAACACATTACATATAGTGTAACAGCTGGCATGCTGAAATATCTCATAAAGGAAAAACCTTCTTATAGTATTGTTGTTGCTTTAGGGAAAGCTGGCTAAATATGTTACTTGTTTAAAGGATCATCTATGCATGGAACAGTGGAAGACTTAATTACATTGCAAAAATGTCAAGTTTGGGGGAAGAAAGAAAGAGAAAACATCTCTTGGGCCCGCCTTGAGTAATGCCAAAGACCAGCTTACTCCTGCACTGGGATACAGAAAGAGTCTTGTGGGATGCTGTCCTGAAAACAAAATGTGATGCTACAAGCTCAGGACTAAATGGCATATGGTTCTTACATGAAACATAGCCATCTCAGCTTCCAGGACAGTGTTATTTTTTTTTCAATCAAGTGGCTGTCTAAAGAAAAAAATGCCTCAAGAAACCTAGCAGCAGAGATAGTAACTGCAAATCCCCTCCTTCCAGATGAGCTCTAACCACATACTCTAGATAGTTACACCTTCTCTTGTTCTCCTTGTGCCTTTTATAATTCCTGTGGTGCCTTCCATAAAACAGCCAGCTTCAGTGAGGGGTGTCAACCTCCCCACCTATCATCCAGGATCCTGTCACTGCCTTGCACACCCATCTAAAATAAGACCTAAACCTGCATTCCTAATTGCAACTTCCTTCTCCCTGAATAATAATAATAATAAAAAAGAAGTAAAGGTAAATACCAATGACTCAGTAAAATAAATCTGCTACTTGAAAAGGTCAAAAAGGAAAATATCATGAAAACTATGCTTAACAAGCAAGTGGAGGCTAAAGCAAGCACTGGCACAAATGAAGGCAGGGGCTTTACACATTTGCTTGCAAATCCCAAAACCTAGCTTCCTTGTGATTAACTGAGTTTTAAGGATGTCCTCCTTCCTGTGCTCTCTGAGAACCTCTTCTTTCATTTGGGAGAACTTACAGGTCTCTCCATTTATCTCCACCCTACTATTTGGCTGCCTATGCTTACAAAACTTGTAGAAACTTAATTATCCTCAAGACTATGATCTCTTTGTCAAACTTGGCTGAAACTGGCCAATGGGTTCACAAGTTAGTGGGGGAGGAGGGAAAGAGAGGCAGCCTAACTGCATAAACCTAATTTCCTCCAGAATCCAGACTAAAAACAATTATAGCCAGAAGGTTCAATTAAAGAAAGAGAACCGTAGACTTTTCCTGCACTTCGAACACAGACCGGTTCATGCATACTAATCAGTTAATGCTGCTCTCACTGAAGTAATGAGAGTTTTGCAGCAAATTAATATTTTTGTTGATTTATACCGAAGACTGTCGCTGGTTGGAACTTCAATGGCATCAACGTGTTCAGCATGAAGCACAAAACTGCCTTCATACTCACACTGTAATTTACAGATGCTCACAGTATCTCCATAGCCATATCCACACACCTCCATCTCTGCACATGCAAACCCCATGCCTCCATTTTTACTAACACTGACATATACTGTATGAACAGTGCTATGAAGCACACTAAGGCAAAACGTGTTTGGAGAAGCAGCCTACATTTTTGTGACATTATTATCCACTATTTTAGAAAAATCACCATTATCATACTCTTAGAAAAGCAAGTATTTTTTCCAATTTTGTATCAGAAACCAACTACATGCATATTTGATGGCACTTGACATATGTTCATATCTGCACATGAAGTAATGGAGAATTATACTTCAGGGGAACAGGATTTCTTTGCTGCAACTTTCATGGTTTTTCAAATGCATAGGCCACATTCTGGTTAACTTCTAGCTTTAAAATCTTCATGAAGAGGTAGTTATGGTTCCTATTCTACTGAAATCTGCAAAAGGTTACCCATATTTTTATTTTCTAAATATACAGTGTTCACTGTCATAACATCCCTATGCTTAGAAAGATTCTCTCTCGTCATAGAGAGCAAAAGATGAGCCCAGTTACATTGGTTACAACTATTTCAAAATAATGAGTTTACATTAGCTGTTACCACTACTAATGGTGAACCATAAAGTACACACTGAAAATGTTCATCCCCTTCTTAGTCTCCGCAAGGGCGTTTTTCTGCTACAGAAGACATTTTCTTCTGGATTTGGTCTATATCCCAGCTTTCCTCTCAGCCAGGTCACCACTGCAGCAAATGCACTGTCTACCTTCTTACTCAAAGCAGCTGACATCAGTCTCCAGTTAGTACACAAGCTAATGCTGCCTCATGAGAAGGGCTTCACCCTGTTGCCATAGAGAAGTCAGCAAGACCATGTGGAGCACCCTGGGGCATCCTGAACCTCTGCACGGTACTAGCCAATATGACACACTTCTCTGACACATCACTGGAAAGCCACCAAGAACACTCAAGGTTCAAGGTGTCTCAAATAGTAATCAGATACCTCTGTTTGGGCAACTGAATCAAGTCCAAAGACGCAAGTCCTATCCACAGCAAATAAATACACATTAATTTTAAAGTGATGGCCTAATCTAGAAAGTGATCTTCAGAAAAAAAAAAAAAGCATTAAGCATCTCGACTCACATGTTACACCTAACTTAGAGTTGGCTTTTGCTGATTTTTTTTACTTAGCTGAGGGTAAGTAAACTAGCAGCCAGTGGGGCTTGGTCTAGTGCCAACATGCTGGATTTTGGTTTTTGGCTTACAGTGAACCAACAGAGAAGGTCCCAGCAGCTCAGTTGGCTTATGAATCACAGCTGAGCTGTTCCTACAATCACTGTGTAACTCCACAGGTGCCATCAAGACTGACACTCAGTAAGCTCCTCTCTTGACAACATATAAGATGGTACATGAACCTGTTCAATCAGCAATATAGCTTCACTGTGAAATACTCAAGGCTCAAACTGAATTTCAAACAAAAGTAAATAAATGAGGTTTTCAAAATTTAAAATTGTGTCTGGCCTGTAAGGCATGCAGGCGAGGCAGCAGCAGCACACCCAGTGTGCTGCTAGCCCAGGCTGTCCGTGCAGCTTCCACAACATTGCGCACCCTAAATCCCATCTTGTTCAAGCCAAACCAGCCCAGGAAGAAGCAAGGGCTGAGAACTTCTCATGAAAAAGGATACATCTACACTGTGGTGACTGCACCATGGCACTTTTCAGTCAGGAGCATGGCACTGCACAGTGCCATGTTATGGAGCAACGCGTGAGTCTGCAGGGAGGAAGATGGATCTTTTGGCCCTTGAGCTGCCATGTGAACAAAAGGGTGTTGCACCACAGCAGCTATGTCTCTCATTTTCATGCAGTTTTCCACTGGTTGTCTACTTCTTTCTTTCTACCACTCATTGATTTGTCTTTCCCAAGTGTTAGGCTACCTGACTTTCGAGGTGTGATTCACAACACCCTGCCACACAGCTCATTGACAAAGAGATGAGAAGCCAGTTTCTTTTCCTCATTATTTTCTTTGTTGCGGTCAAGAATTTGCAGGAATCTAATCCTGGATGGCACAGCATACCCACACCCAAAAGAAACAATGATTTCCTCTTACATTTCAGTTGTGGGACAGGTACCTCACAGCAGGTTTTCAATGACATGTTCCAGCATCTCTAAAACCATAACAGCTTTCCTGCTATTGCGATGGGTTTCAAATACAATCCACCTCCTCAAAAACAAGGTGCCAGTCTTTAAACGAGGAGATACGAGTTGGGAGAGGAGTATGGTTGTCAAACAGATTTGGAAATAAACTCCCCAATTCTTGTTGTGTTTGATTTTTCACATTTAAAAAATTCTTCCGGTGCTGGGGATGACCTGGGCTCACAGGAACATGGGTCTTGTCTCTGCTAGGCTTTTACATCAGGAAGCTCCCTGCATCTGAGCACAACCCTGTCTTTTGTATTGATGATGCAAAGTAAAACAGCTTGGGAAGAACAGCTGACACTTGAGCTGAGAGAAAACTACATACACAGGGCCAAGGGGAAAAAAAAAAAGCCTGGAATGAAAGAGGAACCACCTGCCAGAAAAATAAAGGAGTAGGTGGGGAGACCTGGAGAGAGCAAGCCTGTGGGAACAGTGAGTGACCTGAGTTAATAGGGAGCGTGGGGGAGGAGTGGGCAGCGAGCAATTGCTCTTGTGTTCAAAATCCTAGTGATGGGATGAGTCAGAGACTCTGATTGAATTTTGCCTTCACTACACCCACAGACTGGTTATTATAAAGCTTAGGGGAGCACGGGTTGGTGCAGCAACAAAAACTACACAGTGAATCAATAGGTATATGAAGCACCCCCAAGTGCCCGAAAAATCTGAAGAACATCTGCCAAACACCCTGCCCTTTCACACAAGGTTTCCTGCAACTCTAACTAGTCTGTGTAGCTGCTCCTCTTTGTGTAATAAGACTTAGACTGATAACCAAGTTATCAGTCTGATATGAGATGAAGGGGTATAGCAGACTACCTGGGAATTCTTTGTGAGTCTGCTGGAGCTTCTGAAAGCAGCAAATTCCCAGAGTTAACTCAGCCCAGCAAGACCACTGCCCAGAAACTACTAAATACTCTTTTAGTCCCTCAGGACAAGCCAGTTCAGTGAACAAGAAGATATATTTGTATTACGTACTTCAGTGACAGCTCTTTAACTGCTTTTTCTTTCAATCATTTCTGCTCTTAGTGCTCATCCTCCCCAGGCCGGGGGCCAGGCGACCTGCTCAGCAAGTTCTACCACAAAGAAACCAACAGTGAAAACTCCTGGTAAACACCCACTGGCTCCCATCAGGCGGTCCTAACGGGTCAAAGGAAGCACAAGCTCTTGTGACAGGTCTCCTGCCCATGAAAAGCATCTGCTCTGAAAACCAAGAGACTTTGCCACCTTACCGTGCAATTGGGAAGAGGGGTTTCCCACGCCTTCAGAGGGAAGGAGGGTCTGGGTAGCTCAGTGATTAGATGTCCAACCCATTTTTCCTCTGAGAACATAACTTATATCAAGTTAAAACAACGTGCACAGGTTTAAAATCTGACAGGTCGGGTGGTGACAGGGGATACCAGTGACAGCCAGGAGAGCTTTGTGCTCTCGGTGCTGCTGCTGAGAGAGAAAAACAAGGATACAAAACGGGGCCTGAAGGGGAGACTTAGCTTTTCTAGCAGCCCACATAACGAGCTTCAACTGGTTCAAGTTCTCTGCTTTTCACAGTTGCAGTTTGAGGGCAGAGACAGCGGTAGCAGGTTAGGACTTGCTCCTCCGAGTTGACTTGATGGCTAGTGCACCTCTGCTGCAGGGGCCAGCCCTTGGCTCAGCACTGGCAACCTGTCAGGGGCTCCTCCTGCGGATTAAACACCGCAGGCAGCAGGCTGAGCTATGCCTCCAGATTTTGCTTCACAACAGATGAGAAATGACCCTCTCAAATGAGGGACAAATCCTAGCGAGAGTCACAGCCCCCTTCACGGTGCACAAACGTCCACAGCTTTGTTTTTAAAAGCTAAACACCATGTAGCACAAATTATGCTTATTTCAGTTTTGTCTGATTCTCTCCTAACCAATTTAAGCCAAGCTCATAGATTTTTAAGGGTGTCCACCCAACAGCTCAGCTAGTTGATTTTTAACCCTACATTTAGTTAAGCCAGAAGAGCTGGAGACAGCTACGGGAATAGATGAGCAGGAGGCAAACAGGAAAAAGGAAGTGTTAAAGGAGCTTGTGCACACTGGGAGAACTACAGGAAAACACTCAAAAATAAAAATAGGCTTTTTTTTCAGAAAACAAACAAGAACAGGTGACTGACAACACAGGGAATAAAAGCCCCTAAACTCAAAGAAGGGGTCTTCAGAAAGAGATTCCCCTTTCTTAAACCCCATTGTATCTCAATTTATGCTAGATGTTGCTGCCTAAATTCATAGTTTAACCTTATATTTAATGCAGTTCTTCCCTTTCCTTTGGATCACCTCAAAACAAGTTGCATGGCCGCATGATCACTTGAACAGAGATAAAAAAGGGAACTAGCTGTGATAAGATACAGGGCTGGATGTAACCATCTCTTTTTAGCAGCAGCACAGTTGCACGGGTTGGGTATAAGGTGAAATACAGTCTCAGGAAATAGGATGGCATAATTTCATGCAGCATCTGACGCCCTGCACTTTATTCTGAGCCAAAAAATTCCCACAGCCTGAAAAAGCAGGGCCTTCAGCAATCATACCTGTCCTGGGAACAGTATTTTCACACAGTAGATTTAAAACAATGAGTCTTCTCTCATGAGACTTCCTTTGAACTCACTAGGGAGAAACATGCTCCTTCCAAAGACAAGTCAGTGGAAAAAAACCACCCAGATTCATCCTTAGGACAATTCACAGAAGACTGTCTTCTGCTTTTCTAATACAAGAACTGGGGGTATCCACAAGGCAAGGAGGTTTGAAATGAACAACAAAAGTTTGTTTCCACGCTGTATGTAATAAAGTTGTGAAAATCTTTGCTGTGGCATGCTGCGGGTGCTGAAAGTGAACGATTCAAAAAGCAGCAGGACAAATCCAGGGGACAGATGGTCACAGAGCTATTAAGTACAACCATATCATGCCTGGCTCTCAATGCCCCTGAGCAGCACACCACTAGCAACTGGGAAGCCACTGCATGTTTGTGTATCACCTCCTAAATATCCACTACTGGCTGTTACTGGGTCACTGGGCTACATGGGGCTTTGGTCTGATCCAGAGTGGCCACTACTATTCTGAATACAAAGGCAGCCTACAGAGTTAATTCTCAGTCATCTAAAACTGGCCTTGACTGACACTTTCTCTTCATGCCCACACTTTGCAGCAACTCAGACACACGTAAAAGCTTCTGCCAGGTGGTGTTCTCAGACTACCTGCAGTTTATTGGAATTTTTAAAAGAAAAAACAGAGGTGGGTGAAAAAGAAAGGATGCAACTGAACTCGTTGATGTGCAGGAAGAGCGAGATCTGGATTCTGAAAACCCCCACCTGAAAGGTTTCAGCAAGCAACCGCCATGTCCCCAGAGCCCACGACTACTGAAAAGGGCTGCCTATACGTCCCCCATCCTGCTGAAACTGGGTCACTGTGCAGCAAAGCAGGCAAAATTCATGAGCCCAGAAGGAATATACCACTCTGTTGCCCAGAAGAAACGAGTCTGCCCGTTTCAGCCATTTTCCCCCACCAACTATAGGCACAAACCTTGAACTCACCTTGTCTTTGAAGTGTCACACCATGTAACCAGGTGATGGGCAGAAATTCAGCCAGCTAGGACACTATGAACATCCATTTAAATGCTTTCTAGTATAGATAAAAGTAGCCAATCCCCTCTGCCTATGGTGTTCATCTACAGTCCGTACCAACTGCCTCACCTGCCAAGTGAGAGTACTATCACCTACTTCAAAGTGTGAGATGATGCTGAGTCCTTGACATTTGTAAAACATTTAGAGACCCACAAAAGAATCACAGGAAGGCAAATGACTACCTACTGCATTCCAACTCTGAGCTGACTCTTCTTACAAACAGCCTGATCACCTTACAAAGACTTTGTTTTCCTTTTTCTAAATAAAGGTGAGGCAGTCTTAAACAGATTCTTTTCAGTTCCAGATATTTCAAAGTGGATGTTCCTAAATTTTCTCTTTTTTTTTTTTTCCTGGAACCCTTTTAACTTGGTAAACAGGTATCTGTGTAAAGCTTTCAATTACCTTTTATTCTGTGATGCCAAATGAGACCAGATAGGCATATTCTTAAAAGGCTTTCACGAAAATGCAAATGAACAGTTCACACTAGTCTGCTGGCTCAATAAATAGAACAGTTCGAAGTGTTTAGACACAAGTAAATAGATTTAAAAAAATACAGAAAAAGCCATCTGTAGCCCTAAAGAAACTTTCTTTTTCTTGTTACCACCATAAAACTTGCAACGACAGTTACCTTCCAGATACCTCCTCTGTTATCTGTATTAGCTTAGACAATTATTTCCTTCTAGTAGGTGACCTGCAGAAAGGGTATAAATCTGAGCTGAGAAGTAACACCAGAATTTAAAACACAGATTTGCCTGCAAACGTTAAGAGTCAACTTCCAGCAAAATGCATAAGATCGTATTTTCTCATCTGCCTAGTTTTTCCCCTCTCCCCCTCCGAGACATCACCATTATTTATTTTTTTTTTTAATTCCAGCTCAAATACAGCAATGTTGCATGTTCTTGTCCCCAAACATTGTATTATATATTAGTATTCCTTTGAAAGGATTTTTTCTACTAGACCAAGAAAGCCTTGAAAATAGGTTTGCTTATAGTGTCCAACTTGGAGGGATCTAAATGTGATACATTAAGCGTTATATATCCAGGTTCTTCACTTTTAAATTAAGCAACTTGAACCCAGTGACAAGTATAAAACCAAACAGACCAGTTCCTGAAATTCAAACTTCCCAGTTAGGCCTCTTCACAGACCCTTCCCACTGCACAAACACTGCAGCACCCAAAGTGGAGCCTGTAAGGGCTCTAAAATGGCTTTGGGAGGGTTTAAGGCAGCAGACAAGACTCTGGCAGTGCATCCTCATCATTCTCCATCTTTCTGAGCCTGGCCATGGAAGTACCCCTTCATTCACTGCAGGCCCAGTCAACCCAGATTAGCTTGGAGACACCTTCATCCTCACATTAAGCATCCCAAGGCCACTTGACTAACAGAGTTTTGGGCGTGCCTGCATGGCCCTATCAGCTGGCCAAGTCATGAGTTGCTTCTGCCAGAGTAAGCCCCATTGCTAGGGGTGATGCTATGACCAGCTAATGGGCACACATCTGGCCAACTGGTGCATCTATTGGATGCACAGGAATGATCCACCTACACTTTCCTAATACACCAAAAATGCCTTGCTCAGAACAGACCAGGCTCTGTCCTTCACCAAAGAGCAAGAAACAAATGCTGAGCTGCCTCTCAGAAGCGTATGCAGTAGAACCTGGCTTGAAATCAGCAAGTTTTTGGCCGGAATCTGAACTAGGCTCATTAGTCTTTAGCTATTTCTGTCTAGCCTGAAGCATCTCACAGATGAAGGATATTCAGAGCCCAGAGAGTCTTCAACAGTGAGCATTTTGGATCCTTAAAACTGTAATCAGTCCAATGGGTTGCTGTTGCAACTTTTGCTGGGTTTAAAGTCAAGTATTGCAAGGACAGGTATTCTAAGCCAAAAATTCCTTTTGAGTTAAAAGCAAACAGGGTCCGCTGACCTTTTACTTGGAACCATCAGACCTACAAATACACTTTAATACAGGAAAATTTGTATTCTGATGCAATCGTGTTACTCCAGAAGCCTGGCCTAAGGCCACAGCACTATCACCAGCAGAAGTGACCCAGTGCTCTGCTGGTGCCACATGGCCCCTCTCCCTTCTGTCAGAAGAAACTGCAACAACTCAGGTTTAACCACAGTCAATTTACCGACCTGGTACACGCACAATCACAAAGTGGTGGGAGCACAGAGGGTACATGGCACAGCATGGAGGCAGGTGTCCCTGGCAGGGATTATTTCCTTCAGTCCCAACACCAGCTTTTGCTAGCTTAGAACAACCTTCAGGCTACAGGCAAGTCAGTGTGAAGATGCTTCTGGTCATACAATCACAGGATAGCTGAAGCTGGAAGGCTCCCCTGGATGTCAACTGGTCCAACCTCCTGCTCAAGCATGGCCAGAGTCAAGTGTCCAAGGACCATGTCCAGATGGCTTTTGGGTATCTCCATGGAAGGAGACTTCACAACCTCCCTGGACAACCTGTGCCAGTTCTTGGTCACTCTCACAGTGACAAAGTATTTCCTGCTGTTCAGCAGGAACCTCCTGTATTTCAGGTTGTGTCCATTGCCTCTGATCCTGTCACCAGGCAGAGCCTGTCTTGATGAGATCCCCCTGAGCCTTCTCTTCTCCAGGCTGAACAGTCCCAAGCCTCTCAGCTTCTCCTCATAGCAGAGATGCTTCAGACCCTTCATCACCTTTGTCACCCTCCACTGGACTCTCTCCCCTAGCTCCATACTGGTGCCTGGCAGCCTGATCCACCTGGCAGATACTGATATCATGCTCTCTCATCTGCTCTGGAAATCTGGAAAGAAGAGGGCATGCAGAAGAGGGCATGTCCCTTCCCAAAACTGTTTTGATCGATCAGCATGTAAAGGAGAGCCTGTCTCAAGAGTGCTGTATCTTGCAGTTGACTCTTCTTAGGGAGCAGCTGTAAATACCAGGCACCACCTAAATTTAACACATACCTCAATCTGAGGCTAAAAAAATTCTCTGTCTTCTCTGGGTAGGAAGATGTTTATTCAAAGAGACTCAACATACTCACTATAATTTATTTTTACAGCAGGTACACCAAACCACGACAGTTAAAATGCTAAGTCTCCAAAGCTTTAGATATTATGTAAATAAACTAAATAATTGCCTGCATTAAAGTGTGGTTCGGCATTCAGAAAGGAAAACAGCTCTTGTTTTTTTTAATTAAATTGTGATTTTATCTATAATTCTAGACTGTTCTGTTTGTTTATTTACATGAAAAGTTATCCTCCTTGTTGAGTGCCAAAGCCTTATTCTGAAACTGTATGATTAACACCAGCATTTCCAAAAGCTACACATCAAATAGATTTATGGGACTAATGACATAAGTCCCTCGACTGGCAGTATAAGCAAACTGAGCCAACCAAGCACATTCTTGCTGTACATACAGCAATTTACAAACACTCTTCTGAATAACGGAGATAATGGCTGTGAGGATACCAGTTGATACAGCCAAGAGTCATGCACTCGCAATGATTCCCAACAGCTTTTTATGCACTGCAGGCTCAGGCAGCATGCCGAAACGCATGCCTCCAACTCATGCTCAGCGGCGAAGAGCTACAGGTGAAGACATTGTCATGCTGTTATCAGATCTCCCTCTGCCTGCAGCAGGGTCGGCAAGAAGAAACCTGTACCTCCACCCCTGCTGCTTCAGGCCACAATCTGGTTTCTGGGTATAACCCCATCTCTACCAGCAATTTAACCCAATAGACTCAACTAGAAAATGCAAGACTGGAGGCCCAGGTGCATGCTCTCTTCTGCCAGCTGGGAAGAAGGTGATGATGAGCAGCGGGGTAGAACAGGACCACTTCAGCAACCAGAGCCAGGCTGACCGAGCTGGCCCCTCAGAGCAGATGCTCTCCCACACTAGGACAAAACATGCCTGCTTGCTTTGACTACATTTTTGACATGGTTTTGGACTCCTCTCAACTGAGCAATGATGCTGGTTGTCATTAAGTTATCCACAGTGATCCCTCTGGATCTCTCTACATGGTATTATTAGTATAGGCTGTGACTCCAGTTTCAATTCGTGGGTGATAACCATCCCTGCACAAAATTCTCCAGCTCGAATAGCTGGCACCTCCACCATGAGTGCCCCAAGCTGCCAGGAGAGCAGTGCTGTCCTCAGGCAGCGAGGACAGGTGCATCACTGCTTCGGCCAGGATGATGCAGCAGCAGCACCTCTTGCACTACAAACCCACCGTCCTGCCAGCCCAGGGGCGACCAAGCCCCGCTGCTCACCTTCAGCCTCCCAGCCACAGCCCAGGGTCTTTACAAGAGTAAAAAACTGTATTTAAAAAAAAAACCCTTCTACCAAGTTGCTTATTTCCCATAAAAGCTGATTATTGCCCATTTGCTGCAGACACTAGCCTGCCTGTTGGAAAAAAAAATTATCCTATTGGCAGGCAACCAATATACAAGAACATCTACAAAGAAGCTGTTACAGTTTATCATGCAGTAATCCGTGGATTAAGGTCATTAATAGCACTCGATGACATACTGCCATGACTCCAAAGGTGCTTTTCTGGCTTGCACGATATACAGAACGTAACACCCTCACAAACATTTCCCCTGAGTTACTTTCTTCTAAATCTTCAAAAGAAGAAGTGAGAAAACCCTGAAGACAGACGCCTAGCACAATATCTTGCATTGCACAGAAAAAAGTTATAATGAAAATAAATTAACATTCTCAAGTAACACTGAATTTTCTTCTCATTCACACTGGTGTTCTCACAGTAGGAGTTCTTGGTGAGTAACCGAAATTTTGATCTACAGAGCTAAATTTAAAAAGCAAGCCAAGACATTCTCCCATGCCCAAGAGACAAAGCCACAACTAAAACTTTCAAAATAAAACCTGAAATGCTCAATTTTGCCCTTTAATTATTTACATGAAATAAGGTTTTTCCTTCTGTTGACATGAGAACACATGTATCATCACAGAAAACACTGTGTACTCCCTATATCCCACAGGGCCATTAATCTTCTTTTATGCAGTACACAAAGTATTTTCACAGAACTTTTAAAATAGTTTTTCTAAAGCTTGCCTGATGTCATTAGGAAGTCAGAAGTTGTTGATGGACTGACAGTGTAATTGCTAAATATCCTCCAAAGGAAAGAACCCTTCATTCTGTTCTAAACTTACGCTGCTATCTGCACCATCCATATGTGTAATCATCAATGCTATTAATTTATCTGAGAGTCCCCAGTACCAATGGTAAACAACTTGTTGTGTCAAAACTGAAGTAACGGATAGACTTTTCTTACTTCTGTTGATTTAAACAGAAGAATCTACACTCTTTCCATTTGATTTGTTTCATTAGAACTCTGGTAATGGCCTACTACTGTGCCACTGTGTATTTCCATTTGCCATGAAACAATGATAAATCATAAAATGTGCTCGGGAGAATAAAACCGTCCCACCAGCTGTAAGCAATCCTGTATCCCACAGTCACATGAAATTTTTGTAAACAACATACTGGCAGTAGAAAAGAAAATCCTTAGAAAGAAATATTTTCAAAGCTTCAATAAATAAAAGTTATAACAAATAACATTTGTATTAATATATATCTTACCAAGAATAAATCACTTTCTGATTAAACTGGCTTAGTTGTAACTCATCATTTCACATTTTACTTTCAGTACAATATAGTAGCATTTTCACTACACATGCAATTTTTTTTTTCTTACCTTTAAGGAATCGAAGCAGGCAATAACCCTTCCATTTTCAACCTGGCAGCTTTTAGGGGGGTGTGCAAATTTGCATTCTTCATCAGAGCGTGAACAAGTTCCCCTCTGAAATTGCCTGCACACTTCTAGTGTTAGCCATTTTGTATCTCTTACTGGAGCGACATTCAAAGCCATGATGAAGAGCTGATTTTGAATTTGTAAATTGCTGTCAAGGGAATTATGCCGAAGAAATTTCCAAAACTAGTGACAAAGGGAAGGGAGAGAAAAAGAAAAAACCCACAACAACAAAACAAACAAAAAAACCTAGAAAAAAATTAAAATCCAATTGAAAAGAAGGTTAAAAAAAAAAAGCAGGGGACGATTAACGATGTCCAACGCACACACAGCAGAATAAACAGAGAAAGTTTATCAGCAAGCAGTCACTCATCAATCATTAAGTCCCACTTGTAGACTTCTGGCTGGAAAAAAACATGCTCAGTTGCATTTCTGTCTGTAAAACATGTGGGCTTGTTGATTGTATCACGGATGCACCAGTTTTAAGCCGAGATTCTTCAATGCAATGGCACTCCTTGGTAGAACAGTAGTTCTCTGACAGTTGCTTGCTGGTATTGATTACACAAGAAAAGCAATGCAGTCATTTGTTCGTGTCCCACGAATAATAATAGTTCTTCCTCTTTTTCTTCTTTCAGTTTCCCATCAACTGATTGGCAAATGGAGACAGCTGAGGTATCTTCTGCCAGGTGTAAGGTGAAGGCAATGTCTGGCTGGCAAAAAGGGGATTTTGAGAACACAGGCGTAGCAGTCCTCACTCATAAAAGTGACTTCACAAAGGCACTTTTAAAGTCACTCACCTGACAAAACAAATACAGTATCAGTTCATGTGCAACTCATTCAAATCAACATTACGAAACCTATCATCCCTTTTTATCAGATATTATAAACATACTGCCAATGCTCATTTGTATTTTTTTTTCCAAACAAACTCGGCCTCCTTCGTGAAGTTACGCGTGACAAGGGAATAACCAGTTGAAACACATACTGCAGTAATATTCTAGGCAGCAATCCAAAAGTTGGGAATGTTTTAAATAGATGAATGTGGCAGACACAATAATTAGGCATGCTGGTTGTGAAACAATTCAATCTAATGTGCTTCGTCTCCAAAACAATATACAAAACCCCATTTCCATTAATTTATCATTTGGCCCTTTAGATGGTGTTACCACATTATAAGCTGTTACTTGTTATTTGTTCTTCCTTAGAAATGAGGACAGTAGTATTCTGTTCAGATTTTTTTCTCTTCCCCTCTGTTTCTCAAGGGGAAAAAAAAAAAAATATAATTCCAAAATTACAGGGAAAAAAACCCTTCTATACCCAGAAAAGAGTTAGTTTCTATGTTAAACTAAAGGCTGTTTCGTAAAGGCTTCATGAAATGGCTCACCACTAAGTCATCATCCTCTAATGAGTTCTTTCTAATACAAAGCACTTAATCTAAATTTTCCTTTGATTAAATTAGCTTTCATGTACTTTTACAAATACATAGTTCAGCATCAAAATCTAAGAATTAAACGTGGAACTAAAGATATTTGGGGACTACAAAATACCTAGGATATTTTATAGATAAACAGACCTGAAAATCAAAGGGTTAGATACTATAAATAACTTTTAATAAATGACTATATTGTGTACGCAGACGGGGAAACCACAGACATGATGTTTCCTTCTATTCAGCTTCAAAGGAACACAACTTTCACTCTGCAGATACCAGCTAGAAAGTGTTGATGGATTATTTTTGTGCAAGAATAAAGAAAGGGGGAAGGACTGGAATAAGTGTGGTTTTAAAATGCATCAATAAAAATAGCTCTAAAAACACTGTCAGCTTTCCCATGCCAGAATAATTACCATTCTGTGCTTGGATTCATGTGATTTAATTGAAGTCAGTACTGTTAGTAATGCAAGAATTACTCACACACAGTTTCAGGAACAGATCCCAGTTCTGGCTTCCAGGTCTTCACATCAAAAGGCTTTTCTATTACTTAGTAATGTTACCAGAAAGGGTTTTACTACTTTACTGATACCTACACCAAAATTTGCTACTGCTAGCATGAATAAATGTAATGCAATGCTAATTGCTGAAAAATTCAATTCCAACACCAATGTTCAATTAGATGGGTCTGAATTATATTTAGCTAGCTTTACCTGGCCATCAAGAATGATGAGTTGCAAGATAATTAGTACATTTTTAAATAATTCTACACAATTGTAGTACAGTACATGAATTAAATATTCCTCAAATTAAATATTCCGCCAATGTTGTCCCACACCATCAATGAAGAAGTGAGGTTAAACTGAAAACGCACAAAGAGGTGAGAAATACTCATAACTGATGAAAAGGAAAGAGGGAGGAAAGACAAGGAGAGCCTCTCCACAAGAGCTTGTTGAGCTGATAGCTTGTTGGGCTGATGATTTAGCTGGCTAAATGTAAAAGAGGAAATATTCTCCCTAGAGCCACCCATTCCAATTCAGAAATGTCAGTAACGGTTTTCAGTAATAGATGTAGGAGACAGATGGAAATTTTGGGAAAAGGGTAAATGTTATACTGCACACTGCTGAAAGTCACAAGTAGTAATACTCTGCCAGGTTGCATACTATTAAAATTGACAAAGTCACTTCTCAAGTAGTAGGTGCTAAAACTGAATAAAAACAGATATTGCACATGGCGGCAAAGCAAACAGCATGCACTATATAAGTGGCAGTAGCCATGGTTTTAAAAAAAAATATGCACAACAGATTCACATAGATTTCTGAGATTGCAGAAAGAATTAATATGAAAAAAAAACGTTTGGGCAATAGAGGGTAGAAGAAGAGTAAAATAGAGCGTCATCCTATTTCCTATCTTCTTACTACATTAATAGTTTCTTTAGAAAGGGAAGCATGAAAAGTACGTCTCAAAAATCATCACAATATCCGATTTCTCAAGAGATACTGCATGCTTCAGCAGTTTCTACTGATGCAGGCTTAGGAGAGATAGAACCAAGACCTTTCTGAAGGAGACCATATGCCTTCAGCAGAAGGCAGATGCAAACATGGAGACAGAATTTGGAGTGCTTCATCCCTACCACTTACATGCCCTATGTGTTCATGACCACATCCTTGGCAGCTGCCATACCTTCTCTGCCCATCACCTCCATCAGAAGGGTGAAGGAAGAGATGCCACCTGGAAAGGCTGACCATGAGGGGGAAGCAATACAAGGAGAAGGGAGAAGACAGACAAACTGGGGAAAAAAATTATGGGAGGAATCAAAGAAAGCGGAGTTCAAGATATGAGTCATGGAAAGAGCTCAGGAGAAGGAAAAAAATGGGAGTGGAAGGTAAGAAAGTGAAATAGCTGATCGTGGATGAGGAAGGGAGAAGTTTCATGGGAAATGGGGAAAAAATAAGATAAATGTGGAAGAAAGGAGGAGGGAGGATGTGAACACTGGGGGAGAGAAGGGCAGATGGAACTTTAGAAGGAAAGCAGAAGAGACTACGGTTACAGGGGAAAATTCAGCAGTTTGAGTAAACAGAGGGAAGTAAATGTGGGAAGAGAAACATGGGATTTCCAGAAGAAAATACAGTAATAAATAATAATAAACCTCAATAAAATGCCTCCCCGGCCACAGGCCATTATTAACATCACAGCCCACCCTGACCTTACGTGTTGCCATACCCACCCGTACGGAGAACACCAGGGCCTCCAGCAAATGTGAACTCCTCTCTTCTTTCCATTACTTCTATTTGTGTCCCAACATATCAACCAAAGTTAGCTGTCCTGCCAAAACCGACAGGATCTCACCAGCCTAGAGCCCTCAGCACTAATGGGATCCCCTATCCAGACAGAAGGTTTGCTTTTGGGTTTGCCTGGGGGTTTTCTTTCATTGTTTTGTTGTTAATTGCCAATGACTGATTCCAACTCAAGCTTACACTCCCCACTGTAGCTAAACAAACTACTAAAACTTACACATTGACAACTGAAATAGAAAATGTTCTTGCTGAAGCTGAAGAAAGCCCTCAACATAAGTACAAAAGAACTAATTTTGTTTGGTTTTTTCACAACTACTGCTGTTTATTTTCAGTCTCACACACTTGGATTAATGGAACTGATCCAGAATACACATCTACAAATGCAGTTTTTCGTATGCCAAGTGAAATAAATTCATGGACATGTATTTGTAAAAACTACTTAGCTTTAGACCCCTCTTTTCAGATAAGCATCACTTCCCTTCTGCGGAAAGCTAGCCAGACATGGAGGAGTAGGAGGCTTTTGCCGATCTTGTGTTCCCTTGAGAGAGCGGGAAAAAGTCTGTGTTAGGCTACAGATCATCTTCCTGTTCTAAACCACAAAATCACTTATTTTCTAAGTAAGCAAAAAAAATCCTGGTAAAAAAAAATCCTTTTAATTATTAAACAAGGCAAAGCATACAGGTACTAGGAGGCTCTAGTAAATGTTTTTGTTCTGAGGAATGATGGGCAGTCAGCATCTTTAGGAGTTGCAACTGAGCACAAAGCCCTGCCCTATTACTAACCAGATGGATGTCTCAGATGGAAAATAGGAGCTCTTGTTATATACAAAATATGGGCTGCTCTGGTACAGTAGTTTTACTTATCAGACAGATTATTTGGCAATGGATTATGTAGCATCTGTCTAATGAAGAAGCTGAGGCTTCCTAGACATGTTGTATTCACGCTTCAGTAGATAATGTGTAGTAATGAGCAAAGACCTTGTCTTCAAAAAGCCATCTCTGCAGGTGATGACTTCCAGTAAAGGAGCAGAGTCCTCTACATAGTGCCAACACAGATCTCTACTGGAACTGCTAAGTTAACTCAAAAGGTGTTAAAACAGTTTTTCATTTTATCCTTACAGAATTAAGCACGCTGTATTATTCATCACGTTAAAATCTTCAGCAAGAGATGTCAAGACTGGGGCTCAATTTGTTGCTCCTACTGTCAAAGTTTATCAATATGACCCATATATTTCTTCTGTATATACACCAAAACCTCAAGAATTAGAAAGTTAGAAACCCCTTAGTTGTACCTAAAAGAGATTGCAGAGTTTACAGTATACAAACTCTTCTTTCCCAGCAAGCCAAAAGAGATGTGCTAAATATCCTTAGCTTTACAAGTCTGACCATTTACACTGTGGAAAGTGGGTGTTCCTCCTTTAGGTCACTAGCAGGGCAGAAAATAGATCACTGCCCAAATTCAATTAAACACCTGAACTCAGGTGGGATAAAACTCATCTTGAGGACAGATCTAAAGTCACCAGAATTGACCTGCTGGAATCTTTAATGCCAGGACAATGTCTTGAGAACTTAGTTTTTAAACGCAGCAGGCATACACTATAACTCTTCAGAGAGAGACTGTTAGCTCTGCCAAACGTGGGAAAGCTCTCGAGGACCAAAGTCACACCTCTAATCACAGGGAAATGATACTGTCCAATTTTAAACTCTCAACCCAAAGCAGGTTACTGTTACAATGTTTATACACTTCCATGTGCAAGTTCATGTTGCTTACTCTCAGAAAATCATGTCCATAGTTTTAAATTTGCTTCAGGAATCTTTTACCAAGGAGACGAAACAACGACCCTACAAGTAGATACAAGGCACAAAGGACTTCAGGTTGAAATTTTAAGCTCTGTCTGGAAGTTGTAAGCAGCAGAAAACGGGCTCTCTACCATGTTAACACTGGCTTCACACTCCACAAACCAGCAATGTCTTATCCACACATTACCTTAATTCACATGCTTATGACATTCTTATTTGTCCAGGATATAAACTAATCTATAAGAAATAATATCCTCAATTTAGCCACTCCCTTCAGCCTGGATTTACCATCTTCGAGTCTGTGACTTTACCTGGGAGAAGCAATGTGGGGCAAAACACAACCATTCCCAGATATCCCAGGACATACTATGATATTCAAATACAAGGATTAACCAATATGCCCCACTCTACAGATGCATTTTCAGACTACTGTCAAGCACTGTGTTCCTTTGAAAAGCTGACAGTCCAGCAGATGACCACATTTGCAAAGGAAACTTGCTTTGCAGATCACTATATTTATAGCCAAAACCTAGTGGAAAGATTCCCTATATAAGTCTAATACATAGGGGTCCTTCTATAACCAGATTAAGTGTCTTGAACATTCATGATGTAAATACAGATATTTGAAAGACTTGACAGCTACTGAACCCTCATCCTTTAGGCCAGGAAAAGGCATCCAGATCCTGCTAAGTCGTACCTCTTGCTTGCAGCTGCACAGTAGACTCCACTTTCAAAGCACTTAAGACACAGCCACACATTTAGGATACACTGGCAGGTGTTTGAGTCCAAAAGATGGTGGGACTGTGCTTCAGTTTTCCAACTAAACGTCACTGTTACATTCTTTTAAATGTCATTTTCCCCCCATTGTTTGTACTTTAAATAGCATTCAAGGCCTCCAAACTGAAGAGAAGCTGCACACCAAAGGACTGCTGTGACCCGACGAGAACACTCCAGCACCATTTTCAATTCCAGCTACCTGCTATTTATTTCCTTGACTCCCCTGTGCTGTTTTCTCTTGCCCTCCCTCAGACTCCCTGCTGAGGAAAGCAAGGCTGCAGCTTAATCCTAGGCTAAAGCTAGATCCATTATGATTTGCCTCCCCAGGTGCAGAATAAAGCCAACACAGCAGCTTAAAGCACCCTGTATCACACGTACTGGCCAGCTCAACTGCTATGTGCCCACCAGCCCCATGCCCCACACCTGATGGAGTAGAGCAGGGCAGGCATGACTGGGCACAATGGCATAGGCTGCTGCCCCACTCCCTCCCCTTCACCCCACCTGCAGCAGGTCTAGCTCCTTGTTACAGGCTCCTGTAATTATGATGCTGTATGCCACAGGACATGCTCCCCATCCCTAGAAAGCAAGGCTGACTTCTCAGTCATTACACACTAATTTTAAGCCTCACTGTGCAAAATTCCCCACTAACCAACACAGAGAGGATCTTGTATCAAAGATGCTAACATGAATGGAAAAAACAAAGAAGGTAATTTTCCAAACAAATAATGTGATGGTCAGCATGCTTATTAATTATATTTGAATAAATTACATTCTTAAAGATAACATGCAAGAGATTTTTCATGTGGTGGATAGGCTTTTCTCACTCTGTCAGGCCACCAGATTACAAAACAGGACCAGAAAGTGATGTGACAGCACAGAGATATCATTCATCAGTGAGTACTATGTCAGTTTCATATTCCTCTCTTGAACCAATTTCTAACATAGTTCAGTAAAATTACAGCATTAAAACCAGAATCAGGCTTCTGGCACTCTTCTGAATTTTTGTAAAGTCACAAAAAATAATATTCACTATATTCAAGAAACTAGAGAAAACAAGACAGATTTCTATTGATCATCATCCATTCTTTGATGGCAAATACGAATGAAAAACCTTTCTGCCGTCATAAAATTTTTAAGAAATTACAATAGAACATGATGAATGCATTTTATTCTACAAATTTCAAATGAAACTAATGAACATTTCTTTAATCATTTTAAGGTTTTTTTCCACTTTAAGATGTTAAGTAGCTTCCATTTGGCATTGAACAAATCAGCATTGCTCAAATGAGGAAGAAGCCAGAACTGCCCTATTAGAGAAGCAGCCCACTAGTTTGACCAGGTGGCTAGGAGCCAAAATATTAAAATTCTAACCCTGATTCCTGTATTGATTTGATCTGAACTCAGCTGAAGTAAAAAGTGTCCTGACTTACAAAAGAACCATTATCTATTTTATTTGCTTGACTTGGAGATAACTATTGCAACATCTCTCTTTGCCTGTTATACAACCAAAGATGAACATTTGTCAACTGTAATTCAGATGAACACTTTACCCAGTCAATCCTAACTATTTTAGTTAAGCTGAGAGAAGTCCAGGTACAGGATAGAAAACATCAGTCTGTTCTGTTTAAACTGAGCATGACCTCCAAATATCAGTTTTGCAAAGTGAGCCATATTCTCCTTGTCAAGAGCACTAATGTGCCAGGTTCAGGTTTTTTAGTATGTCCCACACTATTTACAGTACGGCAATGAGCTTATTAAAACCTGCCGGTTCACTTTGAAGCTGGCTTTACAACTTAATAACACTAATGTCCTTTGTCCCTGGGGAAGCAGGTGAGGAGGAAGGTGTACCACTGACTGCGAAACAACACACACAGCCTGGGACCTTTTCAGTGATCCACTGTACTACTTTGCTAATGGACCATGAAATATTTCTGTGGAACTTTAAGTCTGTAGATGGCTGGAGCTCACGAGTATTTTCTAACATCAAAGTGCTTCGAAGTCACGCTGATAAAACTAATGCTCATTATGCTTCAGTTAAAATGCAATTGCGGAAAACAGTTTTTCTTATTCTAGAAAACTTCTTTTTTCCCCCCACAATGATATTCATCCCACTCCACTTAACCTTCTTCTCCTTTCTTGGTCTGTACTTTCTCTCACAGTCTGCAACTTAAACACCTCTTGTTTCTAAGTTCAAAGAAATCTGATTTTATCCTCTAGGTGTATGAATTTCATACACAAAATTCTGCTCCCACCTTGACAAGAGGGTAAAAGCAATTTCTGTTTCTGTGCCTCTGCAAGCCGAGTTAATCATCCCCGGCAGCAATGACATTATCACTTGGCCTCTTGTGGACACAAATGTTTTGCTTTTGGCAGAGTGCACCACGTAATAGCTATTAATCAAACAACTCCCCAGGGAAGGGTACCCTAGTGCATTAGGATCTTCTACTCACACCCAGCTTCAGACATGCATTGTATTTATTTTTTTAGGACTGTAAAAATATTTATAGAAAAGTCTGCTTATGTACTGTGAAATTTTTATAGACTGGCATGGAGGGAATGCATGATCAAATGACTGTTCTCACCTGCCAAAGGACCGATAGCATGCTGTTACACAGGAGCACAATTTAAAAAAGCTCAGGCTGTTGTCAATTTTCTATTTTCTCTGCTCTGGTTCGCATGAAGCCAAAAAGGCAGAACTCTTACCAAGATATCTGTGACAAACAGTATCCTTTTGTACTGAAAGACAAGGACAGTCTGAATAAACCAAGGACTCCATGTAAATTCATACATGTTGAATTCGCAAGCTAAGAATATGTTTAAGACTGCCAACACCATTATTAATAATATACTCCAACAAATTACCCAGCTCTGGGAAGTTGCATGGCACACCAAACAAAGCTCCTGAGGCAAGGGCAGCAAGAGCACTACCTAATGCTATTAAATCCGACCACCTCTTAAGCACTAAACCCAGTCTGCTGAACAGATTCCCTGCACCAAACCAAAGCAGCATCACTGTTCTGAGATAAAATACCTATATTTGTGCTGTTTTCTCCATCTGCAATTTACCTGAGCATAGGATACCAAAGTACACAGGGTTGAGTTTAGCAGGTCAGCCAAAAAGTCCATCTCGCTCAATATCCAGTCTCCAACCCCGGCCAATACCAGATGTCTGCAGAACAGTGCAAAATCAGGGCAGGCAGAGCATGTTAATTTTCATTAATCTTCTCCCAGCAACCTGTAACTGATGTCTTTGTATTTAATAGGTCTCAATTGATTTTTCTTCCATGGATTTGCCCACTCCCTTTTTGAACACTGCTCTTCAGAAGTGTCTTTCATCATGCGCATGGGAAGTAGGATACCGAGAGGAAGCCTGACTGATTTTCACAACTGTTGACAAAAGCCTGGATTCTCAGGAGAGGAGTGTGGATATGGAAGGAAACATTTCAGTATTTTGGAGATTTACAGAAATTTGCAAAACAACAAATGGAGTTGGGGAGTAAGATGACTGATTACAAAACTCCTTAAGTATATCTGTGTTGTTACTGGCTTTTTATTGTCCTTGAATGGGTTAGACTAAGAGAAAACATACCTTTTCCTTCCAGCAAAAGTGATGCTTGGAGAAAATCACTTAAAACCTACCAGAAGAGGAAGAAACACTAAGACCCCTTCTTCACCCCAAGCTGCATCATCTAGAAGCATTCCCAGATGCAATAAGCAATGCTTTCTTAACAATCCAATGGAGAAGAAGGAAAAGCCAAGAGCGTGCCCAAAGGAGCCCAAGTGAGGCACTCCAATCATGTTCTGCCAGACCTGGAGTATTTCACAGCTATCTCAAACACATTTTGGAAGCAGCAACTCATCACAATGGAAAAGTGCTTCCAACAGGGAAAAGAAAAAAATCTTAATCGTGTCTATTCTCAGAGGGCTGCCGCCCAAGCAAGACTTCATCAGTCCATTTTATCGCAGGGATTCAATTCCCCCTTCTCTCTCCATTAGGACTGTGCACATAACACACAACAACAGCTTTATTTACTTCCAAAACTAAAGAAATCCTCATGAAGCAGAACATATGCAAGTGCTTTACTTCTTACACATCTCATGGGACATACTGCAAAGCCATTTACATCGGAATACTTTGTATCTTACAGCAGTTAAAAAGATGGAACAGCAACCTAACTTTAAAGTCACCTATGGAATAGCAGATTGTTATCAAGTACATTCAATGGTAATTTAATTTTTTAAAATAATGTTTCTTATGCTGACATTCAGACAGCATATGTTTTATATACAGAAGCTGAAATCTTCCACTAAAAGCCCTTTTCAAAGACCCTTCCCAGTCAATGAGAAACCCAGTAATGGGTTTTTTTGGCACAGCTCTGAAGGAAAAAAAGAAGCAGTATTCAACAGGTTATCAGTATCTTCTGAAGGCAGGTTGCTATTTTGCATTTTGAACAGACATTGCTTCCTGCTTGATTATCTTTGGTCCTCCAAGGCAAATAAATACAATATCTAATCAAGCTCAGTGTGAAGATGACAGTAAAAAGCTTTCTTTTCAAAATTCAAGCCATTTATTTGTCCACAAAAAAACCCCAAAACAGCCAACATTTAAAACTTCAGAAGCTACCTGTGTTGTATTTGACAATACATAATGGACATTTAGTCTCGCTGGAATAAAAATAAATTTGCATCCAGTGAACCACTATTCTGTTGTCAAATAGGTATCAATGGTTCAGAAAGAAAACACTTTTCCTCTAAAATTGTTTTTGCAGTTGGTGGCAGAGAAGCAACGAAGAGCTTTACTCAGAGTACTTGTATGCTCTGGTGAACTTGTGTTTTCCTGGAAATCTTGAAAACTTCTATTTAATCCTGAGGCAAATAATGGAGTTACAACTGGAAAAAGCGCACAGTAACTCTCTGCAGATACTGCCTACCAGAGAAAACACTTTTTTTTTTCTGACACTAAGATGATGAATTTGGGGTTTGGTGTGCAATATGGCTACTGACCCTCCTTTCTGCTTGGGTACCAATTAAGAAGCGCTGACCCAATAAAAATGGGTCATATCGATCTGTTGTTTTAATTTGTGTAACATCTCCCTCAGTCCAAAAAGCTAACCACCTGTCGCCACTTGAAGAAAGTTACTTTTTAACCCAGTTTCATTTCAGAAAATAAACTTTTTTTTTTTTTTTAATAAGTAACAGGAGACAAAGTACTTAATGCACAGAGCAGATACACACAAACAAACCCAGACGTTTACTATCCTACAGTAAGGACACTGGATGAGTTCATACTCATCTTTCTGCCATGTGCCATAGTTCAGCTGTCTGCAACAGTAAAAAGGGGACTTAAACTATATTCAGACTTCTGGAAAGAAAAAAAACAAAACCTACAACTACCTTGTAAAAGTAACTTTAATGTACAGAGCCTTCCTCTTCATTGCCATTAACTTACAAGTTGAAATGGGAATAGATTCAGACAGCAATACTGACTTGTTAGGCAACATTAGTCCAGTACTCCTAGAGCCCAGACCCAGGCATGTCCCTGCCTTAAATAAAAAAATTTCTCAGTACTTAAATGACAATCCCTCTCTATTTTAACTCAGCTATTTAAAATGGAAAGAGACCAATAGGAAAAAAAGTTTTTCATACTCTCACTAGGTCTTGTTGAAATCTTCCTGAAGGAAACCACCATCTGAATGCCTCCTCTGACTGAAAGGTGAAAATATTGCGGGCAAAAGTAGAGGTATTTTAGCAATACTGAAACAATTCCACCATGACCTGTTATTTTCATATGGTTGAATCATTTTATTGTAACTTAAATATTATCACAGATAAGCACACAGATGTTCAGGAATACCCTGTAAATTGTGTTTCAATAGGGAAGTTGGAAAGGAATTCTTTCATCCTTTGACACAATGAATTGCAATATTTTTGCAGTCAAAACTGAATACATTTCCCAGAAATGTTTTGACAGAGCACTCTTCCAGACCTTTTTTTACAGTGTCTGCTTACCTGTAACTACAGAGATTTCTCCTTCCTGCTAATCACAGCCCAGGGTTCACCAGCACTTCCAAAGCAATGGATACACTTGTGACGCTGAGTATATGCAACTGGCTTTTGGCAAGAGAGAGTTTTCTGCTCACACTGCAGTGGAAAATCTGGACTGGTTAAAATAAGTCTTGACAGTTTTGTCCTTTTCAAAGGTTTAATTCATTTGTTGTACTTCAAGCCTAGTCCCAAATGGATAAAGCCACATTTTGTTTATGCACTGTACAATTTGTATTGCCTTGCACAACTTCTGTGTTAAATCGTTAACTCAAAGACTTCCTTTAACCCTGCATAAATCTCATTAATAGACAGCAGTATTTCTGAAAGACAAGGTCAAATTTTCCATGTTACAAAGTCAATAAATAGCCCAAAAATATTTTTGATTTGGTCAAATAAGTAACATCAACAACAACGTGAAGATAAAAAAAAATTGTCCACGTGTAAACATAAAAAGTGGACTGCTGCTGTTAACCTTACATACATTTCTATTCCAAGAAAACAACTCTGCAAAAATGATTTAAACTTCTGTGTTGAATATGCCTCACTTTAATGCAATATTTGCTTAGCTTGTAAATAAGAGATTTTATAACTTCTAACCTCCAGCCTATGTACACACACCAGCCCTTGACATTTGATAGGACTTCTTTCCATTCCATACAAGATTTCCAGGACAAAGCAGGTGAGACACAAAATCAAACCAGACCAGAAAAACAACCAAACAAATTATCTGACACTCTCAGTCAAAATTATACCCTCCAGTCATCCTCTGCACCTTTATGGGCTGAAAAGAATACATTACCAATATTTGGCTTCCACAGAAATATCCACTTTATTACAATGCATAGACTCTAGAAATCTTGAAAACCTACTTGAAAAACCCTTTTCCACATTCATCCCTCTGTCCATCATCTGAAATAGTAGTAACCATGGTACCACTTTATAGCAACTGAACAGAACTGCCTGTCTGCTACCAAAAAGCAGCACTACTATACTCCAAAAAGACAGAAAAGGGAGAGACTAAAAAGATGTAGCAGTATTTTACTTTCAAGTTTTTAGGATTTCTTATCAAAGTTCACCCAATTTACCTATGAAAAGGGTTGGGGGGGTTAAATTTAATTATTACCATTCTGTAAAGTTGGATGGAAATCCACAATTTAGGATCCCAGGTTTTTTCTGGCTTCATTATTGCCAAGCATTCACCAGATGAGCAAGGTCCACCAGGAAAAAAGTTAAAGAACAATCCCGCTGATGCACAAGGCACAATGCAATCTGTATTTCATATCAATGCAGCCACACAACTAAAGAAGTTAGTATTTTTAAATCAGAAAAGTACAAACTTGCCCACTGTTTCTAAAGTCCTATTTCAGCGCAATCATTTTTACCTCCAGTAGAACACTCAAAAGTTGAAAACCATCACATTTACCTTTTCCCTATGTGAAAAGAATGCTGACATTTCACTGTCTGGAGGCCAAGATGGTTGAGATACAGTTATCTTTACCAAAGAAGACCATTACTAATAAGTCTGGTTTACTTTCACTTTTCTTTAAGGGAAAAAAACAAACACCAAACCACAACAAAACAACAAACCTATATTGATTCCTACAAGAATCCTCAAGTTTAAGGACTTATACACAATCCTACTGCAGCACAGCTACCTCTCACCCCTTTCACTGGAAGCCTGAAAATATCAAGTGCATTTCATAAAGTCTTATCACCTACAAGTATGTTTACAAGAACTGTCAATTTTTATTAAAGAGCATGATTTTGACAACTGTAGAGAAGAGCTGGAAAATACAAATCCTAAAAGCTCAAAATTAAGCAAAACG
This sequence comes from Athene cunicularia, assembly GCF_003259725.1. Taxonomy (NCBI): domain Eukaryota; kingdom Metazoa; phylum Chordata; class Aves; order Strigiformes; family Strigidae; genus Athene; species Athene cunicularia. The sequence continues at coordinate 55,416,997 of NW_020799091.1, read as the reverse complement.
AAAGCAAATTAATCATCCCACCCTTGTAACCTGATTTTTGTGGGACCTAGTTCTCATGATGACAGGACTCTTATGGATGTTAAGAGATTTAATTTAAAAGGTTAGCCAGAAGTGATAAGCATTTACAGATAGCATGAAGACTGAAGTCAGAGCAGAAGTTCAGGGTCTACAAATTCTACAAAAACCTACAGATCCAACAGTCTCACATGGTTAAATATCATGCTTTTACTTCTAATAATCTTTTGTAATTTTCATAATGAACTGTACCAACAGTTGTCCTCTGCTTTGCAACATAACCATTAACAATAAAAGATAGTTTCCAGTTAACATAAAATTTTTTCAAAGTCATACCTGAAGCCAGCTGTGAAGAGTTACAAAAGGATCTCATGATGAGTATGCTGGATGATAAAATGATGTAAGAGTTTAACATAAAGATAGGCAATTCAATGGGAACTTCGGCAAAATACTCAGCAGTTGATGGAGTATAAAGCAAGCAGAACATCTGGCAATATTGAAGGAAAACAGGAAAGAATTATGCTACTACGTATAGCCATGGAGCATGCAACTCTTGAGTGATAAATCAAGTTTGGAATACCCCCATCTCAAAAAGATTATAGCGGAACTAGAAAAGAGGGGGAGGACAACAACAGCACCATCAACACTACAGAAACACACATACAAAGGGTCAATAGCGAGGCTTTTGACAACAGAAATAATTTTATATTTGTACAGACTGATGATGAAGACCACAAAATTTTGACTAGGAGGCAGGGGGCACTCAGTGAATTACCAGTCAGGAAAACAAACAAAAGACAGTTATCTTTACATATGGCAAATAGAGTGTGAAGTTAAATGGCAAGTGATGTACTTAAGGTCAAAAATACAAACAAGTTTATTTTAAACTTTTCAGCTTAAAAAATCCGATGATTTAAACAGTCATCAGACTCACCAATGGCTACTAAATTCAGTGGTTGAGAAGGAAAGTCCTCCCTGGAAAGCCTCTCACCCCTGGTGACTCAAAGCTAGAGTCATGCTCCAATCTAGGCACATGCTGCTGTCCTCAGCTTACCCTCCTGCCTTCTCCAACTCCGGAGGGCAGCTTCTTAGAAGCAGCCTAGATCTGCAGCCAGAGCTGGCTATGGATCCATAGGGACACACTGATCCTCAAGCCCTCCCATGAGAAACTCAACACTTTCATCTCCTATTTCAAACAAACGGATTTCAGAGATGGCGGACTAGTTCTGCTTATCTTCAGGCACTTAAATGTGTCACTGGCCATCAAAAAGCACAATCTCCTTCATTGTCCTCATGCCAAAGGAGAGAGGCACTTCCAAAAGACAATTCAGTACATGAAGGCACGGCTTTATCTCCTCGGGCCACAACAATGCCACCAACCTAACCAGACACATGCCCCCAAGGACCAGCAGATCACTCAAATGACTGTGCCACCTGCTCTGCACTCCAGTGGGATGATTTACCGACTTGGGAAGGCAAAAAACCCCTCTCAGAAACATGTGTTTGTTCTCAGGCCTCACTCCCTTGCCCTTCAGTGGTTGTGTCCTGCTTCTCAAGAGACTGGGAAGCGAAGTGGGGGACAGAGAGTGGGAAACCAGAGAGAGAAAGAAGAGAGAGACTTGAGATCTCAAGTCCTACAGAGGTGTCCAACCACTTCCAGCTCTACAGGTGAGGTCCAGGTCCAGGAGATGGATTTAGTTCCAGTTATTTCTCTCCAGCTTCTCCCCTTACAATGGATGTTGTGGCTTCTTACGCCTTAGGACCTTTTACACCAAGGATTAAGCCACTGGCTTGTCCTCTGCTGGTGTTTCCACTTCAAAGAGCTGCTACTGTGGATACCAAAGCCTTTGAAAGTGGCCTCACCACACTAAGTTATGAGCACTAAATAAGGTCCTAAAAAAAAAAAAAAGCCAAAAAAAGCACTGGCTTTATAAACACATCAGTGCAGCCACTTTTAAAGCCTTTCATGCCTTCTCCACTGTGGCAAAGAAAATATCTAGATTTTTGGCCTCCCCACCCCTCAAAATTATGGCAGTAAAGCAATCCAACCCCAAAACTTGTCCCAACATTAGCAGCGGGGAACTGAAATACACACTGGAATTGTGAAAAAGAAATAAAATAAATAAAAATACACAACACGTGAAGCAAAAAGTTTTTAAATGCAAGCACTAGAGCTCCAAGACAGCAGCGCGCTGTGCTGCTGGTGCATGTTTAGCATGCCAATAAGGACTGCAGCACTGCAATCCCTAGCACAAGCAGCCCACACGCCGGCGTCCTCCTCCGCAAAAGCCTCTCGCCAACCAGAGGACCTGCCCCAGTCCTCACCACTTTTGGGCTGCGGGGCAAGAAGACGAAGGTGAGAAAGCCAGTGTTGGTCTCCTTATAGCAGTCAGAGACCGTAGCTGGTGATGCTGTGCCACGGGTGAATGTGGCCGTCAGGGAAATCCCGTATGTGTTATGGCAGCCTTTTAAATAAATAAAAGCAAGGCAGTGCCAAAGTCCTGAATCATTAACCGGGCACAGATGTATGCTTCCATCAATGACAGGCCTGCCTGTTCCACTAGAGGCACAGCCAGAGGTGTTTGCCGACAAATCAGGGCAGATGTAGGACTGAAACATGCATATAGCTGCTGATAACAGCACCACAGACTGTCTGAAAAGTAGGAAGGAGTGCCCCCCTCCCCAACCCAACCCAAAAAAGGTCTGAAACTAGGCTTTGATATCCTGCAAGGCAGCCACTTCCCCCACCTCAGGAGTCTCATAGAGAGCATTAAGGCACAAAACCAACACGCCAAAATCCAGCATTGAAAATCATCTTTCCGAGAGCTTGAAAACAAACAGAAATCTTGCCACTTTGCAAATTGAGGTTAGTTTTAGACTAAGTTCAGAACACTGCCCATAATACCTATAAAGTGCAAAAATCATGAGAGATTCAGGAAATTGGGGGGTGGGGGGCTGAGCCATTTAGTATACCTGAAGCACATATAATAGAGCATTTGAAAAAAATAGAAACACAAAAATCCTCAGAACCCTAGGAAAATATATTCAGCCTGGATAGAAGAGTATGCCAGAGGGCTGAAAAAAAGACTGAAAAAAATATTATTTGCTAGTCATCTCTTAAAAGTAATGACACACACACACAAAAACATCCCAAATAGTTGCCTTCAGTATTCACAAAAAGAAAAGAAAGTTATTTCTAGTAGAGTCCTAGTTTCCTTCCATAAAACTAGAGGGAAAACATTTCTGCATTTTTCCTTACTTGTATTCTCTAATTCTGCCTATTGTCAGAGGCGCTGTACTCTCCACAGGAAAGATTTTACAGCACACAATCTCCACACTGACCTTGTCTCTATTCATGAGTTCAGCAGTGTGCGACGCCCAGACCTTCCTGAAATGCTGTTTATCATCCACTCAGAAACTGATAAAAAATTATTGATCTAAAATAGAAAAAATTAATAGACTCTGATATGAACCATCTGTTCCTATTTCTTGATCCATTGCCTTATGCAACAACTGTACTGCTAATTCCCTCCTACTGTCTTTATTAGCTATTGGTTTTGTACCGCAAAAATCACAAAAATGAAAATTCTTATTTTTATGAGTGTGTATATTACATATGTGTGTATGCATTTGAGGACGTACATCTAGGTATAAAAATGGAAGAGGGCAGGAAGGAAAAAAAAAAGGAAAGGGAAAAAAAGGAGCAAGTACATGTGCATTTGTTCCTTTTGCTTATAGCTGAGCTCATCTAACTTGCAAAGTTTAAGGTATCACAAATCCACCAGGTTCTTCACCAGACTTATGGCTCCAGGGATCTTTACAGGTCTTCTACAGAAGTGGCAAGCTGCACGCTGGCAGTTCTCAACAGCTTTAGTAATCATCAGTAGCACAGAGTCCCCTACATAATTAGTATTTCTTTGGGTTAGTTGTAAGGATTTTGCATCTTATCTCCCCTTAGGTACGCTCTTCAATTTTCACAACTCCGAAGTTTTCCTTTTTAAGTATGACCAAAATACTGAGCAAAGAACCTTATATCACCAGCATTGTCAGAGGAAAAAAAAAAAAAAAAAAAGAAAAAAAAAAAGGACATTAAGAACTTTGCAGATTCTAGAAAGGGGCTGCATGATTTCTTTCTCTTCACACACCTTTTACCCCAAATAAAGCCCAAAAGTTTGTTTTTAAAAGAAGACTTTGGACTCCATATATCAATAACCAACAACTGTCACTGCATTTGCTAATAATGTATAAGAAGATTAGTTTAATTAATCAAGCAGTTAATACCACTATTATTTGAACTGGTTTTCAGCACTGACACCCTCTTGAAATTGTTTTATTTCCCTCAGGCTATGACTTCATTCTGTTTACAGACCAGTTATATAGCACTAGTGTTATGGTTAACCATAGTGTGAACATCGTGTCAAACATATCAAATTAGCTTCACAATCAAAGGCTGGAAAATGGTTTTGAAAAGAAAATATCTACTAAAAAACTCGAAAGCAAGTGATTTTATTCTCCTTTACTACAATATTATAACAGCCACATTCACAAAAGAGGAAAAATCATTGGGCTTTAAAAAAAAGTGTTTCTTCCATGAAAAAAAATAATCTTCAGTCAGAAATTTCTAGTAACATTAGAAAACAAGGTAACAGTAATAGCTATTATGTGAAATTTAAATCTTAACAATGTGTCTATTTAGGAAATTAAAACCATATGTGAAATCATTAACGAGGAATTTCATTTGAACCCTAAGTCTTTTTTTATCTCTCAATACTATAAAAACTGAACAGATTAGGTTTTTTTTTTAACAAATAAACACACTACAGATTATTCCTGACATACTTGTGAGCAACAGAGAACATTCATTCACAGCAGACATGAGTTAGACTTGAGTGTCTGAAATCCCCCATAACATTAAGAGCTGTTTTTCTTGCTCAGAAAAAAAAAAAAGTATTTGTAGCACATGATTATCTTAGATTTCTATAAAATGTATACTTACAAATGAAGAACTTGATTTGACTGTATAAACACTCTATAGCCAAACACTATATTTCAGGACCTATAACTCATTAGAAAATCCTATCTTAGGAAAATGAAGAAACTGATTCTAAACAAGAGTAATTATCAGTTGAAAACAGACAGACTGCACACAGTAAGACGTTACTGCACTAATAGCTCTAATGAAATCCACGGAGCAATTAAGCAGAAAAGATACTACTAAATGAAAAGAGCTACCAGAATCTGGTCCACAGTACTTTTATTACCATCTATTCACATAATAAATGTATATGCAGAATAGTCACTACCACCTCTACACTCCAAGACGAAAGCCCACTTACCTATCCATATAAAGTAGTAGTATATACACACCTTGAACAGGAAATATTTTTTTTAAATCCTTTTGTCACTTGATTGTCTGTAAATAGTTTGATAAAAACTATTTGATCAAGTGATGGATGTGAATTTTCACTTTGGCAGTCAGGCATAAGTAGGATAATTCTATACATTGCCATCTCCAAGGTACGAAAACCAGCCACTTAAATTATCTGAAACTAAGAGACAGTCTCAAAACACGATACTGAGAAGTTTTCTTTGAAAGCTATGCATGACAATGGTTTTATCTGCAAAAATTAAAGATTCAGCTCCCATTTTATAGCTTGAAAAAGATTGACTTGCTTCTAATTATCAATCTTTGCTTCACATGCTAAACACACTTGGCACACTAACAACACATTTAAACATCAACAGTGATAAATATATACATACATACCCTGTGGATTTTTATTAATAATGCTCTATACCCCGATGTGTGTTTCACTTTTTAGCAGAATTTCAAATTCTCAAAAGACACGAGGTTGATTTTACTTAGAAGAGTGTAGCATTTAAAAATAACCAGTTCATGAACTAAAGATGTGTCCACAACTTAGCTGCAGGTCTTCCACTAGCATTTATTGAGGGAGCAGGGAAGTTTAATCCACCTCCTCTGAGCAGAGTCAGCTGTGAGGAGCCAGGAGGTGACATCAGGAGTTCTGAGCCCATGTCCTGTACTTCTCCTTGGAAAAGGGCAGAGGAGGTGTGTGTGGACAACTGGTCTAGAAGGGCCTATTTAATGCAATACTTTTAAAACTAGTGTAACTTGTTCTAGGATTAGAAAAAATCTTGGAGACTTTCCCCAAAATCACACCACTGAAAGCTTTTCTAGGCAGTAAGATGTTCTTTTACCCAATTTCTTCTTTAAAAAAAATAATCTTTAGTCTTCCTCAGCTCATACACTTAATTTTTCTACCAACATTCTGTTTGAATACAAATATCTATGTGCAACATTCATGGCTGTTACAGGAGAAATAAGATGATAACATTTTCTTGCTGTTTCACTTAACTGTTAGTCTTGGGAAAAAAAACAACAAAAAACTTATATATAGAACATATACATGATGCTGCTGAAATGCAACTGAAGACAGTCTGCTAATTCAGGTCTCTAATTATGATGCTCACTACCTTTCAGGATCCCACATCAATGCATATGGCAGTCTAAGAAAGTTGAAGAGGCTTCAGGCACATCACAAGATGAGGCAATGTCCTCAGACCCCTCCCACAATATGATGGTAAAGTTTGCTTCCAGTCTAATAAATAATAATAGTAATTAGTAACTCCCCTATTCTTCCAGAATTTTACAGACTTCTACCTAAATAATCCTTTTCTTTCTCTTCAGAACATTTAACATAAATCTTCCCCATTCCTTCCTGTCTCCTCCTCAGAAAGTTGATGTGCCTCTGTACAGTGAAATCATTGCTCTAAAAGCCAGCCTGCTCATTAAATTATTCTGCTAGCTGTGTTCTCTCTCATTAAAAATGTATAAAGATCAGATAATCGTAGCACGTATTATTAACCTCGTCTTCCTTGTTTTCATATATAGGTTCCGTTTTGCTGCCAAGAAAAGGCAGGGGAAATGCTCAGCTGAACTACAATACAAAAAAAACTCTCCCGACTTGCCTTCAAGAGCACAAGGAATCACGGTGCAGTCAAAAATGCCCATACTTTTATAACTGGGTAAAATACTGTAATCTGGTTGTATGCCTCCTAGAAGTCAAAGACAGGCAGTCTTAGCTTTAGTTAGAGCATCTGATAGGGAATTACTTAGATCAGTCACTCTAATTCACCTAAATCTTCAAATGTATCTGCTATAAACTTCACAGATTTCCAGGTTGACTCCTCCTCAAAGCTAGGAAGCACTACCAGATGACAACCCAGCTAAAAATCCAATTAGGGTAACAGCACTTCTGAAACACACTGACCTATTTCTTTTTTTACTTGCGTTATTTTAATATGCGTATACTCACATTCTATTTCTGAAGACAGCTATTTACATTGGAAATTAATTCCCTTTGAAAACAAGTTACCATAAAATCCACTTACTGCATCCAAACAGAATATATTCACCGGAGAAACATCGTTTCCCGGACTTCCCCAAGCAACACATACAGTACGCAGCATACTGCAGCAAACTCTTTAAACATTCAATAAAAGACAACGATCCTCCTACCTTGTTTAGCCCTGTCTATTCGGCACATTCCCAACGTGAACAGGAACATCTGATATAAACAAACAGCCATATCTTTCCCATCGCATCACGGTTAAGTCATTTTCACATGAAACAATGAGCAGCCCGTTTTTTTGTTTGGGTTTTGGGTTTTTTTGGGTTTTTTTTTTGGTGCTCAGAAAGCCTTGTGCCTTATCTGGGGATTTTTCTTCAGATGATGAAGCAAAGACACAGCCTAAACTCTGTTGCTGAAAGACTGCAGCCCTTCCTTCTCCCAGAGCCCTCCCAGCATATGGCAGCCAATCACACCCAGCTTCGTCAGCCCTACTGCTCTTAAACTGATCCTAACGGAATGATTGACACAGCAACACAGCACTTCTAATGTGTAAAAACAATGCATCCATACTGATGAACCAGGATTTTCCCTCACGCAGGGAAGGAGTTTTACCGGTGAGGTAAAACGATATCTCCATGAAATAACATACGCAGCAAAAGCAAACAACTCCCTTCCCCTCCCCTGCAGCAGCAGCTACACCATTTCTTGCACAAGGATTATTGAAGCTTTTGCTAATCATAAATGCTTGCACAACGTTTCCAAAACTGCAGAACTGCAATGATGCTGTTTTGGTTGTAGAGGTGAGCTGTGCACTATAAACCAAACAATCTATCCTTTATATTAACATGCAGATGAAATGCACTCCAATTGAAGCAGTAATAGTCTCATTTTAATACTGCATAATCTTATGCGCAGTGTTTGTACTTAACAGCAATACACGCATAACATCTTTCCAAATATTTGAGACCAGTTGTTAGGGACTGCAGGTATGGGATGCTTCTCGATGAAAACAATCTGTGTGATGGTGTTTTAACATCCTTGGCAGACAAATCACAGCAGCAGCATCTAAACTGCAGTTTGTATGATTAGCTTACAACTGATGTTTGTTTGTTCCAAGGTACTGGCACAGGGACTATGATACCAGTTGCCATTTTCGAGTCAGACTATAGGCAGCTCGATACTCTTGGTACACAAGGTCTGCTGTCAATCAGTTTTCCCACAAATTTTGCTGAAGTTTTAAAACAAAAGAACAAAGCAGCCAAGGATTATTGAATGTGAGTTGCAATTAAGAAAAATACAAAAAGGAGCTTAAGCTGAAAGTCAGTCTTTATGCAGAAAAGGATAAGGATTGCAGTGCAATACTACTTCAGACAGCAGTTCATGCAATTCAAGCCATTACATTAAAAACATGTAAAAAGTGTTTAAAATTCCACTAAAAGTTTAGAAATATGAATAGACAAGAGGAAAACAAAGCTCTCATTCACTGGCAGCTCTGTCCCAAGGCCCCATTGTTTCCTATGGACTGTTTTGCATATTATAAACACAGCTTCCCAAAAATCCATTATTCCTCTATCCCGCAAGCAAAAACTCTCTTTTGGGCTCCACCATCTCCCACCCTGCTTGTGGAAACCCTCCCCTCCCTGGCATGGCTTAAATGCACTCCTGCCAGCCAGCCCTCGTTCTCTGCTCAATCACCCCCTCCACTCTGCTCTGTTCTGCCCTATATAAAAAAACAAAAAAAAAACCCCACCATAAAACAAAAACCCAACCAAAAAAACAAACCACCAAACAAAACCAAACTCCACAAAAACAAAATCAACTCTGCAAAACCCCAAAAAAGCTGATTCTGGTGAGTCTCGAGGAAACCCGGGGACAGGAGTGGTGACTCCACCCATTATTAAGATGCCCTGGTGCATGTCGTATTTTCCACATTCTTTTGACTTTGCCGAACTCAAGCTGCCTGTGTTAAAAATTTTCCATGCTGGACATCTGCTGCAGGATTTATTTACTTTTCTGCCAAAACACAGTTTGCCCATTTCTAAGATAGCTGAGACAAAAACATGTTGCTCTGCCACCCTTGTAACTCACCCACTGGGGAACTCCAGCTCTCCTGCCCATGTCGGGGCATTCTCGAAATCTGGCGGAGTGCTGATCCCTTACTTTTTCAGCTGTTTTTTTTGTTAAATCAAGGATACATTTTTTGCTATACTTATGATAATATTTTCCTAATTGACAAAGCCCTAAAACCTGTTAGAATTCAACTGCCACACACCATCTTTTTTTTTTTTCCCTGATCCCCATAGTGCAAACCTCGGAAAATGTTCTGCAGTAGACGTTCACCTCCTCCTCCAGCCGTCCATCCGTATGCGGCTGGAAAGGCACCAGCCCCACAGTGCGACTGAGCATGTAATGGGCTCAAGTTACAGGAGATTAGCAGGATTTCCCCTGTAACTGCTGCTCCCATCTGCCAGAGACCAGACATTGGAGCTGACAGCAGGAAGACAACCACGCCTGTTGCTTTCATGACCCTTAGGCTGGTGCCCCACGGACATGCAGGAGACAGGCCCTTGACAGCACACTACAGAGGGGCTGTGAGAAAGGTCAGGTGGACTAAAATGTGTCATGAAGCTGGGCAGAAGAGGAAAAGACAGAAATGACAGGGAAAGGGAGGAAGAGATGCAAGAGCCAGAGTCTGGAAATCTTGGGTCCGGTCAAGCAGAAGGTTACAACAAGGAAGATGGTGGTACCCAAGCCAGGTGAGAGCTGTGGAGAGTAAGTGTCACAGTCCACAGACCACCAGCCAACAGGAGCCAGCCACCCTCCCTATGGACCGCATGCATGTTCATAAGGCAACATGTGCCAAGGGCTTTTGTGATCCATTAGCTTGCTTCTGAAGAGGAAGGAAATTTGCAAGTTACCTCAAAAAATCCCCACAAACCCAAGACGAGTCACTACTACAACCCCTCGACAGGTGAGGGTTCAGCACCACCGCTTCACAGCACATACACCAGCCAATCTTTAACCACTGCGGAGCTTCAAGTGCAGTCAAACAAGGTTGAGGCACTCCAAGGTATCATTCCTAGGACTGTCAAATCACAAACACAAACTAGCAGCCACATGCCCACCCAGCTCGTGTACGTTATTACGTTTTGGTTCCTCCCTTGCCAAAGGATCAAAAGCTGCTCAACTCAGAGCATGCTGAGAACAAATGACATTCGTGAACCCTTTGGCTAGGTCCCCATCAAAAAGCTCAAGAGAAAATGTATGATCTTTCTCAAGAAGTGGCGCTTTGAGTAGTGTGCAGCAAATAATGCATGAGTTCATGCACTGAACAAAAAGAGATTTTTAAAAATACCTGCTTGGTACATTGAGGAGTGAGGAGTTCCAAAGTGACTGATCTTAAATTGAGATACGTGCACGTGCCCATTTGTTTTTCACATCAGTTACAAAGAAAAAGGCCAGAATTTCAATTTTCAGGATGACTTAGACAATCATATTATATATTTAATTGCAAAATGACATCATCTTAGAGAAGCTGAGAAATTCAGATGTCAAACACAATGAAGAATAACAAATAAAGTTCAATTCCCCACTCAGAAAATGCCATCTGCTCTGCTTGACATGCTCCTATAATTAATGAATCAAGGGGAAAATGCTGCTAAAGGTGACCGTTACACACAATTTTCTGAAGGGTGTAGATACAGGTTTTGGGGAAAAGTGGACTATTTTGGAAGTAATTAAGAGGAGGAGAACTGGAACATGCAGAACCCTCACAGCTGTTTTTCCTTCTTTACTCTTGAATCATAGCAATTAGGTCTAATCCCAGAAACAACAAAACTTCTCAATTTAAAGGGAGTTTTGCAAGAAGCATGGAATGTATATAACACTAATGTTGAAAACATCAAGCAATTTATGTGACATTCAGTACAGCAGAAAGATGATTTTGAGCCTTGCATAGATGACCTGTAGCAGTAGTGACATTTTGGTAAGTTCAGCAATGGCAAGAACAACTTCAGAACTATTTCCTGTAATAGACTCTTCCCTTAGTAACTTCCCACAACTGCTACAACCAACAAAATTCAACTTTGGTAGCTATGGTCTGAATGACAGCATGAAGAAAAGTCAAGGCAGCTGCCAAGGTTTTAAAACTAGGCACCTAGACCTATTCATGCATAACACCACTGATGCCAGCCTTTGCAAAATACCTCTCTCAGGGCTGAAATGATGGTAGAAATCATACGTTACAAAAATAAAGAGTAATGCCAAAATTCAAGTTACTAACTGGAAGATGGTATGCTATTCTGAAAAGGCACTGCTAGGTTTAATTTTGGTATTAAAAACATGCTTATCAGAAGAACTTTAATTTCAGAATTTCAATTGTTTTAACTTCCCAACACCCAGATATCCCAACATCTCCCTAACCTAAGAAAACTGGAGATTGACTGTAGATAGACATGAAAACAGACTATTCTATTTTCATTGTATATGCTGAGAGAAATATGAAATGAAAACACACCACAGAAGCAAGCATATATTCAAGTTACATGTTAGGATTCAATCTTACCAAAATTAAGGTGGCTTCTGGAGGCCTTCCAAATCCCCTCTCTCCTTCCACTGGTTGCACAAGAAATTTAAGCCACGTCTAAACTGTGAGATCCAAACACATGGGTTCAGGCACGCATCCAGTCTACATCCTGACTTTATTTTGGGATGACAGCAATTCCCCATCAGGATGAAAACTGAGTACACGTGCACCCTTCCTTCAGAGGGTGGTTCCAGTTGGGAAGGGTGATGAAGACACCAGCCAGAGGAGAGCTGCAGTACGCTCCAACCAGGCTTTGTAGCTGAACATTTGAGGCACATATCCTGGGTGCCATGGAGAGCTGAGCTGCCTCTGGATTGTAGCCTTATGCACTTAGCTTGAAATATATTTGACCAAATATAAACAACCACATCTCACTGAGTCACTCTACTCCCCCTCTCTCTTTATAGTCACTGAAGAGAAATAGGCATTTGTGGGCTGTGATTCATCCTATCCCAAAGCAGCTATTCTAAGAGATTCCATCATATCCTAAAAGCATCTGTGTTTCTCTGTTGGTTACCTGAGATAGTCACCCTTAGGCTCCTTCTATCATGTCCTGCATTAAACATATAAGAGATGAAATCTTACTACAGAAGCAGCTTTATTAGGAACATAAATATTTAGACACTTAAGTAACATGCACTGGATAGCACTTTTGATTTTCAAATTAATTTAAAATAACTAAACACATTAACATACAGCTAAAGAACACCTGTATTTTGACAATGTACAGTTACAGCTTTGGTGTAAATCCTCAGCTTGCCATAAGCATGTTCCAGCTATGTTGCTATATAAGCTACATAAGCTTGTTCTCTAAGCTATGCTGAACTTGTTCCAGGGTTTTTTTCCCCTGACTGAACATCAATCCTTGCACTCACTCATGCTTCCTTCCTCTGAACAACTGACTGACACGAAATTAACCCAAGAGGAGTTGGGATTTGAATCCTCCTCCTAATTTTCTTTTTTTTTTTGGGGGGGGGGGGATTTGGGTGGGAGGGGTAGAGGGAAGATTGGTAAAACAACCAATATCTTGCTGACTCCGTCTAGATAAGCTAGGTAATATAAACTGGCAAAATAATAAGCAAGGTAAAATAAACTGGCAAACCACCTATACGTGCTTACTCTCAGAGTGCAGACTTATGCAGAAGCTTTTTCAGGAAAGCAATTCTATTTTTCTTTATGACAGCTGAAAAAAACTGTTTGCAGTTTTGCCAATATGAAATACCAAATCACGGAAGTATTAAAACATTAACATGTAAATTTTAGCCATTCAAACCCAGACGTCTAGTGCCTCCTTAGATGCCCTAGGGAATTCCTGGTGGCCTTCAGTGGTCACTACTGGAAAGACTGGGTTACTGGTATGTCCTGGCTTTTATCTGCCAGCCTCGTGCAGATGTCCCAGATACAACAGTCATTTTAGATGCCATATATTTAGGTACCTGTATCCATCCAAAAAAGTAAACCATTTCCTCAATACATATCAGAGTAGATCTTCCTAACCCTTCTAGGAGAATGTAAAAGGATTACATACAAAACAGAAACCCTTTATCTTCAACTGCTGAACCCTACGCAGAACAGATGTTTTATGAATCACAAGGAATCATAGGGTAAAAGCACAAGCACTATTTAAGCCAGCAACATATATCATAAATTCAAGATAAATCCTCTTTGTTAACTGACTTCATGTCCCCCTATTTTGTACAGCATCTACCACAACCAGGGAATTATCTGATGGAAGTCTCCCAAGTCTCTCACTCCAGCTGAAATAAACACCAAATGCTTAAACCTTCATAAAAATGTATTTTGAATCCACGTGGTTATGAAGGATACTTTCCAAATGTGTCAAATTAAGAAGAAAGCAAGTGTTGTACCCTTTAGTCTTTAATACCCAGTCGGAAACAATGCAAAAGTTTAAACCCACCACTACTAACTAATGCCTAAATCATCCTTAGTGAGACCCCTGTACATTGGGAAGTTCTTCCATTGCTGATAAAAACATTCTCCTTCCTCCTCAGATCCCTCCATGACTAATTTCCTCCATAGCTATTGTTCTGGCCTCAGATTTGGAGTAGCTCCTATTCAAACCCACAACAAGAGGAAACCATTTGATAAATCACCTTGTCAGAGAACCTACTAACTTCCGCCACAAAGTTACATGGGCATAGGAAAACCCTCGTGTTTCAGGGAACATAGATGGAGGATACATACCTCCATAGATGGAGGATACATAGATTCTGTCCCTTACCCTGAGAATTGGCGGGCTTCCCGTAACAGCCAACCTACTGGGAAGACAGAGAAGCAAGTTTTGTCCTCTAAGCAGTTCCCAAATTACCAGAATTAATACTTCACATAACTACATAAGTATTCCAATTACATTTTCCACAGGTAAAACAAATATTTTTTTAATCTTCTATGAAGCTTCAGTTATCAGCCTCTAACGTATCCCAGATCCTGCATATAATTCAAGCAATGGCTGCAAATAATAAATCTTCCAACCAGTGATGTAATGAGGGCTCCCTAATTATTCTTTAAATCCTAAAGCTCTATTTTATTACGCCATTATAAACTCAAAGGGAAAAATATGACACTGAAACTTAGCTACATTTTGAATTTTCCTATCCTCAATTAGCACAAAAATAATTCAATTCACTCTAATGCATTAAAATTATCCTACTGTTTTTGCATACTACTGTAATACAGGTGTAAAACATTCCATTGCTATTTAATGGGTGATGCTAGCTCCCATTTCCCTACAAGCTGTCGCTCAACAGCCTGAGTCTGTAGGGTAGTTGCTCAGGGGCATGCAGCAAAATCAGCAAGCAATCTCCACTGTAAGCAGAGAAAATGGGCTCCAGGAAATTTCACAGAATGAGAGCCAATTGAATAATATTTGTTTTTTAAAATCAGTAAGAGTAGGATTCAATCCCTCACCTTTTACAGCAATTAATAACCTGCACATGTAAGAGCAGAGGACTCCATATAATTAACAAAGCATTACTTTGGCAAGGAGGGAAGGCCTGGAGTATATAAGTACAGGGTTTTATTTCTTTCTGTGAAGTATGGATGACAGGTACGAGAAAGCTATGCCAAGTGAACTGCTGGCAAGCAACTAGTCTTTTGGTTAGCAGGCAGCTCTGTTTTGTGAAGTCTCTGAATTTGTGTTCACATAGGCAAGCTTTTCTTTAAACATCAGACTTACATGCATTCAGTCATGAGTTTTGCACCAAATTTCCATTTTCACCTCAAAAGACGTTGTTTTGTTTCAGCTTGCTCTCTGATTACTGTGAAGTGCCAGGAATACTTTAGTTGTATAATGTTTTTAAACATGACATGTGGATCTTTGCCTAATTACTTTGCTACATAATACTATATAAATGGAAGTTCATGATCATGTATCCCAATGTCATGTAAGAGAAACCAAATAAATAAGGAGCTGTATACACACAAAGCAAGAAGAATTGTTTTCAGTCAGGGAAAATAAGCCAACAAGTAAGAGTAATGAAGGGCAAGAAACAAGGTCCTCTAGCAGAAGCACTACGTGTGGGATAAAATGGCATCCAAAAGCCTGATCTCAGATGACAGCATATTTCAAGCAGCGCACATCAAGATTTAATCCTGTCACCTCAAAAATGAAGTAAATTACAGAAAGAATCAAAATGCACACAGGACTTCACCAGAATTCCGAAGGCAGAACAGAGTTTATTTGTAGGGAAATCTGCAAGGGGATAGCACGCAGTATTGTAACATGGTGTACTTCACCTCTTCTGCATTTTTCTCTGACTCTCCTCTCTCTCAGGAAAAAAATAAAAAAAAGTGCTATAAAATTGACAAAGCCATTCATTTGGCTACTCCCCCTCATACCCCCTAATAACAATAACATATGAGCACTAATACATATTAGGAAAGCCAAAATAAGATTAGAAGGCATCCTGTCTGCTACCTTAAGCTTATTTAAAGGTAGTAGCAGGCAAACGGGACTGCAAAGGAAAAGTGCAGGATGAAGTTTACACAGATCTTTTGCTACAGGTATATAACCTTATGAACTTAAGATCATAAGGCAAATTTCACTGCAGTCCACCTGTCCTCTTGGCAATTGTAATGCCACCTCGTCCCCTGAAGCCATCTTTGACACAAGGAGGGGTTTGCCTGTTTGATCAGTATTAACCATCAAAGAGCTCTGCCTCTTCCCTCTGGGCCAGGCGAGAAAAAAGGAAACTTGTTGACAAAAATAACCTCCAGGTCCTCATAAATACAGGCCAGTAATACTGATCTCAGTATTGATCACTGAAGCATTATTGTATGAACTACAAGAGCTGTATTGAGGACCTGAAATTAAGTTTACCACCAAGCATCCCAAAGTAACTGGTCAGCTCAGTTCGAAGTTGCCTAAAAAATTCTTCATTTGGGGGGGATCTGAGCCAGTCTCCTAGAAACTTTGGTTGGAAGAAACCTCTGGAAGTTACCTAGTCCAGTCTCTAACTCAAATCAAGACTCTCACCAAGAGCACATCAGGCCAGCTGTGGCTTTGACTTGACAAGTCCTGAAAAGCTCTAAGGACAGATACTACCTTCAGGATGACCTGCAATAGTGCTGCACTACCCTCTCAGTAACAAGATGTTACTAACGTCCAATCTGAATCTCTCCCAAGCAACAATTTGTTGTCATTGTCCCTTGCTGCGATTTGGCACTAAGTAGAGTTTGGTCCTCTTATCTTTATAACCATCCTCTAGTAGCTGTAAACAACTATAAACAGCTATGGGATTGTCCCTTAACCTCCTTTTCATCCAGCTAAAGCAGTCCAGCTCCCTTAGACTAGACCCCTACTAGACAGATACTATTAATAATAGTAGCTCTTCACTGGATCTAGACACAGCAACAGGACTTCATCTGAGCTGTAAGAATTGCCTTTGACAAAAGCAGTGACCATGTGCTAGTTCCCAATGGACAAACTAGCTTTATCTCTTCCCTTTACTGTTGGCAGCACATACATGGGACTATCACTCACATGTTTTGCATTTGCATTCAAAGATTCTTCTTTGAACTACTGACAGAAGGGACAGGTTAAAAGATCTGGATCCTGTACAGAAAGGTCCACAGAATTTCAGACCTTACTATTCCAGTCCTCTTGGAAATGCATTTGATATGCAAGATATCAAATTTACAAAGAAATCTACGACCAAGCCACCTAACAGCAAAAAATGAAGTTACCAGTGCTTACTTTCTAGAAGAGTTCTTTATAGATCCTTCAAAAACCAAAACCTGAGGCAGATGCTTCCAATTACGGCCACCTCCAAAGGTATTGCCTTGATACAACGTAACTTCAAGTGCATTGGCAGCCCACCAAAACCCCCCAACCTTTTAAGGATATCCCATTTTCCAATCTATTATGCAGAATGCAAAAAATTACTACGAACCCACTGACAAAATCATGCTGAAGTAAGCAAAGTGGAACTACAACAGTTTCAATCGTTGCTTCTCTTTAGAAAACTCACCTCAATCCTAAAAGCCTTCTACACAAACCGACTTTTTCCCCTCTTTCCAGTTTGTTTCCAATAGCAGGCTCCACCAGGGACCCAGCAGCAGCAGGGACCAGATCTAGCAGGTTTGGCACTGCTGGTTGCACATAAGAAAAAGTGCCTCGGTCATCTTTGAAATTTGCAAAGAAGAATGAGGTAAGCTTTCTAGAAAGCAAGAACAATGCTGTAATAATCCTCCTGTCAGCCGCAGGGCCATCACCACAATTCAGATGACCAAACCGCTCTGCTGCTTCATGAGGGAGGAGTACTGAGCTCCACCCAGCTCTGGCCTCCAGTTAATGCCACACTATTAGTCAAGCTCTTTATAGCTCAAAGTGTATTGATTTTTCTTCCCCCTTCCTCTAATTCACAACAGCAAAGACAGGTTACTTAAAGAAAATGACTGACTGAAGCCACCAACACCACCTCCTTCTAATGGAAAATGCCTTAATCTTACCATTATGGCTATTATGCCTTCACCCTTCCTGTCCACACTCACCGCTGCTCCCACAGGATGCATACCCAGGTCTAACCATTCCCAGGATTCAACAGCTTGCACCTCCAGAAAGAATCATACGGTGTCCTTGCCTCTCCTGTGGCACGCAGCAATCAGAAATGCACAGCCTACTTCACCTGCCATGGTATAAACTGGAATAGTCTGTTCAAGGAATTAAGAAAGCAACCAGAGAAATCAGATACTTCTAATAGCTGTAAGTAGCAGGAGAAATATGCTCCACCACAAACAGGAAGCAAAGAACATAAAGCATTATGAAATTAAGTGAATGAATTGAGTAACGTTAAGACCTACCTCTAACTGCCAACAGGCAATACACGATCCCAAGAGTGAAATACCTGATGCGCATTGCATCATCCAAAGCTGTCCAGATGAGATCTAAATCCCTGCCTTCCCCCCCCCACACCTCTTACTGTAGGGAGTCAAAGACTCAGGCACAAGGAGATAGCAGGAAGCACTTTGCTCACCTGTTCTGCAAACGTGACATCTAGGGTGTTCTAGTAAGGCATCTTTATTAGATTTCATTAATCTGAAAAGCTAGAGCTAACATTTATTCACTTAAAGACAATAAACAGCTTTAGGAATGCTAAGCACTTATATTTTGTAATGGAAGGTAGCAAAACGTCCCAGAATGATAAATCTCAGGAATTTCAACTGATATATTAACAAGGCTGAACATGCTGAAGTCTGCAAGATTCATCTTTTCATGCTCTGTATGAAAAGACGGGTTTTCTCATAGTCTCCTTGGCACCTTCACAGGTCACCTCCGGTCCAGCCTGCAGAGTTGGTCATATTTTTGACCTGACACTTGAGAGAGAAGTTGAACGTTAAGGACATCACAACACTGCTGCTGTTATGGAAAGAGCATCACCTCATTCAGGAAAGCGAAAGAACGTCCAGTTTTCCAGGAACTAGAGAAAGCCTCAGTATAGAGCAAAGACCGAGAAACTCCAAAATCTTTTACAGCTCACATAAAACCAGCAGGGCAAGGGCCTGAGGGCTCAGGGAACCACACGTTAGCAATGATCAAAAATACAGTCAACCACTGCTCCAGTAACACACCTCAAAATCACCCTGATGTTTTCAAAAATCTTACCATATACACAAATAGGACAAAAATTCCAGATTTGAGAATGGTAAATAAAGGCTAAAATAACTAATGCATCAAATCAATGCTCTGTGCCTATGACATCCATATAGACACACTGCACTGCAAGGAAACGCTCGACTTTGTGAAAACCTTGAGCACACTTGGAAAGCCCTCTCAGGTAACAAAAATGCATACGCATTCACCCATACGCACCAACTGCCAGCTTACACAACTAAAGTTAAGCACGTTTAGATATACCCCCGTACCTTAAAATGGTTTTCTTTTTCTCTGAGATCTGTGAATTCAACCAATACCCCTTCTAGTTTTATTAACAAAATACCCAGAAGTTTCCTTCCCCCTTGAAAACACAATAGTCCTACCACTGCTGAAGAAACTCGCCATGGATACACTGTCTTTGGCAATCACTGGTTAGTGCCAAATCTCCCATTCCTGAAAAAGGTCAGTAACAAAGCCAACTATCGGCTCACTTAAATGAACATAACACCGGGGAGAGAGAACATGGATCTTCTTATACTTCAAATTATCTCTTGTCAGAGGAGGTATATTCAACCTCTCAGACCTCCTTTTTGATACCATCAGGCATGAAATATTTGTCTCTCACCAGTGGGGTAGGGACACCTCACAAGGGCCCACAAAAATATGAACAACAGCGTGGGTCCTTCCTGGATAAATTAGAAGCAATGGGGAAACAAGCAGTAGTACAAACTAGCAACAGTGATAAGCTGCTCCATCACTCGATCCTTTCCCTGTAGAGACCTACAAAGCTCAACTCCCTCTATGCTACCTTCTAACATCAGTGTCAAACCACCAGGTGAACCAGCCAGAAAGATTTTCAAATTCTCTCAATGTGGAGGCACAACAGACTTATTTATCCTTCAGCACAAACAGCTGCAGAACCATCAAAACAAGGAGGAGTAGCTGAAGTTAAACCTAAACATGGATTTTGGTGGTAAGCAGAGGAAAACACTGTCACAGACAGACCTTGGTTTTGTGGCTTTAAGATACATGATCCCAACTGATCATAGGTCAGAAGTATTTCTGGACTTTACACTGACATTATACTTTCACACTGAAACATTACTCAGTGACAGTGTTGCTGTCTCAGCTCTATACAAGCAAAGAGTGACTTGCATCTCCAGTACGCTGCGGGCAGCTCAAGAAGCCTTCCCATCTAGAAAATTCGATTACTCCAGAACGTATTATGTCTTTCCCCAGTAACACAGCTGCATACCATCATTCTCCCATCTTTCAGGCTGCATCCCCACAGTGCTCAAACACCTAACCACAATCTTACATCTCCCTGTGGTCCCAGCCAGAAAAAGGGCTACCTTGGGCTCCACAAAGTAACAGCCCCTGACAGTCATCATTGCCATCAGTCACCCAATATGAGCCAGCTGCAAATCAAGACAAACTGTTGAGTTATTCAACACTTCAAGTTCTTTGGATAAGTCTACTCTTCCTTCATGTCTGTAGTTGATTGAGCCATACCAACTACATTTTTATTGCAAATTTAGTTGAGTATTTCAATACTGTGTTTCTTTGAAGCCATAAGCAAATTGACTGTGTCAAACCCAGTTATCACAAATAACCCAACCACAATGATCAAGACAGCAAAAAGCACAGGGGAAATATCAGCAGTAGAAAAGAAATAGATTGTTTTTGTTTTTGAAGGTTTATTCATCAGAAATGAGCAACTTGAAACTGAAAAGTGTTTCTGATCAACACTCTTCCCTGACTTTCACTTCAATGACATTTTAATGAACACTTTCTAACAAGCTCTACTTACGTAAAGTTGCAAATGAACGTGGGAGAATACTGAAGAAAGGTAAGGGGCGGGGGGAGAAAATTCCATCAGGCATTTTATTTCTTGGATGCCTCTGAGAAAATGAATAATAATTCATCTGGTGAAAAGTGATCCAGCAAAGATTCGATTGGTAAAAGACATCTGGAAAGGAGTAATATGTAGACAGAGAGTCTGAATTATGATAGAGGGACATGAAGAAAAATACAGTGAGATCTGGAAGCCAATTAGGTTACTTCATAATTCTGCAAAGATGAAGGTAGCATGTTCACATCTGTCCTGAGTACTCTCAGCCCCAGAGAGCTAACAATAAACTGCCAGAAGAAAATTTATAGAAGAGTAGTAAATGTGATTGTAGGACTGGCTGGAGCCATATGAAGTGAGATTTCTACCCTGATAACTGACAGTATGAAAATGCCCTCTTTGATAACAGGTTTAATATGGTTCATGGTTCATTATTTCTGGTTTTATTGACAGGTTGGACCAAATTCTGAAACCTTCCCGTAGAACCACAATAAAACCTATGAGGGCCTATTAAGGTGGGGAAAAAAAAAGGCAACATAAACAAGCTGACTGTTCATTCACCTAGCATGGCAGGAGTTTCAGTGAGAACATGCCAAACCTAAATAAATTAGGCTCTATAATTTTACTCAGCAGCGTAAGGAGTAAAATAATCACACTGTGCTGCTGAGATTCCAAGAGCTACCCAGAGGATGAGAAAACATCTAACACCATCAGGCAGCAATGGGAATACCAATTTAATACACTTTTTCTTCTTCCTGCCATAAATTGCTAACAGAACTTTTTCCAGTGTCTTATAACCAAGCTTTTAATCCAAGAAAAAGCAAGACCAAGTTGTTCCCAAAATGGCAATCATATGCCACTGGTGGCAGGACTCACATATCACTTTTGCTATGTTAGGTATAACACAGTTTAAGAATCCCTAGGTTAGTAGAAAAAGTAGTCTATTTAGTACTGCACACTACAGTTCTACAGACTCTGCAACCAGCAGAGAAACTACCGAGCAGCTGTAGTAGAAGAGATGAAAATTTCACCCACCAAGTGTTAGCAGCAAGTAGACTTTATTTTTAATCTTCTTATGACAACTGTTATTCTGTAAAAGCCAAATTTAAGAAAATGATGCTCAAATGAAGATTTCGGCATCACAATCCCAAACATACCAATGCCAAAGATATGAAATTTTGGCAGGTTTACTCATGTCTAAAAACAGGCCATCTCTTCAGAGAGAGGGCCGTAAATGATAAAGGAGATTAGTTTCAGAAAGTATGTTGAGGTGACACATGTCATGCCACCCACCGATTCCACCTGCACAATGCAGAAGTACCACTCCTGTGGTGACAGCAAGGATACCAAAACAAAACTGCCCACTTCTTCAGGTACAGGAAGACACCACTGTACAGACACTATCCTGCAAGTTATCTTGGATGGACAGACCAACCTCTACACTAGCGCAAATCACCGCCGTAGCCCACTGCTATTCCAAATGTCACTCACACATAGATGAGCCGTAGCATACACCAGCACCTATGGCAAGTGCCAAAGGCTGAGGTGCCCCATCTCGAAGCTCCAGCCTGTGTCAGAAGTTTTGTTGCTACGATCTCCAAAGAGCAACACCGGCTGGCACCCCACCACCACTTTATCACAGGAGAGAGGAACCGCAGGGCTCCACCCGGGGTTCATATACCCTCTAAAAACACACGAGGTTAACGATACACAAAAGGGCCTTGTCCGCAGTGGGAAGAATTACATGCTGTTCAGCAGCGGTATCAGCTGTACTGGCTGTACGCAAATAGCATTAATGCCAAACACAAGTTACAAATTTGCATCACTGATACTGAAGCTTTTTTTTAAAAAAAAATTTTATTGAACATCCTCGAAAACTGTATGAAATATGCTTTCCACTAGTCCTTGACAGTGATTTCCTGGAAGAGTTTAAATACGTATTTGTCCCTAAAGCCTACCACAGGCACCTTTTTCATTTGCGCAGTGTGGTATGTGCACTCGCAATGAGAAAACGGAGGACAGATGGCTAAATCTATGCATATTTACCAAGGTATGAATACCATGTTAAAATCATAAGCGCTAGGCCAAGTCACATGTTTAAAATTAATTACACTTCCGCTACTACCTACAAGTCCACACTGCTTTAAAAATCTACAAGTCTGAACAAGATACGTCAGTGTGACACGATCACTTAAGTATATTAATCCCACATGGATATCCTCTGCAGCTGAATTAAAGGCACACAAGTTGTTCCATGCTACTGTTCAAATACGTATTCAGCAACATTACTGCTGTCTGCTCCCCTCCCAGCAGAAATGCAAATGAACCTAAAAGAAACAGAAAAAACATCTGGAAAGAGAATCCTACAAGCAGTGTTCTCAGAGCTCCAATATATTCCAATATAATATATACGCGTATATATTCCATGTATACATAGGTAAGAGTTACGTATAGGTACATACAAGGAATAAATAGTGTTTCCGCACAAAACTAGCGGAAAAAAACCCACTTAATTTGTGACAGCTTTTCCCTCCTGTCACACTCACCTTCACGGGTGGCAGTTCCCCACCACCACCACCCCCCAAACCTGCCCAGCGATCCCCCGGACACAGGGCTGAAGTGGGGGACGTGGGGAGGGGAGAAATTTGGAGGAAGCCGCTGGGGCGGCCACGGCCCCACGCAGCTCTTTTCCTTTCCCTTCCAGAAGTAACAAAAACTTATGCCTCCCGCTCGCTGCTGCTCCCCGCAAGCACGCCGTGCCAAATGCTGACTTAACAAAACCATAAATCACCGCTGAACCAGATGCAGCGGGCAGGCAGCAGCGCCCGCCGCCTCCCGCCCCGTCGGCTCCCCCACAAAACCGAAGGGGACGCGAGT
>NW_020799091.1:55369771-55393134 GCF_003259725.1 Athene cunicularia | reverse complement strand
GAGCACTGTGGGGATGCAGCCTGAAAGATGGGAGAATGATGGTATGCAGCTGTGTTACTGGGGAAAGACATAATACGTTCTGGAGTAATCGAATTTTCTAGATGGGAAGGCTTCTTGAGCTGCCCGCAGCGTACTGGAGATGCAAGTCACTCTTTGCTTGTATAGAGCTGAGACAGCAACACTGTCACTGAGTAATGTTTCAGTGTGAAAGTATAATGTCAGTGTAAAGTCCAGAAATACTTCTGACCTATGATCAGTTGGGATCATGTATCTTAAAGCCACAAAACCAAGGTCTGTCTGTGACAGTGTTTTCCTCTGCTTACCACCAAAATCCATGTTTAGGTTTAACTTCAGCTACTCCTCCTTGTTTTGATGGTTCTGCAGCTGTTTGTGCTGAAGGATAAATAAGTCTGTTGTGCCTCCACATTGAGAGAATTTGAAAATCTTTCTGGCTGGTTCACCTGGTGGTTTGACACTGATGTTAGAAGGTAGCATAGAGGGAGTTGAGCTTTGTAGGTCTCTACAGGGAAAGGATCGAGTGATGGAGCAGCTTATCACTGTTGCTAGTTTGTACTACTGCTTGTTTCCCCATTGCTTCTAATTTATCCAGGAAGGACCCACGCTGTTGTTCATATTTTTGTGGGCCCTTGTGAGGTGTCCCTACCCCACTGGTGAGAGACAAATATTTCATGCCTGATGGTATCAAAAAGGAGGTCTGAGAGGTTGAATATACCTCCTCTGACAAGAGATAATTTGAAGTATAAGAAGATCCATGTTCTCTCTCCCCGGTGTTATGTTCATTTAAGTGAGCCGATAGTTGGCTTTGTTACTGACCTTTTTCAGGAATGGGAGATTTGGCACTAACCAGTGATTGCCAAAGACAGTGTATCCATGGCGAGTTTCTTCAGCAGTGGTAGGACTATTGTGTTTTCAAGGGGGAAGGAAACTTCTGGGTATTTTGTTAATAAAACTAGAAGGGGTATTGGTTGAATTCACAGATCTCAGAGAAAAAGAAAACCATTTTAAGGTACGGGGGTATATCTAAACGTGCTTAACTTTAGTTGTGTAAGCTGGCAGTTGGTGCGTATGGGTGAATGCGTATGCATTTTTGTTACCTGAGAGGGCTTTCCAAGTGTGCTCAAGGTTTTCACAAAGTCGAGCGTTTCATCCACGAAACCACGGGAACGGGAGGGGGGTGGGGGGTGCAGAGTGGCCAAAAATACTGGGTTTGAGGCGTCTTGTTCTGCGTCCTTTTTATTGCTGGAGCTGTGGAGTGTCACCCGGTACTGTCGGCGATTTGCTGGAGGAAACAAACGCGTGTTTGGGCTCCCAGCGCTCATTCTTCCCAGATTTTTACCCGAATTCGCGAGTAGTTTCTGTTCCCTTTAAGTGACGTTCCCAGGCGATAAAGCGCTCCCTCCTCGCCCGCGGAGGCCCGCGCAGGCCCCTGGTTGCCCTCGGGCCCTGGCCTCCCGCAGGCCGCCCTCCCTGGAGCGAGGGTTGGCACCTTTCCCTCAAAACCGCGGAATATCCCCAGCCACAGAGGGGGGGAGCTGCAGTGGTTCCCGCTTTGCCTCCAGCCCCTCAGGCTGCGCTGGTGCTCTGCCAGGTGTAGCTAGAGGTGGGGTTCAGCCGAGCTGTCGGGGCACTGCCGACTCCGACTGTGCACCCCCGGCGGCTCCTTCGCCCCCCACGATCTCAGCTGACCCCTGTGCTGAGGGCTGGAAGGGCTGAAGCCTCGTCTGACAAATGCCATAACTGCTTTCCAGGCAGTTTATGTCCCCGAACCGGCTCTCCAGAAAGCCAGGCAGCAAGAAGAGGGTCACGCGTGGGCAGGAGTGAGGCCACGGCTGCCCCACTCTACGTGATCTAATCTGCTGCAGCATCACATTGTAAAGGGGGAGGGGGATCTGCACTTCGATTTCAACTAAATTCCTTTAGTTTGTGGCTGATGTCTTCTGCAAGAATCAGTAACTGAACCTGCAGATTTCTGCTACTGCAAAATGTGTTATGTTTTGAGAAAGTGAGCCTTTCAACTTAGCCACCTCCTTTAGCGTTCAGAGGCTGAGAAAGAGACAAAAAGAAACCCCTTTTTTATTTTAAAGTAATGAGCAGAGTGATGAATTAATATTTTAAGGCTAATTGGAAACCAGTTCTAACCAGTCTGTTCAAGGCGACCCCGTGTATAAAGGTGTTTGAATATAACCAATGAGAAAATTATGTTAATATTGCTCTAGGGAAATAGAATAAATGGAATAAATACAAAGCCCTGACAGACCCTAGCTGAGGATGCCACCAGCACCCTCCCCTAGTTGGTAGGAGGAAAGAATGGAATAGCTTTGCAAAGGGCTTGGGGGGGGGGGGGGGGGGGGGGGGGGGGGGGGGGGATAAGAAAAAAAAATCTGCTGCTGCTCCAGCTTAACAAACTGCTGAAGACGGTGGTCCCCAGGCGACCAGGAGCAGCAACAGCAACGTCTCTACTCATTCCTTCTCTCCGTTTGTATGATTTTGGTATTGGTGAACGGCAGTTCTGTGAAGGAAAACAAGTGACACTGTAAAATTTTTTCCCAGCATGTTGTTTTTTCATCTTCATTAAGTGAGAGAAAGCAGAACAGAAAAAGACGTTAAATATGCAAGAAGTCTCAGCAGAACGTTCCATCAATAAGACTTTAGTACACAGCTGATATCATAAAACGCGGATCTCCTGAGGCCTTCTATTAGACATCTACTCACAGTAAAGCAGGATTAAATATATTTCAGGTCAAATGCAACATTTTTTTCTTACCCTGGCTTAAAATCTTGAAGTGCCTGTTCTCTTCAGACAAGTTAACGTGCCCATTAACTGGTTTTGTGCAAGCCCCTCTTTCTGCAAATTAACACCATTGAATTTTGTCTTCCTCTTGTGAGTGTGGAGGACGACTGATGTTATCCTATTTACGACACTTCTACATATATGTCTAAATCTAGCATGAGCTATATTTTCCCTTCAGACTGTGCTTTCTGAATCAAATTGTCATGTTTTCCCACACTTTTATCATTCTTGTTGCTGTCTTCTAGACACTTGAATGTCATGTCCACAATAGGGCACTGTGGACCAGCCAAGCCTCAATAGTAATGAAGAGAGTAGCATAATTAACGGTGACTTACATAGAGCATAATTGCCAATAAATTGCTCAATGAGATTTGTTCTTGTTGCAATGGCAGCTTCATGTTGATTCATTGAGTAGGGGGGCAGTGACAACAGCACTCTTTCTTCACCAGCTCTTCCCTGTTTGAATTTCATGCCTTCCAAAGTGCCTGCCCAGCACTTGCCCTCATCTTTTTCATTTTCCATACTCTCCACCAATGGAGAATATTTTTTAGTAGAAATAGTTTATCAATGTACATTCCAAAGTGGCTTACTGATATTGGAACATGGATCATTAATTTTGCGGTTTTCTTTAAAAAATAATTTCTAAAAGTTTAATGAGGCTTAGTCAATATTATCTTGCTTTGTAAGATGTATCCTAGAAAAACTGATGAGTAAGCAAGACAAAGTTAAACACCATTAACTCTTTCATATTTGCAGGGTTATTTTGTCCTGTTTGTATTATTACTTTTTACTAAGAAAATACCACAAAGACTGAAGGTTTCAACAAAGTATATGAATGGCCCTATTCACATTTTACAAAATGATAAATTGATATTCAGAAATTTTGCATAGACTTAAAGCAAATCTGTCAAATCTTCTAGGACAGCATCAGATCCATTCTTCTGGTCTCCTCTCCATTCCCCTGCTGCACCACTTGCACCTCAGGGGCTTGCCCTGAGGCGACCCTTGCCTGAGGTCCCTTGCCTGCAGTCCTGGAGCGTCATAGCAGCCAGCCTGCAGAAGGTGCCAGCAGACATCCATTTTCCACCAGCAGCCATCCCCCGCCCAGTGGTGCCCTCATGTGTCTCCACACGTGAATTTCAAATGTTGGGATTCCAGGAATTTGTTCGACTTTTACCTGACCAGAAAACTAGCATACGCAATCTGTTTGCTGTGCAGCCCCTTTCTCTGGAGCCTCAAATCAGTTTGGGAATTTCATACAAGGGAAGACGTATGGAGTGAAATAACTTGAGCCCACACTGGCATAATCCATGCTTTTAATTGAGTAATAGTAAGTACCAAGAAAATCCAACAATTTGTTTTAGATCATGGCAAACTCCTAAATTCAGACATGAATTCTCTTTACCCCTTAATTTTCAAGGCTACCAGTAAAAAGAAACTTTACAAAAGACCTTTTTGTGTATATATATATATATATTCACATGCTACAGCAAAGGAAAATTGGCATGCTTTCACTGACATTATGCCTGTCTACACAAGTTGAAATTAATTTGTTGTTTCAAAGGCAGTCAAGTCAGTTCAACCCTATCTCATTTTTTTAAAGAACAGAAAAATTCTGCTGAGTATGAAGTTTCCCTGTATGTGGACACCTATATGTACATACAGAGGCTTTTAGGATTCATAACCAGTTCTATAACTCATTCTTTCTTTCTTTTTTTTTTTTAATAGTAAAGAGAAAACATGAAACTTAACCTATGAACTCATGCAACTTAATTGAACAAATATTTTATTATTTAATGCTGAATCATCAGGTTTCCCTAAACAATTCGTCCTAAGTTTTTTCCGTGCCATCATTCAAGAAAACTAAGTCTACAAGCTGCTGCTTCTGCACAAGTTTTGCAATGTCTTTTTTTCATGTATGCCACATTAAATTTGTTCACATGACGATGGGGGCATCTGCCCCATTTGTTCAGGCTGCTTTTTGGAAATAATACTTCAAATACCTTCATGATACATTTATTAGGAAGTTTCACAGACCTTCATTATTTCAGCATTTAAGGCCATAGTGGATCAATAGATTGCAGACACCATGTGCCATGTACTATTAAATTTTCTCAAGACACAGCCACAGAGAGCCATCCCAATGACTTTGTTACTCATCTTCAGCAGTCACAGCAGAAACTATCTTATCCCATAACAGACGGAGCTTTGCATGCTATACTCAAAGAAAAGGAGAAACTAAGGTTGACCAAGGGCCTGGTAGGGGCTGGCTTCTTCTTTACCTTTAATCTGCAGTAATGGCATATCTCCAGATGATCCTAAGAGAAAACTCATGTTCTGCACTTCAAAGGCAGATAGTATCCCCCTGACTTGGAAGCAAATTCTTTCCCATTTATAAATTTGTTGAATGCTTTGGCACTTCGTTCACTGTGTGAAAAAACTGTAACAGACAAGCATCTGAGAATGAAGGTTCTTCATATGATTTCAGAAAATGAGTGTGTCCTTGTTTCAGCTGGGGCGGAGCTAATTTCTTTTTTTTCATTCTTAGTAGTTAGAATAGTGCTTTGTTTTGGATACAGTATGGAATTTGGTATGAGAAGAATGTTGACAATGTACTGGTGTTTTTAGTTGCTAAGAAATCAAGGACTTTTCAATGTCTCATGTGCTGCCAGTGCGCAGGTGCACAAGAAACTGGGAAGGAGCACAGCCAAAGCAATGGACCCAAACTGGCCGATGGAATATTCCATATCATGCAACATCATCCTCAGTAGATAGATGAGGATTGACAAGGAAGCTCACTCTGGCTTCTGGGATTGTGGTTTCAGGATTCTCTCTTCTCCAGGAACATTACCTGGGAATGGGCTGGGCATCAGTCAGCGGATGGTGAGCAATTGCATTGTGCATTACTCATTTGTATTTTCTATTATTATTATTATTATTATCATTATTATTTTTATTTTATTTTATTTTGTTTTATTTCAATTATTAAACTGGTTTTATCTCAACCTACGAGTCTCCTTACCCTTACCCCTTCAACTCTCTGCCCCGTTCCCCAGAGTGGGGGAGGGTGAGTGAGCAGCTCTCCCTCCAGCGCAGCCCGGGCTGCCGGGTTTAAATCACGACAGAGTGCTTTCCCACCAATGTTCCAGCTCTAGGAGAGACTCATTTCCAGTGTGTCAGAGGGAGATAACCCTCTACCCACAAAATACAATTGGGCTTTTGTGCATCAGAGAGGAGCCTTTCCTTACTGTGACAGTCAACCAGCTGAAGTCCAGACATAGAAGATTTTAATACATTCATTGTCTTAATGAAGAGCTGTAAATGTAATGAACATGCTCCAGGCAATACAGTGCTCATATCCTCCAGCAGGACTGCAGAGGGTCATCTCTGTGCTACTACATGTGACTCTTCTCTGACCCTATGGCCAAGGGACACAGTGTGTATTGCATGCACATGGATAAACTTTAACTTTCTTCTATGCCCAATAAAGCTGTCCGCATCTGTGATGCACAGATATTCCCTGAGTTTAGGGGATGGTGTTGTCTGTTTACATGTTCAATATTGTCTGAGTTAGCTGTTGTGTAACTATACCATGTGTTAGGTAAACAGTATGGACCAATGCAAATTGCCAGTGATGAGCCCATACTCTCACCCCGTGCAATTTACTTATGTACATGTAACCTCACTGAGTCCTCAACCAAAAGAAACAGGCAGCACTATGACTATCTGTCCTGAAACTAGGCTAAACTGCATGTGTGGATAAGAATTCTGATCAGGTTTTCACTCACTTAGTAAGCGTGAGTCCTCCACCTTTCCCCAATTACCTGTTCTGACAGTTATGTTTGCTGCTAGCAGGCTGTCTCTCATTTCAAGTTTGTTTTTAGCCAACTTCAAGTTTCGAGACACTGAATAGCGTTGTACCTTTGACGTTCAAGTTGAAACGCCAGCCCTGACTGAGCTCTCGCCTTTGCTTGTTGCTATATGTAGCAGTCAGTTTAATTCTCTTCAGTCTTTGATAAACCACACACACTGCATTTCTCAAGCCTCGTATTGTAAAACTCTTCTGACCCTGAGTCTCCCACCCTATAGATGCAACTAATGTTGTTAGATTCCATGTGTAATACATTGTATTTGGGCCTTTTAATGTGCCTTTTTGTTGGACTCTGACTCTCAGTGAGATAACTCATCCCCACTGGCAAAAGTAGTACATACTTATTATCATCTTCAAACTTCACCATAATATTTTATGTTGTCTAGATCATTGATAAAAGTATTAGGAAAAAAAAATCAATTTCTGGGAAAAAACCTCTCAACACAATAATTTTCCTTGTTTATGTATTTTCATTAACAGTGACCTCTGGGGATCAACCAGGGAGTCAGTTTTTAATCCGTGTAATGTTAATTTTGTATAATGGAAGCTCTTTTAAATCAAAGTGTTATTGTGGTATTGACTGAAAAGCTTTGAAGGAATCAATGACTGTTATGTGAACACAGTCATCTTTAGCACTTAGAATTACATAGTTTTCAAAGCAAGCAAAGAAGCACAGACACACACACACACACACACACACACACACCCAGCAAAAGAACTATAGTAAGATCTACCTTCTGGGATGCCGTGTTGACTGATTTTAATTATATTTTAACCTCTAATTTTTGTTAATAAGATCCCAAATTAGCAATCTCTTTGCTGTGGTTATGAATGACATCATTAATTATTCAATAGGTCCTTTCAAGCTTTTAAGACTTTGACAATACTCTTCTGGAATTACCCATGACCTAAGGAAATGCCTTATTAGCAGCTGAAGACAGGTACTCGCCTAACTCTGTTAAGGCTGAAGTTTAACTTGAACAGATCGTGGCCTGCTTGCTTTCTTGTAGGGGATATTTATTCTTTTTGCCTCTTTCCCACGTGGATACATAATCCCTTTGCTCCAAATACCAAACAGAAATCTCTTCTACTGTTTATCTGCTGTACTTCACATATACTTGATGTAGGATTCTTCCTTTCTTTTTCTCCTAATGCTTATTAAAAGTGCCCTTTTACTGCATTTAATCCAATTGCCCACTAGTACTCCAGCGAGTAACTTTTTAAAAATCTTGTTATTTTTAATCCCTGTCATTAATTTCTTTGTTTCCCACCTGAGTCTTTACAAATTGATTTTCTATTTTCTCATTTCCTCATTTCATTTTTTAACGAGGGTGGCTTTCTGCCCAGTAAAAGCTTTACATACTAATGAAATCATGGCTATCTACATATCCAACTGGCTATCTTTGAACAACAGGCAGTTTCTCTTAACACTTCCTACTTCAAAGCCATGTTCTCTGTCCATTATGCTGACAATTAGTCTAAGCTTTGGGTAATTAGCTCTTTTAGAGTTTCATAGATGAATGTTGGTGCTACCCTTACATGTTTACGCAAATAGAGTGTAATCAGATTCTAATCAGAAATACATAAACAACAGAGTAATTTTTCTGAGTGACAATTAACTATTGTTTGTCAAGAGAAGGTCTGATAATGAGTCATTCCCTTTGGGAGCAGGGCATACTGCATTCAGAAGCTTAAAAAGAAAATAACCCTTCTCCTTGAAGTTTGTCACTTTTTTTTTTTTTCCATACAAACTCTCCAGCAAACATTCCCTAGGTCAAATTAACCAATGGTATGTATTTCCCATCTTGATATTTTATATGTAGTTCATAAGCTTTAGCATAAACCAGTTTGTTATTAGGTAAGATCCAAATGTTTTGACAACACATATATAGAAGAACATATTTTATGTGTTTTATCCTACAGCTTTTTAATCCCGGTAGAGACAACATCAATAATCCAATAAGACCTGCATTAAAATAGGACCTACATGCAGGCCATATCCCCCTAAACTCATCAAGAGGCCAGATAGATGTTGCACCAGTTATCCTCACTGCCATGAAATTGTCTAAATCAGGGTAGAACTTAATGTTGCAGAGGCTCATCTGCTAGGGAAGTTAAATTTTAAAAATAATATTATTTCTGTTTTTATACAAAACCATCGTGTATCTGTTTCTACACATGCTTTTTAAAATACAATTTTTGTATCTAAATGTAACCAACCTCTATAACTCTGTAAAAATATAGCACACATATTTTTAACTATTCTTAGCTCCCTACCAGAGAAGTTTTCTCAGACTCATTAGTAAGGTTGCTAAAGTTCATACTTTACAGTTTCACCTGTATCTATTTAATAATTTACAGGGTGAGAATTGCATCACTGAATTATGTTTGAACAAAGCACTTAACTTTAAGCATTTGTTTAAGTTCACTGCTATTTGTCAGGCCACTTAAGTGTGTCTTGAAGTTCCAGTGGAGCCTTGGTATGTTTAAATTATTTGCCGAAGGTTTTTTTTTTTTTTTTTTTTTTTTCCCCGAAATAGAGACTTATTCTGCAATTTAATATATACTTCAGTGTTTCTCCTATTGAATGTCTAAGAATGATAGATCTTTAAGAACTTTGATTTTTAAATTACCTAGGAAAAGTATGCAAATATTTTTTGTAATATATCCTTTGAAATACAGAACAAAGCATTGAAATATCCAGTGGCTTATAAACTATAGTAAATTTTTTAAATGTGCAAATGACTCTTATAGGGATATGCTCAATGAATACTTAACAGATCCCTAAAGCTACTGGCACAACTTCACAGAAGTTATGTCAGAGTTTTATACCTATGCAGCACTGCTGCAAATGGATAATGTTTAAATAATTCATTTCCTTCTTCATGCAATGCATTGACAAGTATAGGTGCCCTCCTAGCTACCTGACCCTCAGTTATGGTGTTTAAAACCAGTGAAGAGTTTCTGGAAGCACAGAGGTGTAAAAGTAACATCATGAAGTAAACTGTAAATTCGGACATGAAAAATCAGCACTGAAAACAAGAGGCAACTAATCTTTTTTTTTTTTTTTAAAATCCATTTACATTAAAAAAATATTAAAAAGTACAGTAGAATTGTCCCAGCTGCAATGAAGTAGGCTCACAACCAGGCAATACGGAGTGCCTCAGTTCCTACTGCCATCTGAGCTGGGTATTGCCACACATGTGGTGCAATCAGGGAGCAAAGGCTGGGAGAGGACAGCCAGGAGCAGCACATGAGACAATCACGTTGGGCGACCCTGGCAGAATGTGGAACTGGAACTGAGCAACCTATCAGAGCAAAACCAGAAGGGTTTTTATTTTCAAATCAATAGAGAGAGCAATACAAAGTGAAGTTGCAGATGGGAAAGTGATACATGCTTTCACATCTACATAATTCACCACTAATGTATGATTCATATAAGCACTTTCTTGCGGAGAAAACCAGTGCTGCTCTGTGAAGAAGCAGTGCATCTGTAGGTTAACTAATAGTGTATCTGGCACTGAACGGGGAAATCTTGTACTTCATTTTACATCTTGTACTGATGTTACATATGGAATAAAACTGATTTGGCAGCATCCTATTTCTAATTGTGATTTGGCTAGTCTGGACTAAATTTACAGCATGTATGGTACAAATGGCGTCTTAAGTATGTTGAACGTATGCTTTTACACTTAAATGGCTGTCTGTACTGTGTTTTACAAATCTGAAGAGGCACATATGTTGGGTATAATCCCCATTATTTTATCTTTGTATTTTCTCTCCTACAATTTAATGAGTGTTTTTTTTTTTTTTTTTTTTTTTTTTAAATCAACATAACTCAAAATAACAGTGAAAGTCCTCTGCCTACCCAGGTTAGACCTTTCTATATTTATTTATTTATATGAAATAGTTTTATTTGGGGAAAAAAACTTTAAAAAATGAAGCTGTGAAACCTGTTTCACCTGGAAGCATTATGAAAACATGGTTCTTCACCAATGAAAGCTCGTGTGGTTTGTGATGCTAGAAGAAATGTTAGATAGTATATAAATATACAATATAAATTCATTTTACCTAATCTTATGGATAAAACACACATCTTTAAAAGCATGGTTATTTTATAGCAACACATTTTAAGGGAACTGGGTGGGGTTGAAATTATATGTGAATATTTCTGGTTTTGATGGATTTTAAACTGGACTGCAAAAACCAGCTGCAGCTAAAAACTGCAACCATACGAAGTCCTAGGTAATAACAAAGGTCAACCCTTCTTATTTTGTTATTTTACGTACCATTATTTACCTTCAGATGTACCATTGCTGGGGCACTTGAGTTCTCTGCAAAGTAAATTCAATTCAGTGGAACTATAATATAAGGTAAGAGTGGCACCATAGAAAAAATGAGTCAGGCAAAATGGATATGAAATCACTGGATAATAAAAAAAGTGCACTGTGTATAAATTGAGGGGGTTGTTGCAGAACTATTTCTGTTACCAATCTTTCTAATAAATTTGGAAAACCAGAGGATTACACAGAATAATTAACTCAGTGGAAATCTCACTTCGGTGCTTTGATTTCTCATTGCCAAAAACAAGAGCTAGGAGACTGATACAGTCGTTTGTACCCCCAAGTACACTACCACAGTCTTTTCAAATACTCAATAACATCTTTCTGCCGCATGATCAATACTTCACAGCACTTTGCCTCTTCAAAGTGCAACATAAGTGCTACAAATTCAATATAATGTTATACTAAAGTTTAATGGGCTAAGGATTATATTCATTTAAGAGAATGCTATAAAGTCAGAAATTACATTAAAGTTAAGTCTTCTTATTTGTGTTATTGATTTCTTCTAAGCTACCTTTTCTTCTAAGACTCGGTGCTATGCCCACCTATATGGGTTCTGTCTATTTAACATGAGACTAACACCAGTCCTAAACCACCTTATTTCTTTTATTCTTTCCCTGCCTGAGCCATCACAGGGTTTTTACACTTCATACCAATACTGCAATATAAGCAAAGTCCCCATACCTTTAAAGAGGCAAAGGCTCATGCCTTAATAATCTGAATTGAACTTCATTCTTCATATTGAATATATATTAGCAGATTGTGTCAGAACTTTTTTTTTTCTTTTTATATCTTTTAATTATGGATGTGTCTCTCTATACTAGAGGATTTTCCTGTTTGCTCCCATTGCACCTGCAATAAATACAGTAAGGATTAGTGGCAAATATTACTGTTTTGAAAATACATTTTATGTATAAGTTTCCTGAGATGGTGCCCCATATATCAGGAAGAAAATGCAGCAATGGCACATTTCCCCTTAGGACAAGACATAAAGGCTGCCTGGATCATGACCAAACAGCCTTGGCGCACATACCACAGGTATATATTCTCAGTGCACCAAGCTGCCTGGGCTCAAGAGCAGCCTAAGCAAATGTCTAGACCCTGCAACAAAGCTAACAAGCAATATACTAATCCAGAGACAGAGAGCATGGAGAAAATGATGTTTGTGAGAAAACATGGCTTCTCCAGGGGGAAGATGAATGTGGGTGACAGAGGCTTTGGAAAGAAAACAGTTTTGTTCAGATCCCAAAACACACTGGGCTCTCTTAAGGATGTAAACGGGATCTGTTCCTTCCCTGTATCTGAAGAGGGCCACTCCAGTAGTTAGATGAGATGAAAATGTAAGATGTTTGCTAAAAAAAAATAATTTCTAAGCAGCACTTTACTCAATTTGCTAATAATTTTCAACTTGCTTTCAGAAGGCTCTTTTCTCATCTCTATCATGATTACCATGACAATGAGAGGTTGACCCAGGAGACAAGAGAACCATCTGATTCCAGTCCAAGGAGAGGAATGCTATGAAATAACGCACCTACCTGTGAAAGGGTCTAACGCTTAAAAGCACACACTCATTTGCTCTTCCAAATCACATGCCACTGCTTTGGTGTATTTTATAAAATCATTACACACTATATGGAATTAAAATAGCATCTGGGAATTGGCTCAGAATTCCCAGTTTCCATATAATCCTCAGCCATATCTTTCCTATTCGTACATATACCTTGGATATCTTCTGAATTATTTATATATACTTTCTAGATGACAAAAAAGGATATCTATGTGGTTCTTTGGGAATTCCTTGGCCTGCTGCATTTTTTTATTCCAACACACAAGATCTGAATTTTACATCCCTTTTTACTTATAGGAATCTATACAAGATCATCAGTACCATTTCATCCTTGTATTTAAATCTCCATCCAAAAGATTTTCTCTGATAATATTTTTAATAGTATTGAAAGCAGCACCCATATAGCTGTGTGTTTTAACTCTTGCAGATAATGCTGAAGACCCTTACATGCGTTTTGCAGCTGTGTACAAGCATTGTAATGCTTCCAGCAGATCCTTCAACACTCAGCACACACATGCACGTAGAGAGAGTCTGAATAATTTTCTCAATCCTTTATAATGATGTTTTTTGGACAAACAGAGAAGTGGATGTCTACAATCATTTCAGATTCTCAGAGACACATAAATGAAGCCTGTGGTACAAGTTCTTATTTCTCATCAGATAGATCCAGAAAGAAGAGAGAGAGGGATAGACTTGGATGCATAATTTTATTATTCTGGAATTCCTTATAAGAGGAATTGTGATACCACAATCTTCTTCAAATTGTCTTCTGGAGCATGTGAAATGGCAATGAGCAGTGACTGATATTACACTTGCATTATTTACAACTCTTTAAAAGGCAGATTTAAATTATTCTTTTAGTTACTATGGTAATCTAGGAGACCTTTGCAGCCTCCAGCTTTTCTGAGTAAGGAATGAACTGTTGCTTCAAAGCACTTTCAATATTGCTACAGAAGATTATTTACAATGCTTTTTTTTTTTTTTTTTTAATCTTTTCCTTTTATATTTGTTTGGCTGGTAACACATTAGATTGCTGTCATCTGGAGTGGTGACTTCAATGTAATAATTCTGGCAACAGATCTGTAGACAGCATGGGTTAAAGATGCTCAGACTTTTATCCTCATGTGTAATGATGTAAACCTGGATTTGCCACATATCAGATCATAAAGGTACACCTGATTAATAAAATATGAGGTAAAAATTTGGAATTTATTTTATTATAACATTACATAGACTTTTCCATCTTTTTTGTATGTCTTCACCAGATGATTTACATTGAAGGTAAGGTTTAAATTGCCTTTAGAGATGTTCTTTTTCTCTTGAGACTTACAAGAGATGTTTACAAGTACTACCTCTGAACTTCACTGAATAGTACTAAACATTGGTAAACTGCTTTAAAATATTACTCTATTACTCAATTTTCATGCAAACTCTCTGCAAACAAATACATTTTTTAGAAGAATTACATAGCTATGAAAGGTGAAAGACTGGGAGGGCCCTGAGATCTTAACTCACAGAGAAGGTGTGATGCTGAGTAGTACAGCACTACAGGCTTGCTTATGTTGTCTCACCATTCTGCCCAGACTTCAGATGAACATGGCAGTGGGCTTAAGAAGGCATTTCTGTCTCTGTGTTCCTCCACCTGCTTACTGTTCAGATATCTAAGTTATTTGTTAGATCTGGTGGAAGTGTGGTGGAGAGTTTTATGATACACCCACAAGCATTCAGGGAAATCAGCCTGACATCATCTCAGCTGCTTTAGGGAATGGTCATCCTGATGATAACAGCTTTCAGTCATTACTGACCTGGATTTGATTGGAATCATGAATCAAAGGATTAGCTTTAAACATGATTTATAGTTGATTTTTCTTGTTTGAATGTCAGTAGATATAAATCATATTCCTTTCATCCTGGGCATAATTCCCAGTGTTAATTAGAAATCATAATTTCAATTTACTTTTTTTTTTTTTTTTTTAATTTCTTCTGCTGCATTTTCCCCACATTTGCAAAGGTAGAAGCACTTAAGCATTCAAGAGATTTAGGTAGGCTTTGCATTCAAATCGCTTTCTTTGTCCAACCTCCTGCATACACCTCATGGAAAATTTCACAAAAATTTAACTTACAAGTTTCTGTAAACAATCACACTGCAGTGGTAGCCACCATCTCAGTACTTCTTATAGCTTAACTTGTTTCTCTGGTGTTTAATTCTCTGCATTCTCTATGCAGAGAATTAAACACCATTCTCTATGCAGCATCGTAATGTAAGTTAAATTCATATTGATAAAACTCATGCTTCTTTCCAGAGGAAGCCATTGAAATAAAACATTTGGGTTTTCCCACCTCATTGTAGCCTGTTCTTCAATTTCAAGCTACTTTTATGTGCTCTTTCAAGAAAAGGCATATGGAATGACAGTGATTTTAAGGTACATGAATTGTACACATCTTGTTGATCTGAAGAAAATGTTGAACAAGTGACCAAATATAATTAGAAAATTAATCAAGCTTTGTCTGCATTTTGTCATTTTGGCTTGGATTCTTAAAGCAGTTTTGAATCAAATTCCCCAGTTGTTCACACTTACTGCATGTTGTTGTGAAAAAGGAATGGGGTTTGTACATACAAACTAGATTTCTCTCACAGAAACTGAATCTCAAGCCTCACACCAGGTGCTCGCCAAATGTGCTCCACCCCCATGCAAGGTCCAAACCACAGTGCCCAAGACAAACGTCAGGTGGTTCCTAACTGCCTGTGTGCCAGAGCACATTTGGTCCAGAGCACCACATTAGACCTACTCTGAGACAAAACTTCAGACCACATTTACTGAAGATGTAGAAGGCTCAGCATCTAACAGCAGATCTATTGATCCGCTCCTAATGCATCACATTGCTGGCTGACATACTCATAGTCTCTGTTTTCTCTGTGTGCAGCTAGAAGGAGGGATGTGTCTGCATGGTTTTGCAAACCGTTGTGCAAACCCAGGCACCAAGAGAGACATCACTATGGTTAACAGAATCACAGCTACTAAACCTTGCTCTGAGATGTGCCAATCATCGCGCTAACATTGCTACATGGCTACTGTGCAGCTCAGCGTGCAGGCCAGCTCACACCTGCCCACCAAAGGCTGCGTGCCCATCCTCAGGGCGCTGCTCCACATGTGCTGGATGTGATTCTGCACGGAGCTTCCTTAAGAGCAGGAATATCACCCAAAGATGCCACTCCCAGGCTGGGGGCCTGTTCCGGTGCCCCTCAGAGGAATGTTCTAACGATGGCATGCGAAATTATACAATGCTATCAGATTTCAGCCAAATCGGACCATAGGTCACGTACAACACAGAGATGTCTGGAAAACAGATGCTCCTCATAGCTCTGGTTATCTAAATGTATGTGGTTGATTGCCTTTTTCACATTAATGAATAGAAATCATGGGAAGTCTTCAGATAAGAGATTAAAATTATCATGACTGCAGTGGGTCCAAGAGGTCCAAAGATGTTTTGCAAACACGCTTGAAAATGCAGCAGCTCTGAAACTACAGTGAATACTTGACACAAAGAGTCATCTCTGTCAATATGTATAATGTCCCCCTTATTGTTGTTGATGAGATATTCAGAATAAATTTCTGAGGCTTATTTTTAAGCCTATTTGTGGATTACTTCCAGCAAGTCAGTTTTACAAAACAATCCTAACAAAAAGCACACGGTGTAGCTCTTTATAGCAATATATTTCCTATTCCTCTTTTTTATAG
Source organism: Athene cunicularia (assembly GCF_003259725.1). Lineage (NCBI taxonomy): Eukaryota > Metazoa > Chordata > Aves > Strigiformes > Strigidae > Athene > Athene cunicularia. Next base: position 55,376,801 of record NW_020799091.1, on the reverse strand, counting down.
ATATTTTATAGTCCATCCATCTTATCACATAAAAGGAAAAACACTTTCATTACTGAGAACTGGCTTTCATATGAAATAGCATAACTCAATACTTTTCCGCTAGATTGGAAAATGAATCCTTCCTTGTTAAAAAAAAAAAAATGTTTTCATTTCACTCTTTTCTCTTTATCAACCAAAGTAAAGATGAGCAAACTTCAAACATATGTTCAGTATTTCAGCTAAAAATCCACCAGTGTATTGGAAAAAGTCAGACTTCAAACAGGCCAGAAGACAGTTCCTCTCTCATGACACAACTTCGAAGGACATTTACCAGAACACCCACTCACTTGGCCAGAAAACCTTTTAGTAACCAGAAATGACAGTTCAAGCATACATTTAAGTGGTAAATTCTAATGCCCAACATTAAATGCTCGGCCATCTCTAAGCCATCATGAAAAAGAGCTTTGCTTTCTTTTTCTGTCTTCCAGTTAGTTCAGCTGCTTGCCTGTATTCATCTCTCCCTTTCTTATCAGACATAGAGATATCATAAAACTAATATCTGTAATAGCTTGTTCAAAAAATAGCATATTTCCTACAGGGTACAGAGGACTGGATGGCCAAGCAGCAAAATTTGCTACTGTGAGATATACTCCTGTAAAGTAAATGAGGAAGAAGTCAAGAAATTATTAATGTCCCTTAAAAGATAAATTCTGGATGCAACCTTGAAATGTTTTCTAGCATTTCACAGCATTTCATTTTCATAGAATTGATCCTACTGCTTAAAATATCCAGCAATAAAAGGAAGGAAGGAAAACCTTAAGTTAGTAACTCCTGACTGTCCTAGACCAAGACAAGTCATCTTCACTGTTCTAGAGATACTTACTGAAGCTGTTGTCACTAGCCAGAGGTTCGAAGTCATGTTATGTCTCAAGGCATTTTAAGGAGCTGTTACAGAAGCAGAAGGTAATTTGTTCTAGTGCAACTCAATAGTGAAAGAAGAGTTAGTTGTGGGTAAAAAAGGGTATCTTGCCTTCAGCAATTCTTCAAACGTGCTGCACAAATGTAAGCACTTTCTTGCTGCTTTTGAGAATGAGTCTTAAATCAGCCAAGATAGTCCTGTTGGAGTCAAGCAAAAATTAGTACCACCTAGTCCTAATGTGACCTCAGCTGGACTCCCATGTGCAGCTCTGCCCACCCCTGGTTAAAAGAGAGGAGCTGAAATTCCAGCAGTTGCAAATGATATTCTGATAATCCAGGGAATGGAGAGCTTGTTTTACAAGAGGAAACTAAAAGGCTTTGGATTGCTTAGCCTAGCGAAAGAGTGGCTGTGGGGGAATATGATTCATGTGCTTGGGCTCGTTCCAAGCTGCGTGAATTCTGACCAGCAGGCCAGTACACACATGCTAGCTGGCTAACAGGCAAGCTGAACACATCAGAGTCACACTGGAGCCTCTCCACGGTGGCCTGCTGATGTGGTTGCCTACCTAGCAAAACTTTTAATTCCTTAAAACTCATGAAAACTTAATATCTGAACTTTCAGTCCTTCTGACAAATTCAGCCGAACCTGAGCCATGGTTTGAAAACGTACTGAGTCTAGAGCAGACTGAAATGGACCCACTGACAGGCAGAGAGACAGAATCCATAATTTCTTAGGAAAGCAGCTGTGGACACTTTATTAAAACTGTATAGTGATGGTAAACATATCTTAAACAAGGAAACAATGGAGAGGCAGAGAGGTAAGGGAAGAGCAAGAGGTATTTCCATACATAAACCAGGGAAGAGAACAGTTCTTTTGCAACTTTGATCAGCAGGAGCAGTGTATTACATTTTGAGTTTTTCCATTAAACAAATACAGACTGCAAGTAGAAACAACTACATAAAAGATACAATAAACAGCATACTATATTGTTATTTCAGATTACAATGATCATAGTTTAGAGAATTGCACTGAGGTAAGAAAAATCAGCAGTGTGGTTAGTGAATCTATTTGCACTACTATAGGTGCTACATTTCAGCATTTAAACACTTATTTTAAGAGGACTGGTTCACCAAGGTACTCATATAAAGAAAGAGATGAGTGTCTCTGAAGACCTATAGCCCTTCACTTCTCAAAGAACCTCAGTCCTTACTTTGGGAATGGTGATCCAAGAGGCATCTAAAATTGAGGTACAAGTCAAATATCCAAGATGTGTGGATTAAACACGATCCTTACAGTGAAGTATGTTCTCAAATCTTTTTTTTTTTTTTTTCCTAACCAATACCTTACTGATTGCAAGAAAGCTCTTACTTTCATTATTTTTCACACGTACGCTGTGAACAACACTGTTACCTGGTCCCTGGCATTGCAAAGTGTAGATCCCTCCCACGTACATTCAACATTTCAACATCCCACTGAAACATTTCAATCTAGTTAAGGAGTTGGCTTGGAAGGCTGATGGAACAATCAGCTTTCAGCTGCTGTCATTCATGAGTTTCAATAAGAAAATGTTTTTTCCTCCCTTACATGTTATGAGGGGATTAGATTCTTTTTCAGTCACACTTTATTTACAGGAAGCAAGACAAAAGTTCATGACTCCACAGACCACCAGACTGGAAAGACTTGTAGTTAAGAATTAAATTCTACTTGAAATACTCGAACATCCTTGTCTTGTACATATGGCTTGTAATCAGCAAGACCCATTGGTGACACTTCCTGCTAGTGGCCAGGGCTTAATTAGCACTAGGTATTGATTGCAACAGGTTGTCAGTAACCTACAAACAGATTTTTTTCAGGGGGATTAAGGCAATGAGAAGTCATAAAAGAATATTTTGTGAGGGGTGGAGGGGGTCCTGTACCACCTGCAACAGGAGGACTTCCAGGAGGGGTTGCTTCTACATCATTTGTGTGGAGCAGCATGGCTTCTGAGAAAAACACCCACAGCAGAGAAGAACTGAAAAAAGGAAGAGTTCAGGGGATCCCATGTCACTCGTGGTCAGCTACAAGGAAGGGTGCTGCATCTTATCAGTCAGCAGGGTGATGTATGCAGTACAGGGGGCTAGGAGACACCTTTCTCCAAATTGCTGAAGATGGCAGCTTCTCTGCCTTCCCACTGCCAGAGGCAGTGCATGCAAAAAAGACTGAAATCCAGATGCTGGGAGCTCTCTAGTGGCCCTCGTCTTCCGGATTTCGACCAGAAAACATGAGAGAGTAACAGTGAACACACTATGTTCATCTGACAAACGTATCCCCATGAAGAAATCATATGGAGAGTCAGAATTGCAGCTTGACTGGGCTTTTACAGCGGTGGGGACTTCTTTTGAACAAAATCCTAACTCCTAAAAAAAAAAAAAAAAAAAAAAGAAGGAAAAAAATAAAAAGAAACCCCAGCTCTCTTTATTCAGCCTACTGGTATAGAGATCAGCCTGGCTTTTTATTCTGGGCTTTTTTTCAGTCTAGTTCTCCACAGGAAGCCTGCCTAATCTAATAACTGCTTCAGATTGACTCCAGGCCAGTAACTGGGCCTGAGCAGGAAGACCAGCACATTGCTCTAAATCCCCATTGAACTGGACCACCTTTTAAGATCAGGTCTACCTAGCACCATAATAATGGAACAGTTTTTCAAGTGTACATGATGTTATTTCAAGAAATATAATGTATTTAATACTTACAGTATCCTAGCACTTGCGCGAGACATTAGAAAGTGCGCAGCAAAGCAGTCTTGGCAGATGGACTGGATGATCCAGTATAATGAAAACCTTTCATTTCTAACATCTGTAACAATGTCTCCATTTCAGGCATTTGTGACAATGATCTTTACTTGCTGTATTTTGGATTAGTTGTCCAAGTGATATCCTTTCTAAGTATTAGCAGACAGAATAATAATAGCTCATCGTTGTAGATGGCAGCAGGCATAAACAGTAGGAGACATTAATTATCACTCTTTTGGTTTACAGCAGCAGAAACCACCATTATAGAAAAAGAGAAAACCCTAAGTACAAGATAGCTCTTCCTATCAAAGCTTCATTTCCTACCAAAAGGTGACCTAAAAAGCAAAATAAAGTTCAGACTATGCCAAATTTGGGTTGTGTTTTTTAACAAAGTACAGGGGCAATCTGCAAAAATGTTTTTTATCTGCCTATTGGTTCCATTTGAAAATCTCATGTGTAATATATGGAGAACAAAAGGGATGGTGACTGGAGATGTAGCAGTAGAAAGTGAGCATAGGAAGAAGGAAGGGACTTACTCAGATTATGTGTTTGACTATCCATTAATAGTGACAGTATCACAAAGCATAAAATGCCACTGCCATCTCTGTTAAAACACACAAAAAAGGAGCCACATTATCTTTTGCTTGGTGTGACAGTAGACTAGTACCAACTCTTCTTTGCCCTAATTGCATTTTCTTATTTTCTACAAATACTGTGAGCATTATTGCAGAGAAGTCTTTCATAAGTGTAGTGATTTTTGGTATCAAATCAATTCATAGGAGCTGAAGCAGTGATACAGTTATTGACAGCATAAGGTTCTCTACCTGTATCATGCTTCCCAACTTTATTACTATTTCTCCGAGTAGACCATTTTTGTCAAGATTTTAGAAAAGATAATAAGATCACATTAGCTCTGAAGTCTTCCTCAGAAAGATACAGATTAGGGAACCTTCTCTCAAAAGGAGATGTGATTTAAGGTGAGGTTATAGCAATATACTAGAAGCATTTAAAAACAATTGGGATAGAACTGAGCTTAAATCATGTAATGTGACTTTACTCTGGAGATCTTTCAATGTCAAATCTCCATCCTGAAATAATCCTGCAATAATTCTGTTTTAGCAGTTTCATCTATTTTAGATTTTCTATTTGTAATCCTGAAGTTGACTGGAGGTGTTTGATATAAAGGCTGCATAGAAGATATTCAGGAAAGAGCATGCATTAAAAGCAAAATCTTTTATCCTACAGAAGATCTGAGACTGATCCAATTGACCCGTCACAGTATAAACAAATTGCTGCTATACCACATCAGCTTTTCCAAAACCAACCTGTGTGATTTATTGGATTGTGTGTTTGTGATCTCATCCTCTAGGTTTTCAAGGCTAATGATTCTTCATATGCCTATTGTTGGAAGTTTCTAATAGCCTCTGCTATGTATCTGACGTTTGATTTATACTAAACCAATTCAATTTAATTTTTAATGCAGTGCCCCAGCTCTGCTTTTCAACAATATCTAATGCCAACATTTGGATGAAAGTTCTTGAAATTTCCCTTCTGATGGGATTCCAGGAAGGAGAATTCTGGGGCATGGAGAGGCACACACAGCAAACTGCTCTGTGGCAAAGGCTTCGGCTGAGGCGTTCAGCTCAGGTATCATCAGTCTCTTCATTGGTAACAGATACTTCTGCACAAAGCTTGTACTTACAAAAGCATAATTTGTCATTCTTTAAAAAGGCTGTAAGTCAAAGAGTGCTTAACAGTTTAAGATAGCGCTGCCGCTGAAAGAAGAGGTCCCTAATCTCCTTCACTCTCAGCAGCTCATTCCCACTTCTGCATTACTGCCGCCCATTTGTGGACACAGCTGTTTCCACAGCTACATGCTCAGTCAGACAGGAGATTGGGTCGGGCCCTGCGTTAGCTTTCAGCCTAGTCTATTCCCCATCCTAGGTCATGGCATAACCACGCAAACATGTAGGACTCTATAAAGCAGGGAGAGAACAGCTGGGGACTAGTGAAAGCTCACTCTGTTTTTAAAGAGTTCCTCAAATTACAGGCTTGGCTATAAGCCACACACAGTGATGGCTACTCAGGCCAGTCAAGTCCCGAAAAGACCCCATGGAACATCAGAGGGACTTACCCGGGTGAGGTAAACAAATAGCACAATCAGATTAAGCTCAATGTCACTAGATAACACAAGTGGGATGGGAAACTTGAAATTATTTGGGATTTTTATTGAGGAAGGACACCTGTTTACTACTAGGGACAGCTCAAGTTAAAACCTTTCTTTCTTCAGTAGACAACTATGTTCTGAAACAAAACTCAGTATTATATTGCCTGAGAACAGCACTGAGAAAAACACCGAAAAATACTACAAACCCATTACATTAAAAGAAAACAGGTTGCAGAAGTGATTGCACCATCTGCCAACAGAACACGGTACAAAATAGAGGTTGTGGGTATTGAGAGGAAGGCAAAAGAAATTATAAGGAGTACAGAAAAACCATGCACAAATAGACTGAAATGATTGGGATTGTTCATTTCACAAAGCAGACATTTGAAAGTGAACATGATAATAGTATTTAAAGTAAGGAATGGTACCGGCAAGGTAGATAGAAAGCTTTGTTGAGACAACTTTGTTCCCTGGCTCAACACAAGACTGTGGAGACATTCAGTGAAATTGTAATGTAGTGAATTAAAAACTGATTAGAAATAATGCTTTTTAGCACAATATGTAATTAGAGGATGCAGTGCTGATGCAGGAGGTGGGGTGTATGGGGAAATTTGAGGTTTCTTAACCCTCAGTGAAAGAATAAGCTACTTAGCATGAAGGGTAATGTAAAAAAGCATGAAGTTAGGTAGTTATACTGTAGAGCAACACTGACTGCCACCAGCTGCCAACTTACACTTGCTTGCTGTCTGTCCTGACTTGTAACCACCCACCTCCCATCTTCCTGAAGGGTTCATAGTTTGACAAACAGCAAGACTCCCATGTCTGAATAGTGTGAGAGGTATCTATTCCAAGGAAGTCAAATACATTCACTTTATGGGATTAAAAGTATACAAGCACATGGCATTTCCTAAAAAAGAATGGTCTACAAGGGGACGTTCAGTGCATACAGAAGAGATACATCACCACAGAACATATCTGTTCTGTTTCAGAAGACATAAACTGTCATGTCCAAAGATTTTGGCCAATTTGATGCACTTGACCCTTGGTACGGAGCAGAGGCAACAACTCTTCTCACCACTGGGCAAGCAGTGAAGACGAATACATGAAGTCATCAAAATAAATTACTTTGGAAACAAGATCTAAGTCTGCATTTGTCAGAATTAAATAAAAAGTCTGCACATAAAACACTTCGGGGGG
>NW_020799091.1:55310371-55369721 GCF_003259725.1 Athene cunicularia | reverse complement strand
AATAGAAAAACTTGGAGAGAATGTGGCTGTTGAAAAGGAGATAGGGATTGTTTATGTACTTGTGTACACACTGTAGGCACAGTTACATATACCACAACTGTCTCTCATTCCTGCAGGAAAAGTGGCTCCCATTTGTGCTCAGTGAACATAGTGGTTCAGAAGCAAAACCTGAAGAGTGTTTGTTTGTTTTTTTCATTTTGTGGGACATTGGATAAAGGAACTGTGTTATGTACGTTCTGATGTACAATGTTTAAATATTTTCTGTCATCTCAAGTTATTTTTTTTGACCATCTATTCAGTGAGTCCTAACAGTCTGAAATCCCTCAGACAGAAAAATCCCTGTTCCCCTATCCTTGCTCCTAGTTTGACAGAGATATAAATCTTTTCAAAACAGCAGCTCTCTCCCCCCTACCGAATCTATTTCTGTGATACAATAATTATACAAATAAATACATAGATAAGGCAGGATGGAATTCAGAGGTCTTTCACTCTCTAAAACTAAGAAGGCAACATTTCAAAGCAGACTGTTGACAAGTGACATTATCCTGCCACCTGCTAAAGACAAATGACTTGTCAAACACAGCTACGCTGGATGCAGCTGTTATTTCACTGCTGTGTTTTCTGGCTCCTGTAGTCTCTCGCTATCACAACGTGTGTCCAAGAGACTGTGACTCAGCATTGCCAGGCCAGGCTTTCCCTAAGGAAGGTTTTGCCGCACACCAGAGCACGCTGGTCCCCAGCCCCTGTCACAGCAGGGCTGGCAGCCCTCTCCACCACCGAGCACCACACCACAGCAGTCACAGAGCCGAGGGCTGGCGGGGAGCCCCATCCCTCAGGGACACTGTTCCTGTACCGACCTTGCCTGGGGAAGATGGCTGCCAGCTGCACCAGCCACCAACCCCGACAAGACCAAGAGGGCCGTGGATCCCTGGGATCCTCCCAGCCAGGGATGGGCAGGAGGAGGGAGGGATGGGGCAGTCTGCCCGCTGCTGTGAGGTGCTGTGAGGCAGCCTGGTGGCCCACCATCAGGCGCAGGCGGTTGGACCTGGCAGCGAGGCCTGTGTGTGACATGGCTTCTCGCCCAGCTGGGCTGGGCCGGGCCGTGTGCCTCTGCTGCCCCGGGGTTTTAACAGGTGTGCGGGAGGGTGATGCCTTGGCTGTGCTTGGGGCCAGGCCGTGAGGGAGGAAGGTGCTGGCTTCCTTGCCTCTCGAGAGGTGTGACCTCCGTTCCACAACACCGTGGCCTTTGAGGCTCAGGCTCAATGGAGGTGTCAGGAGAACTGTGTGGTTTTCAAGTGACAGGTGTATTAGGCCCAACAACCCTAAATAAAATTGTAATGCTGCATTTGCAGTACAGCTGGAGAAGAGGAAGCCACATGATAGAGTTGGGGTACAACAAAACCAAGGGATGGTTTTATTTCAGCTTCTTAGCACTAACAACCCTTTTGAAAGAAAGAAAAATTAAAATTATAGCAACTGCTCAATTTTTCTTTCTTTCAAAAGAGTAGTCATAAATTGACTACTCTTTTTTTTTTTTTTTTTTTTTTTTTTTTGTAAGAGGAAGCAAAGACTCAGAGAAGCACTAACAACTAATACTGGTTTCTCCCACTTTAAGATCATTCTCTGTCCTGTCAGCTCTGCCCACCTGTTCTCTAAAACTATTTTCCTCTTTGGTGAGTTGACTCTACCAGACCAGCCACTCTGCTCCCCCTCAACCCCCTCTGCTGATCCAGCCTACAGCTATGAAGGTCACTCTTCTCCCTGCCTCGTTCAAAACTGAATTACTGTAGCAGAACCTTTGCTTCATTTTGGAATTACCTGCTGCTATCTCTTTATGCAGCATAGCCTTACGTACACTGTTATCTTCTCTCTTTCTTAGTCTGACCTTTCATCTTTAATAATATTTGGGTTTTATTCAGTTATGTTATTCTGTGTTTGATGATTGGGCTTAGGAAGGAGCAGTTTCTCAGTCTAGTTGTGATCAGATTTTTGCCTTCCTGTGACTTTAATATATGTATTTTCGGACTTCTCCCTTCCATCCCATTCATGAGGGACACAGCAGCTCTGTGGTAATATATATATATATATATATATATATATATATATATATGGTATGCAAAGTCAAGCCACACTCCTGTAAGTATCTAAGCATCTTTGGTTTTAATAGGGCTTCAATAGGTCTGGAAACACTTGAGGATCTGGGCTTGGTTATTAGCATAGTCACAGACAGATTATATTACTTTAGTTTGGTAGCAGTTTGTTGACACCCCATGAGAACACAAGCAGAAGACAAGACAATAATTTAGCAAAGGCTTTGCAATTTGATACAGAGCACAGCAACTGTCCACAGAAGGTTAGGACCTATTTGTCGAAGAGCTCACCAAATCATTTTTGACTAGCAAGGTCAAAAACTCTAGGAAATGAACCAGAAAACAATCTAAATAGACAAGGACATTTTTCTACAGAGAACTGGGGAGCTGTTTGTGCAGAATGAGCATCTGCCTGGAAGGCTGCAGAAGACTGTGGAAGAGTACATTCTGGGCATTTTATGATGGCAAAACTTTGCCAAAATAGGTATCTGTATAGTCCTTATAATGTTTGGGGAATGGCAAATGCTTCAAAACTATCCTTTCCCTTGACTGTTAAAATTTACTTTAATGTCTAAATGATGTTTTGATAAAACAATCCTGTGTTCACAGACTACTAAGGGGATGAGTTATACCCAGACTGCCAGTATGTTTGGTACACAAGGTGGTAGAAGAGTTGCAGAACTGGCACCCTGAAGTTGTCAGACCTCACACTTGAGGGGTCATACCCAGACAGGAGAAGAGACAGTTTGCTTGGTACTAATGGCGCCTGTGCCAAGAACTGTTAAGTTGTCTTGAGTTCATAGAAATGTCAGCAATAGCACTGAACAGTACCTCTATATTTACTGAGTGAGGAGACAAGAAGGAGAGCAAGACAGTAGTAAATCCAAATGACCTATTTGTAAATGTAGAGGTCATCACATCCATTTTGTAACAATTTTCTTAAGTAATATTAGCTATATAAAAGTGCTCAAAATTGATGTTATTCTGGGCATGTTTTTCTCTGAGGAAAGTAGAAGACCATTTTGGCTCCTAACCTCAACGTATGTCCTGTCACTGTTTTGAAGGAGAGCTACAATAAGCCAGTGAAGTCAAGCAGAAAATGCTGGGCATAAGTGAGAAAGATAAAAAGAAATCCAGTGTTTCTCCACATAGCTAAAATAGACCAACACTGTTCACTAGTTGAAAAAAAGCTGTTTGTTCTGTCAGCAGAAGCACGAGGTTCAGAGTTTACCAAGAGAACCAAAGCGGAGACAAATATTAAACTGCCTAACTTTTAGATGTCAACACAACTTACATTCAATAATTAAGTATGAGACTGACCTATTGAGACAGGTGATAACCATATTTCAGGTTCAGTGGTTCTCAATAACAGCACTGGAAGAATGCAACTGAGACTGGAGACAAGAAGGTTGTTTTTAGAAGCATTAATGCTAGGGCAGTGATTAGAAATAAAGATGCTTTTCTCAGGTAGTGAAAATCTTAACCAAAAAGTGTAATTCCCAACATTTTGAGACAAGACTATGCTCCATAAGTTAGAACCAAAAGCTTATATAGGAGCACACCTCTACTAAACAAAAAGCAAAAGCAAAGTTTAACTGATTGAGGAAAAAGAGATGTCTACTATATATTTCTATAGTGTAATTAAGAACCAGCTGTCTGCTTCTTTGGACAGGGAGAAAAGAAAGAGGAAGCTCCTGAAGCAGGCTAGAAAATTTAAGTCAGGACATATGAAAGAAAAGACCAGCACTAGCAGTTAATGGCAGGTAAGGAAGGAGACCTCACTAAGGCTATGGCCAGCCAGTGTCTAGAGGGTGTAGAAAGTTCTTGACCTATGTCTTTACTCCCAAGCAGGTCTGCAAGAACAGGAAAACAAGTCCATGCCAACAGCAATCCATCAGTCTCATACAAGCCTTGACTTACAATTAATCTAAAGCATGAAGCTGTTGCCAGTGGCATAACATGGTGAAGTTCCACACACACGATTGAGACCATAACCTTGAGATCACATTTTGTGGAAAGAAAATGCTGGCTGTGAGTTTTATTTGAAGGAAAGTGAACCCAGAAAAATATTTTCACCCTGAGCCTCAAAAAGTAATCCTATGGAATAAAAGATTGATTCTGTGTGGTGTTTTCTACTAAACTTTAAGTGAATGTGCAGAGGTTTTGGTCACACTGAAAACTTTGTAAAAAATCAACAATGCAGTGATCAATATTTTTGAAGAGACATTCAAACTGTCTTGATGTGTCTGGCATCCTTGATTTATTGAATTTAAGATGAAGTTTAAACTAATCCATTGACATTTTGTGATCTGCTGTTTACAGCTATAAAACCCTACATGCATTCATCAGTGGAAACATTAATGGTGACTAGTACTGCTAAAAATTGGGTATTGCAACGGGATTACATGTAACAAATTCTCTTGACCCCAATGAATGTAAAATATTGCTGGGTTTTTAGTAGTACCCCGTGGGATGCAGAAAAGCATTTCTGCTGGTATGCTAAACTGATCTGTGATCAATAAAAACTGTATGAGGACATGAGACTGGATAAATAAAACTGTCCATATAATTAATGTATTCTCTTCTCTCAGAGTATTGCATCGCTCTTCTGTACCTCTGAACTTCTGTGCTCCCAGTAGTTGGTTTGCATTTTTATCCTCTGCTATTTTGTTCTGCCTTCTCCCTTGTCATTGTTTTATAGCGTGTCAGGGACAGAGGAGGGAAATAATGTTGTGGTTTTGTCACATGGGGGGCAACTGGGGGAAAAAACCCAAACCTGCTAACCAAAACAAATATACTAGCTCATATCAGTGACCCATTGTGAGAGCAATGGGATGGGAAGGAGGCCTTGAACTACCAACAGCCTGCTATTCTCTAAATCTACTTATTCCAGCTGTGCAGCTCATTAAAATCCAAAGCACTTTTGATACAAAATACTAGGTCTGCCAAAACCCCATGCTATGCAAAATGACATTTGCCAACCAAAATATTCATGTGTCTTCCCTTCCCTTTGTTTTTCCACTGACACTCCTTTGTCAGTCATGTTTTCTCATCTATGGGCTAGTGAGTGAGAGAGTGAGTGTACCCTCACTACTCGGCATATCTGCTTCTGAAAATGATGTCCTTTAATGACATTTTACCTTTGGGCTTTTGAACAACAGAATCCAATGAAAATTCACAGATTATCAGAGCAGCATCATCAACAAAACAACTAATTTCCAGCGCCCATTTAACGGGGTGAAATGACCATTTTTTAAAGGAGGTGAAATGGCCAAGTCCGATTAGATCATTGTTATTTGTGGATGAAATAGCCCTGCCATGTTCAGCAGTTACCTCAACACATTTAGTAAATCTCACCATCTATAAATTAACCTAATTCTCAGTGTAAATTGTATGTGATACTGGTTTGCAGGTTTTTGACCTGCTGGGGAGCAGTGATAGCTGATGACTGCATATAGCATGCAGTAGCTTTGTGGAAAGGAATATGTTGATGGAAATCCTCTACAAGTAGTGCAGATGAAGTTGGTTTTGTTTCTGTTTGCCCAAGACAGACAACCAGGCTGTATTTTCAGCATCTACTTTGCAGAGAGAGTGCCTCTCTCCAGAAGAGAAGGACTGGCTGCTCGTTGGGGCTAGTGTTGATGGAAGCAGAGTTGGCTCCCTGGGCTGGGTGGGTGGTAGGGCAGGGCCTTGCCAGCCAGGACTCTCCCACAACTCCAGCCAGGAGCAGGGCAGCCTGAGGAATTCAGCCCTGGCTCAGTTGGCCCAAGCAGCAGCTGCCTGAGTAAAAATTCTAGCAGCAGTGTCCAACCAAAGCTAGAGTACAGAGGCAGCACCAGGTTTTCCAAACTTCACTACTGAGAATTCTTATGATTTCAGAGACTTCCTAGAATAAATACATTATTTAAACTCCATTCAAAGCAGCTACTTGGAAAACTCTTACATACCTCTAAATAAGCGTATAACCTCTGTTTAACACAAAAGCGTTTACTAACCTCTGAAACAGAGGTTAGTACTAAAGAGCTGAAAATACAATTAATTTGCTGCTGAAAGTAGTTTGTCAATTTGTAGTACAAGGTCTTCAAAGGTTAAACAGCTATATTTAAAATAATTTGAACAGATTCATGATTGCTGGAAGTGTTCTGGAACCCCAGGATGGCGAAAGCTAAAATGTTGCCTTCTTAGTTTTAGAGAGTGAAAGACCTCTGAATTCCATCCTGCCTTATCTATGTATTTATTTGTATAATTATTGTATCACAGAAATAGATTCGGTAGGGGGGAGAGAGCTGCTGTTTTGAAAAGATTTATATCTCTGTCAAACTAGGAGCAAGGATAGGGGAACAGGGATTTTTCTGTCTGAGGGATTTCAGACTGTTAGGACTCACTGAATAGATGGTCAAAAAAAATAACTTGAGATGACAGAAAATATTTAAACATTGTACATCAGAACGTACATAACACAGTTCCTTTATCCAATGTCCCACAAAATGAAAAAAACAAACAAACACTCTTCAGGTTTTGCTTCTGAACCACTATGTTCACTGAGCACAAATGGGAGCCACTTTTCCTGCAGGAATGAGAGACAGTTGTGGTATATGTAACTGTGCCTACAGTGTGTACACAAGTACATAAACAATCCCTATCTCCTTTTCAACAGCCACATTCTCTCCAAGTTTTTCTATTTTGCTGAATGTGCATTGTGGTAGTTGTAGAAGTTCTAAAGATCAAAAGGTTTTGAACTAGACAGTGCCAGACCAGATACTGATTTTCTCCAGTGTGGAGCAAAAATACGTTTCTCCATCACTTACTATGGGGAATGGGTGAAGGAAGGTTCATTCTACCCTGTGTTTGAAGACTCAACTTTGGTTTACCGAAAGATAGCAGAAGTTTGTCCTAGATCTCCTGCAAATTCTAGTTCAGTATCTAAGTCACTTCCTGCATATACCAAACTCAGAAAAGTTCACACCATTTAGTTGAAGGCATTTAAATGAGGTGCCTCCATTGAAAGCTTGGCCACCCATGGTCCCTGTGGGGAAAGTAGAGGGAGACAGCCCTCTAGAGGTGTCTGTTTAGCCCTATTGAGATATGAATTCCTGTCTGGAGATACCATTATAGGAAACATTACGAATCCGCATTCTCATTCAAGTATTTCAGTTAAGTAGCTAAATTGAGAAAGCCTGAATTTTTGCCAAAGATCTCAAACAGAAATTCTCTTCCTCAGATTTCTGTTATCCAAGTCTTTGAACTATTGCTCCAAGATGTCTTTAGTCACTGCCCAGGTTCCTATGGAATTTATTGTAGACAGAGGTCTTACATGCACCGTTCCCAACATGCCATCATCATCTGCAACTTCAGAATTCCTGAAATGAAGACAATGAGGAAGCCTTCATGGCCAGGTCAGGGTGATGTGTGAACAAAGGTACTGTTAAGCAACCAACAAGGCTCATTATAGGGTTTTCCAGGGCAAGGGGAGGGGAACAGTAGTATTAATATGTATATTGTTCTGGAATGCTTTTGTGTACTCCATATTCTCTATGACCAGATCCTCAAAGGCTTCCACCTGATACTGAGGTACCTGAACTTCTACCAAAATCTAATGTAGAGTTAGGAGCTTGGTTGCCTCTGTATATCATGGCCTATGTTCAGGGACATGAAAGGCTGATGATTTCTTTATGAAAGGCTTTGTTTACTGGCATGTAAATAATGCAGATAAATTTTATTTAGTAATGAGAATAAATTTTAGTTCTGTTTCCTATATTAACAGTAAATGGCTGCTATTTGGTATTCCTTGGGCAAACAGTGGATCACAAAGAACAAGACAGATCCTAAAAGGCCAGATTAAATTAATTTCAGGTTCATCTTGCCCTAACAGAGTGTACAAGACAGCAAAAGTGTGACTTAGGTCCACAAAAAGACTGAAAAGGAAAAAAGGAATAATACCACTTGTAAATCATACCTCAAAGACTTGGTGAGTTTCTTCCTTCTGTATCAACCTGACTTGAAAGTCCAAATGACTTTTAATTAAGTTAGGCTGCATGGTGCATATGGCATCTTGAAAAATATAACCTATATTGTAACCTGTAAAAGCTTTGATAAAGTAATAAAAGCCTTGAAGAAATGTACAAGTGCAAAACGTTGCCAGACAGTTGCTTAGTCTGGGATAGTTTGGGGTAGTGCTGTGGCCTGACTATACGTAAGTGCTTGCTTTAACACCGAGTACTGTAGAAGAGGGCTGGGGACTGATGCCATTCTGTCTCAAGTCCAGAGAAAACATTCCACTGTCTTCAGTGAAAGCTGGACTGAGGCCTTGATTCTGAGATAAGAGGATAGTCTTTCTCACCCATGGTAAAAAGGCAGGCTGAGTTGTAGTCAACTTGACTTTATTTTTTTCTTTTTGTGGTTTTTCACTTTGTAGATGCCCTTGCAGGCTTTTATCTATTCTAGGAGTCCCATGAGACAAGAACATTCACGCTGATTTCCGGGCATGGACTGAGAAGTTTCAAGAGGCTCTCTGAGAAGCAGTTTATGCCGCTGGCTAAAATCTGAAATACAAATCTACAAGAGAATAGGGAATTAGGCTAAGAAAAAGGGGAAAAAAAAGAATGATACAAGAGACAAAAACATGGCTACAGCAAGAAAACCACATTTATCTCTGAAGCCATGGGCTATTACATTTTGTACTCTGTAGAGGGAAGAAAGAATTAGAATTCTACTAAGGTATCTTCAGTTGAAATGCATGGAAGTAGGGGATTGAAAACAGATACTGATGGCTCCAAATAATCCCTTTTCTAGAAAGGGACTAGAAAGCTCATCTTGTAATGCAGTCAGAAATCTGCTTACCTAAGTCACCATCATTTTAAGAGGAACTTCATTACATGTTTGTTACTTGAGAAAGAAAACGCCTATATACAAAGCTTCAGCAACAACAACAAAAAAAGAAAAGCTAGACGCTGGTTTTCATCTGTCCACTCATTTCTGAAGGTCTCCATCATAGCAACATCTGACCATCTATGGATGCCAGCCAGGCCTTCAAAACATCCACAGAACATGCTAGAGTTTCTCTTATTTACTCTTAATGGATATTATTATTTTCTATTACAAATTGTTTCAGACTGGAATTTAACCTCTTCTACATGTTTTTTTTTCCCACCTTCCACTGGTATATATGAACTGTATGAGTATTTGGAGAGTACAGTGGAAGGAAAAGTAGTAGAATAAAATGAATGATGTTTACTTTTCTTTGATTAGATCTAACAGCAAACAGTGTGAATTTGGGTAGACAAAGAAGCCTGTTATTCCATTTTTGGGCGAGATTAACTGCTAAGTAACACTAAAGCTTGCACAATGGTCTAGAAAACTGCTATCAGACTAAAAGAATAATAAAATGTTTTGGACAGAAATCCAAACAATGGTGAATAATGAATATCTAGCAATCTATAATTCTGACAAAGGTTTTTCTTTGAGGCTATGTGTTAGAATTACATGCACATACACATGCTCAAAATACTGCAGTACTCAGCATGATTTATGTACTTGATAAAATGCCTCATAGTAGCACAAAAATAGAATTATACCAGGTGCAAAACAGACATGCTACTTTTAAAAAACTTAAGTAAGCCAACTGGAGTGGGAGCCAATGAGAGCAGATGATCAACATATTTATTTTGAAAGCATCCAGAATGCCTCAACCTTCTTCAGTCACAACTATCTAAACTAAGTCATGGTAGCCCCAGATTCAGCTAATCCCAGTTATGGCTTTGTTATCAGGTGAGAGTAACCGTAATTCTTTTACTCAGGCCAACTTTCTCATTTCTCATGACTGTCATCATTGTTTGTTTTCACTGTCCATGGTCAGATAAAACTGGGATTTCCTAAAGCCATGACCTAAGTTCATATAACCCAACGGCCAAATTAAAACCCAAGGAAGTCCACAAATCCTGAGCCAGTAGCCCCAGGCTCAAGGAACACAAAAAAATAAGCCAGTGACACGAAGAAGCAAGTGGGTACAAAGTCCAGGGGAAGGGAATTTAATTGTGGAGCTGAAGGACAACAATGACTCCTCCTGCCAGTGTAGTGGCATCTTGGAAAGAGGTAGACTGCAACTCTGAATAAAAACTGGGCATTCTTTCTCAATAATTTTTGCTAAGCAAATGAAAACATTTTTGAGTGTTTGGATTAAAATTCTAGATTTTAATGTAAATGTTTGAGAAATAGAAGTCAGGATTGAGAATTTTTAATTTGTCAAAGGAAAGTAATTTTACAAAACAATTTTTTAAGAAATAGTCTGTGTGGCAAGCAAGATCATCAATACAACATAAAAGTATCGTTAGTGGTAGAAAACAGGGGAATGGGATAAGCATATATCCAGTGAGAAATAACGATTTCCCAGACTCTAATTCTAGCATCAGAGGAACAAAGATTCAGCAAAGTAGAAATTCTGCTGATGTAAAGTTATTATTACCTAAAAGCTCCCTAAAAGGGAGAAAGTAAGAAGTGTGTCTGTTAGCTGTAAGAACAATGTATTATTTGGTCAATTTGGTATCTCAGAATTTATGGATGGTGAAAGAATTACCTGATACACAACCTAGGTGTGGAGGTACTTTGTAGTGAACACAAATAACTGCACAGGACAGGATTGAAGAGTCAGGTAGGAAGAGAAAATACAAGAACAAACAAGCAGATCTGGAATCAACAGAGGGAAAGGATCAATCAAAGGTTTATGTGAGCAGATAAAAAAGTCTGGGGACTTGTGATAGGTAGGTGAAGTACAGGAATCAGACAGCAGAGGAGGCGGCTCTCATGGAAGTATCTTAACAATGATACAGTGATTTTACCTTGACAACAGGTTGGGGATGTTGGAAGGGAAGGTTAGGAAACCAGAAACAAATCAGAAGAAGAGAACTTGAAAAATACACATACAGCAAGACCAGCAATGCACAAAGCGAATATTGTTCATAGACTTAGAAAGCAAGCTGTTGATGTGGATTTCAGTTGATGTGTTGTGTTGGCTGTGAGAAAGGTATCAAAATGGAGACCCATTTAATGATGTAGATCTCTCCTGAAACTGTGATAGCATACTTTTGTCGATTAGCATTTTAATGAGTCATAATAAAATATAATATGCGGATGTAATCTGTGCACAAATGCTTGAGGAAATGAAAGACTGACTAACAACCATTGCATAATTTCAGCATGGAGAAGTTATTGCCCAATTCAGATGTCAAAACCATGCAAATAGAGATGCCTTGGTCCTACTAGGTTAATGTTCAATTAGTTCTATTACCATTTCAAACATCAAGGAACACAGGCAATAATATTTCTAATTTTGATATTTAACCTTTATTCCAGTAATTTCTCTTTTGGATGAAATGAAGCCTAGAGGTAAAGCAATCTAATTGAGAATAAGGATCTTCACCTAATTCTGTGTTTAAGCAAGGGTCTTCACATAATAAATCTGGCAATATTTCTCTTAAATCAATATTTCCCGGACAAAAAGGTCTGTTCTGTAGACCTTCAATTCCTGATTTATTGAACATAGCCATTCTCAAATCCTGAGTTCCTTTAGAAAAACAGATAGTAAAACTGAGGATCATTTTTTTCCATTTTTTTTTCAGTAAGAACATGTCAATTTATTGAAACCTCAGTGATGTCTGGATGCTAACCACAGCACACTGATCTCCAGCTGATGTTATGTCAGGCTAGCTCCTAAGACAAACAAATACTTCCTGATTAAAACCCCCGAACTTTTAAATTAATCCTTCCCCCCCGCAATGTTTGATTTGCATGCTTCATCAGAGTAGAAATGGATTTTGAAATCAGTTTTCCATACAGTTGGCAAAGGTTCTTTCTTAAACGACTTTTCTTGCACAATGATATTTAATGTTCCCAAGAATAGCTTGAAGAGAAGAGAATACAAAGTACCAAATCAGGGAACAGATAGTTGGGTAAACAGGGAATTTAAGACAAGGAGCAGTTAAGCACACTCCTCTTAGTTCAGGAGTGAGGCCTTTTCAAGGACAAGGGAAAAACAAAATGTAAAACTCAGATCCGTGACAGTAGGTGTAACATTTTAATAGCTGGCACGCTGCCTGTATCTGATGCACCCGTTCAAATAGGCAGATGCTGGATTGGATAAATGGAAGGGCATGTAAGGACACGGAGTCTAGCTCCTTGATGCATTTATTATCACAGTATCTCACCGACTGCAGAATGTGGGAAGAAAGTTCCCTGGATGTTAAGGGAGGCTTTATACTGACAACCCAAGCTGGAGGCTTTTGCTGTGATTAATGGAAACTAAAGTCAGAGAACAACTGAAACTATTCTATGTTCAACTCAACTACTGTTTATAACATTTACTGGTGCAAAAGCCTCTATCCCCCAACTATCAACTCGAATTTACTCATGTGATTTATATTCTTCAACAGGTAACTTTATACTACCAAATTCTTTATTAGCAGGTATTTTAAAGCTTGCATACTTTCATTGTTATGCAAAAGTCAAATGCTTTTTTTTTTCACTGGGTATGATGGATGGCTTATTGATTAGAGACCCCATGTCTGTTATTTCCATGCTCTATGTCCCCCTCTAGCACCCAGCTGGTGAAGCCTGAGAATCAGTAGACTGATGACAAGAAAGCTTACCATTTTAGAGCAGAAAGATGTCAGGTTTTCCTTCTTGTTTATTATGTTGTAGGGCTGATACTAACTTTTGTTTCACCCAAGCCACTGGGGATACAATTTTTCTTTAAAAAATGGAAGACCCTCTATTTGTCTGCATATGATTCTTCACACAAATTTGTTTGATTGCATTTGAAAAGAAGAGCTGATTTTTAACCAGTGTGTATACTTGTAGTCTTTGATGGTAGCACACCACACATTTTATGTACACATGATGTTATTGTTACTAAAATATTACTCGAGAAAAGCTCTAACCCTATCACCTGGTTTCTAAGGAAAGATGCTCAGATTTGCAGAGCTGCAGAGCACCTGCTTGTGCTGGGGTGAATCACAGTCATGGAGGGTGCGATACCAGTTGCCCAGGTACGAAGAACAGCCTCTTAGAAAGTATATCCTCAAATATCTGTTGCTGCCACGAACAACGTCACAGGTGTCCATGAGTCAGCACTGCAGTCCATCCTATTTTAACGCAGAGATGAAACCGAAAACTTCCACAAGAAAATAACGCAGCATGCAACCGTGGCTGTAATGTGCCCAGGGATCCTCCCGCTGGCTCGCAAAATCACTTAAAAGGAAAGAAAAATGTTTATTTGCCCGTGCAGCCTTGGTTTTTGGTGGTTTGGTGTGGGGTTTGGGTTGGTTTTTTGTTTTTTGGTTGGGTTTTTTTTTTTTCAGTGAGTAATGACTGCTCTCTGCTACTTGATAGCCGAGGCTGGCAGCACTATGGCAACCGGGCTGCAGGAAGGGCGGAGGGGAAAAGTCGCTTAGCAACTGGAAGCTTTAGACAAGCAAGGCTGGTTTAAAGCACAGCAGTTGAAAACAAAACCAACAAAAAACGAAAACCAAACAAAAAACCAACAAAAATACCTCCCAAAACAAACACACAGTTGCTACCATCAAAAAAGAATAGATGACTAAAATATAGATGAGTAGAGTTAATGATTTAGAAGAAAAGGGGGAAAAAAGAAAAGAGGGGAAAAAAAGAGGCATGACAAAGCCAATAAGAAAGGAGATAACAGCTTTTTGGGAAGAAAAAAAAAAAAAAGTAGAGATATTTTGCACTCCTCATCCTAGATGCAGGCTTCATCAATGCGAACAAAAGCCCTAAACCAGCCAAGGCTGTTCCCCGTCAGATCCCAATACTGTTCTGCCAAGTAGAACTCCAGAGGCGTTACCTCCCCGGTCCCCCGAGCTCTGGCCTTGAGTCCGGAGGGGCTTGGCGGGTGCAGCCCCGAGCCCCTGCACAGCCCCTGGGCAAGATTCCCGTGGGCTTCTGGCACCCAGAGCCCGCTGGCAGCGGGCCGCTGCTCCTTGGGGAGGTGGAAGGAATAGCGCCTGCGTAGTCTTGCTCTTGCTCGTTATTATTTATAGCCTTCCTCCAGCATGATAAGGACTCTACGGGCAAGAAAAAAAAAAAACAAAAACAAAAACGAAAGGTTATCCAATACACCAATTCAGAATTTTAGTAATAATTTTCCAGAGATGTTTTTCCAGTGCTCCAGGCACCCTAACACTTCATTAATAATGCAGTAAAATCCCAGCAACATTACATTAATCACGCCGGTGGGAACCCAGCCAGTCAGGCACCTCTTTTTCAGTCCTCCATCCTCAGCCTTCTCTAAGCACTGTCTCAAACAGACGTCTTTCACTGCATGCTTGGAAACTTGCCAAATTTGAGCTATTTTGGACTAACAAAGGGACAATTTCATCCAAAGACACAGAACCCCCACAGAGCTGCTGCCCTCCCCCTCTCCAGTGCAATGGGGGTTGGGTGTTTCTGCTGACCATCGACCAGGCAAGAAAACATGAAAGGAGAGACTACGTTGGTCTAACCTTCCCTTTTAAAGTCTACCTGGAGACCGAAGGGGAGCTAGCTTGCATCTGCAGGTATGAGGAGCTGCAGACTCCTTGCAGAGCGCAGGGTCCAGCAACTGAACTGCAACAATCTGCACATGCCACAGGGTTTGATTTTGGTGTTGGTTTTTTTGATGCAGAGAAACCAGGTTACTGTTGGAAAAGCCTGATCAAGCAAAAATCAAAATAGGCACTGGGAATGTGTCCGTCTGGTCAAATATCAGCATAGTCAAGTCGCAGGCAGGTTGGCAGGCAGATCTGGATGGCATAGGTTTTTTTCCAGCCAAGCAACCCAACCAGCAGCCAGAACGAAGACACTGCCCGAGCTCCCAGCTGCCCCTGCGCCCTGGCCGGGCCCAGCAGCCAGTCCCGTCCTGGCTGCCTGCCTGCTCCCTCCGACCCTGCTGCAGCCAGCTGATGACGGGCGGCCGCAACACCAGCCACAGCCTCACCACCTCCCAGGCTCCAGGGCTCCTGGCTCAACCGGTGGTTTTAGGGCTTACAATGCTACAGGACTTTTGTGTTCGTGTTTACCGGCAGCATTGTGTCCCCAGTAGATAATGCTGACTAAATTGATACTTTACAAAGGCACAAAGGAGTCAGCTTGTGACTGATACACAATACTGGTTAACAAGACACATACAATGGTGGTATTAGTGGGAGGAAAAAAAAGCTCAACTTTCTGTCAGTCATAGGTTCATTAGAAAGTAAAGAGTTGTTAGCAAGCAGAAAAGCTCTTTACATGCATGAAAATGGTACTAATTCAGAAAAAAAAAAAAAAAAAGAAAAGGAAAAATTAATCTTGCTTTAATGCTGGAGGAACTAACTCAAGCTGTCTTCCCTCAAGTAACCTTTCTTAATAGAATTCTGAAATGTGTGTACTAAAAGAACAAGATATATGAAAATCCCATTTTAATTTGTTAAAAATGCCCTCAAAGCATCTTGCATACTCTCTGGCCTGAGATTGATAACGTCAACCTAAAGCTTCTTGAGGAATGTCAGACATTATTGTAACACTAATAACCAATAAACGCTTCTAGAATTATAAGAAATAAGTAATGTGAAAGGTACATTATCTTTTCCTTTTGGCTCCTCTAATGTTTTTATAGAGTTTGGGGAGGTCTCTCAGAGGATGTGAGAAAGTGGTATATAAAATGCTTTAAATCCAGTCACACAGAGAGAAAAGAGGGTAATTGTTGCAGACAGTCTGCAAATTTTTTCTTCAAAAAAAATTCAGTGATTCTAGGGTTTAAAAGTCCAAGAGACATACCAGCATGCCCTAATACCTAGGTGTTTATTTCATCTTTTTTTCTTTTGACAGCTTTGTGCTCATCGGATGAGCTGTCAGAGCCTCCAGCACAGCCTGGGAGTTTTGCTCCTTTATTGTTGTACAGCATTTTTGGCTGTCAAGTTCTACAAACCTTATTGCAGTTCTGTTTGTCTTGGAGCAGAATGGCAAGATGTAACCCACCTCCTTCACATGATCTTACAACTCAAATAGCTGTAGATTTTAACATTGCCCATGGAATAAGGTACCACACTCAGTCTAAGACATAAGAATGTCAATACAACTGTGAATATACAGATTCACTCATTTCTCTACACTCTCACTCAGCCCTCCACTTGAAAAAGTCCCAAAGGTAGAAAAGTCCAGGTATTAAAAACATCAGTGTAAGACATATGAATATTGTGAAGTGCATGGGCACTATCATTTACCGGACTACTGGCTGCCCGTGACACCAATGAGCTACCAGATTAAGCTATATAAGCTGTAAGGGTTAGTTTTGCCTTGCTTTGGATGCCATATATTGCAGCAAACGATGTATGTGTTGGTAAGGACAGGCAAATGAATTAACTTTTTTGTTAAATGGTAACTTTTGGGAAAAGACAGGGATAGGATCTAATTTTAATACAGTTCTTCCCATTTGTTTTCTGTAACAATATTCTAAATTACATATTCCCATAGAGAATAAATAAAAACAAAAATATGGAAAAATGAATGTGATATATGCAAATTAAGATTGTTGTAACAGATGCAAGAACAAGATATAATGACTCAGGCAACTGTTTTCTCTGCTAAATTTTGAGTATTTCACCTTGAAAGTTTAACAGTTTTCACCAGAAATTTCTTGCACCCTGAAAAGCCTGACCATTTTCTGCTTCTATGTTCATGGTCACTTTGTTATTATGATTATCATCGCTGGGAAAGCTTGTGAAGACAAAAGCGTTGTCCTAGTACCATCTAGTGGAGGGAATGCTGGAGAGAGGTTTTAATGAAACGAGAACAAATTATTTGAGGTGGGAGCCAAACTCATCAGGGCAGTGCCAGTTCTTTGGGGAAGAAATATGAAAACCTGAGAAATAGTTGTTTTCAATTTGCACAGAGACTCTTTCAAGGCTTTTTCTCCCTGAGTCCCACAGAGATTAGTAAACTACCTAGGACAGAAATGCCTTTTAATAATACAGACCATCAAGCTTAAGAACATTTTGAATTTTACTCTGTTTTATAAGAAATTTATAGGAAAACCACATGTCAGTGATGCCACCTGTTTCTTATTTGACAGCAACCATCTGGACAGCAAACATTGTAAAGCCAAGAAAGTCATTGCAGTCTGCAAGGCAAGATAGAGAGCTGTAATTTAAATGCCTGAATGTCAACCACAATATGAAGAATTATATGCGGCCCAAGGGAGGGATGTATGAAATGGAGAGCATGCCTATAGCAATAAGCCTTGTATTAGAGGAAACGATTAAATATGTAACGTATGGCCTTGAATGGCCTCCTATTCACCCTCCTTCTGTTTGCAACAACACTAGACAACAGAAAAACTTTCCAGAGATTAAACCAATTTAGAGGGGGAGCAAGCAAGGCAATAGTAGCAAAAACCCAAGCAGACACTCCTCCTGACCTCGTTCTTTCACACCCTCTGGACAACAGTGAAGTAAACAGCTTGTGCCCACAGCTCAAATTCAGCTGACTTTGGGCAGCGTTGGCTTCTAATCTGACTCTCTTCTTCATTAATATTGCTTTTCAGTGTCCCATCAGTCTTGTGTTTACCTTCTCCTCATTTCTTTTTGTCCACCTATTTGGTTCCTAAAGATTAAACTAAAATTAAAAACAAAAAACAGAAAAACCCCAACAAAAACCTGAAAGAGCATTAAGAAAGTCCTGTATCTCATTGTAGCGGTGCAGTGCTCTGCACAAGAATAAAATTCAATAGAGTATAGGGCAGTAAGTCAAAAATAGGGAAAATATTGGAAACATAAGCGTATCATTTGCTTTTGGAAGGTGGAGTACTGAATCAGGCAGAATAGAATAGGGTTGATTTTTAGTGCGGCTTGACTAGCTGGCAATCCTCCCATCTTCAGGTAGTGCTAATTATTAAACTACACAAAGTGTCTCCTGGGGCCACAGAGCATGTCTGGAAATGAGACCCAGGGGATGAAGATCAAGCTTCATTGATGGGCACTAAGTACAAGAGGAGGGCCTCAAGGTAGCAGTGAGGCAACCAACCAACCAACCCTCTATTTGCATTCCCCAAGTTCCTTATAATAGTAGTGGCTACATAGCAGTGATCAAGAGATGAATTACCAGTGACAAAAAGAGGAGGGAATTACTATCAGGCAAGGCCATAGATGTAAATGTAGCATGCATTAAATATGATGGGCATGCTAGGTGCAAGTTATTTTGGAATCAAACCTGAGTACCTGATGGTTTCATCGGGAGATGGAGTAGAAGGTCTTTTCCATGTCATTCTTCCAGATATGGGTATTGCAAGTATGAGAGTGTTATTTCTATGGCTGCTGCTGAGATAGCCCTACCTGACACCTACAGCAGTCCCTCAGAAGACTTTAAGTAGGCCTCCACCTCCTTCAGCACCAAGAGGGAGTGCGCCTTTAGTGGCCAGCTCCACACTGGAGGACCTTGAGGTCCCGAGCCAATATCCCCAGTACTCTTGGTAGTGTGTGGTGATGCTAAAAACGCAGCATGATTATCAAGACCAAAATTCTTGCTGCACATACATCTCGCACCTAAAATGTGTGACTTTCTATTAGAACATTCAGCTAGAACGGTGCCTCTGCAAACCATGCCCAGAGACCTGCTTAGAGAAAAGGTCTAGAGTGTGGATGGCATGTCAACTCCTGAGACCATGAGCCTAGAGGAGATGGCATAGTCATAGGTATCAGTGCTACTAACTGTGCAGCCATGCAATATCCCTAAGGCTTAGTCTGCCAGAGGAGGAGGGTGTTCAAGTAAGCACAGGCAAAGGGAATGGAGGTAAAGAGCAGGAAGAACCCATCTGTCTCTGCCATGTGATGAGTCCCGTGGCACTTCCCTGCTGTGTCTGTAGGCTGCACTGCCAAGTGATTGGAGAGCCTTATGCTATTTCCAGTGTCTTGCTGGGAAAAGGAGAGGACGTTCAAGATCAATAATAGAGCTTTGGCTAGGTTTGCTGAGTGACTGCTGGCATGTGCTGTGCTGCTCACTGGCAAGATCTGGGAATGCTACCAAAAGCCCTCTGCTCCCTGGGAATTGCCTTTACTGATCAGGAAATGCCTGAAGACCATCCTGCATGAGAAGTTTGCTTCCTTCTCCTAATAAAAGTGTCTGCATGTGGCAGGGGGGAAAAGGAATGTTCCTGCAGGAGCCTGAAATCCCAGGGAACTCTGCCCAGAGTTGGTATAAAAGGTCTGTCCCCAGTCTTGGTGTTTTCCCTGCTTCTGTTCCCCTATCCTGAGAAGGGAGCACTGCCTCTTTTGTCCTAGACAGCATGCAAGAGTCTCCTCACTCAAACCAGTTTCTTTAGGATCCTGTCCTGCAAGTGTCCCCCTCTGACCGGAACAGCACATGGAAGGCTCTCCGTGCTTGAAAGTGAAAGCTTCCATGTTGTGCAATGTCTTCCTCTTGCCTGACAGAAATTATGGTCTGTTTAGCCTAGCCCACATGGTTAGCACTCTCAGCTCATCATTCCCCAGCATTTGAAACACTGGGCTTCTGGGCAGCTGGCCCATTATGTTATTCCAAAAAAGTCAGTAGTAGAAACACGGGCAATGTTTTGCCTTCTTAAGCTCCTTGGACACCAGAACAGACACTAAGTCTCAGGCTGAACTGTGGAGAGTGACACACAACAGTAAGCTGCCTTGAATCTCCAGTTTGGCTCAACAGGGGGTGGACATTTCTGCTGAGCTCCCGGCTCTCACCAATGCCTGGGCTCACTTCTGCAAACTAATTAACTCCAGGACAGCATGGTCAAGACTGCATGAAGTGCGACTCCTTCCATCCTACACAATCTTCCAGTGCTATCCCAGCAGGTTTTACAACCTCAGACATGCTGTACACATATGTGGCTCCATGTTCCAAAGCCACCACTCTGGCAATCTGCAATACAGGTTATACATTTGCTTCAAACATCTTGAACTGGGCAAAAACACATGAAAAGAATTATTTTCCATTGAACTTCATAGGCACCCCACAGAATGAAACAAGTCACAGGGACAAGAGCTATGTAACATGGATGTCTGTGCTTACCACTTGTCCTCAGCGCTGAGAAATATCTCCTGTCTCTCTTCTATTTAGCAGTGTAGCCATAGGGTCTAAGTAACCTTCTCCAGCCCTATCACAGCTAAAGATGTAATAAGATAATCCTATTATTCTTAATATAGGTCAAGCTTAGGAAGTAATTGTAAAATTCAGCCATCTTCCATAGGTACATTTTCAGACTCTTTGAAGGATAAGGATCAGCATTTCTCAAGAATAATTTCATTTTGGTTTAGATCCATATCCTGCATCAATAAATACATTCTAGGCCAAAGAACATATGTATAGAGGTGTGGTTCTTATTTCTTCCAATTTCTTCTATATTTGAGGATATTGCAGGTTACTTTTTTCTTTTTTGATCAAGAAAAAGTGTAATGTGGCATGCATATGGCTATGATATAGATGCTGTATTTGGAATTGCCATAAAGATCAAATTTACTAGGCATTTCAAGAGCTCCTCATCTGAAATAATAAATCAAACATCATGGGCCCAACAGTGTTCTCTTTATACTGTAGCAGCCAGAGTGAAATTAATTCATAAAAGTAGAGCCAGAAGGATTTGGCCAAATGCCTATTTACCTTAAGGAAGAGTTATAAAGAAAAAAATAATGACGCTTGGGAAGATGTCAGATTGATAGCATGAAATACCCATAACCAATAGTAAAAATCTACTCAGTTAAATGGATGCCATCTGTGTATTCTGGCATTTGGTAACATAAACAGCTTTTGATATATTTGGACTCAGAGGCAAAACTAGAACCAGTAAAGCTTCCAGAAATCATAAAAGAGAATAAAAGAGTATGAATTCACATGTTTCAGCAACTCATATTTCACACTTGTAACTCAAACTTTGTTCCATGACTTTATGACAGAAACAAGAAGAGGAACTACTGTTACAGCAGCCAGAAAATGTCTTTGTCATTGACAAGGATTAAGGAAAGAAACAGGAGAAGATGGCTACGGAGGCTCAGTGCCAGAATATAGCCCAATAGACAGCCATGATACAGATCCAGCCTGCTATGGTCTTGCCTGCGTCTGGGTCATCTGTACTACAACTGGACAGTAGCATTGTAACATAAAAATAATTTCTTTCATTATAGTTGCTTGCATTTGAAAAGTAAGCTTCTAGTAACTTGATTCACCTGTGAACCAAATATAAATTAATCAGATCTATATTATGGGAACTCTAGTCTAAGATACGCCCACTTAAATCTCTGAGCTTACCTTACTGAAGTAGGTTAAACTGACTTTCCTTAAGTCTTTTATATAATTACTTTTGCTAAATGGTGACATGGAAAAACTCAGTTCTGAGGCAGATTTGTTTGGGAATAAAAAAACAACCAACAACCCTCCATTGGAATGGATTATCATTTCAAGATCATATTGGAAGATTATAATTTTTACAACCTTAGCTAAAGTGAAATGCTATTCTAAACACAGCCCAAGTGCAACTGGTTTTCAGAGGAACGCTCATAACTATTTATAGAAATCTAGCAACAATATGTAATAATTTTATATTTGGCAGAGAGCCAAGGAAATGCCATCAGTGTTTGAAATTGCTGCAGTAATATGCCAATTGCCTATCCCAACTGAATGTGATCCAGAACACTGAAGTTAATGTAGCTGCTCTGGATGGAAAAAAAAAAAAAAAAAAAAAAAAAAAAAAAAAAGCTCTGAAATAAAGAGAAGTAAGGAATTTGGAATTCCTTACTCTCTAGCTGTCTGCTCTCCAAGAGCTCTGTACCTTTTCTCAAATGCACACAGGAGACCTGAAAACTGGCGGTGCCTGTAACATGTCTGCATCACTAGGCACTTCTCTCCTTTGGGCTGGTAGGGGTTTGGTGGTGATAGATGGTGGCAGAGCCAGTCACAGTCAAGAGCGAGCTGCAGAGCAATGGAGGTCGGGTTGCATAAAACGATGAAAGCAGAAGCAGATCTGTTTCAGATAGGTATCTAGACATAGATGGGATGTATTACACTCACAGGTGCTTTTTAAAACCACAAATTAGTTGAAAGCACCAGAGAAAACTTTTTTTTTTTTTTTTAAATACAATGTTCGTTTTCAGTGTTTTCGGAGGAAAAGAGAAATTACTAGATCCGTGGAGGAAATTAGGCACTAGAGTGCTGTGTTTTCTGCTGAATACCTAACATAAAATGCTTTAACGTCCATGGCAAATGAACTGGGATCCAGGCTGCTATTATACTGTATAATTGCCAAGGAAGCAACTGGCTTCAGTTTCTGAGAACTGAGTGCAAGTTGCAGCATCACGAATGACGCATCCAAAGAGCCCGCAATGAAAGCCTGATTTATGGCAACTCAGTGTTAATGGCAAAAATCATCTTCCTGCTTTGCACTGAGCTAGGCTGGAAAGTCCTAAGCAAGATGGAATATCTGTCCAAAAGTCTGCAAGTATCAGATATTTTAGGAAGTAAATTATGAAAAGGATTTTACAAGGTATTTTGTGAAAATATTGACTGCCCTAAAACTCTTAAAACCCCCGATGTTGTGTACCCATGCTGAATAAACCACACAGTAATTTATGAACTTAGCACTGAAGTTGTAAATGTTCGTATTGACATTACATCATATATGATAATGAAACATTAATCTTGGGCAAAACAGTCCTTCAGAGCTGTAAGCCTTGGAGCCTTGGTCCTGCACGTTTTTTGGTTTGTTTTTGGTTTTTTTTTTTTTTGTTGTTGAATTTTCTAATAAGTAACAAAGGCAGAGGGACAGACATCATAATTTCCCTTCTGCCAGCTGAAAGGATTTTACGAGGACATTGAAAATATGAAACGCTTTGTTGAATAGTTGGCACTAATGTCTTTTTTAGGAGCATAGAGAGAGTATGGCAGTTTGTTTTCATGGTGTCTGGAGAACTTTCATCAAAGAGGGACTCCATAAACAACTGCCATGCAGAGGATTTAGTATGTACAATGCTATTTAAGCAGTTGATTTAAATGTGAGGTAGTACTCTACATATTCAAAAAGGTTATTTTCTTTCCTATCGTCTGGTTTCCAAAAAGGGCCTTTGTCAAAATGTAGTTTATAACATATCATACAACATATTTTACTAGAATAGCTGAGATGAGTTGTTCTTCAGCTAAAAATTAAAGGGCCCCCACCACTACCATCATAAATGCTGTGTTACCTTTGAGGTTTGGCAGGCTTTTAAGGTCACCTCTCTTTAAATTTGAAAATGCTTGCTCACATTCAAGTCTTCCTGCCAGGAGGACTCAATTCATTAACTTGCATTTATATGGATGGCTATTTTACTGTTTCTTTAACTGAACTTTTATGCTGGCTGCCTGCTGTGTCCCGAGTGTTGCGAGCATTTCAGAAAGTAGGTGCATGCTGTGAAGGCAGCCCATTCTGTAAATAATGTTCCAATTAATAAGACAATTATGCAGCACTGCAGCACTTTATTGGTGTTCTCTGTTACTGCAGTGTTGGTCAGAGCACGATAGTTAAGATAGCATCAACATTTTCATGTAAGCCTTTCTCTCCAGAAGCTTAGACTTAGAAATTAATACCACTCCGAAAATTCAACATAACAAAGAAGCAGAAAGGCATGCATTTTCCAGTGGTTTTATATAAAATTGTTTATAGATTATATGAGTAAAATTAAAATAAGGAGATTTGGTTTAGAGTCTTTTTATATGAAATGCTTTATACTTTATTGGTTATAAGAGTAAAAACAGAATGGAAATGTATCTTCAGTTATACTTTTAAATGTTTACTTTAACTCTCCAAAGGCATTTTAAACTGAAATTTTGCAGTTCATTAGTCTGTTATATGAACGGGTCCTGGAACAACTGTAGATTGAAATTTCCAAGGTCCAGACACAAGACCTGCGTAGTAGAATTTAGTTGCCCAGCACAAAGATCCTGCAACCTCCTGCTGAGCTACTGTGTCACTCTGTGGATGCCTGTGGTCTACAACCACTTTTCTCTTCCAGTCTGAAGTTCTCCAAATGCCTCAGTTTGTGTTTCTGTGCACAGAAAGCATTTCTGTCTAAACCACTTGGTACCTATGTCATGTCTCAGCCCAAAAGGGATGCAAGAAGTAGTGGCTCTTATTCCCTCTGGGCCCTGACACTGTAAGGGAGCCTGAGACTATTGCTTCCTGGGTAATGATGCCCTGAAAGGCTACCAAAATCCCCCTACTGCTTTCTTTTAAAATATGTGAGAGGAAGATTTTGTCTTTTTCCCATATGACGGCTTTCTTATCAAATAGTCAGAGAACTAATGAAAGAAGAAGGATGTCCAGGGTCTAGTCAAGGAATAAATGAAAAAAACAAAGCAGAAAGAACAGACCTTACAGCCCAGTGGCGAGAGCATGCATGGTAGGCAACAGTCCTGGGTTCTCTGCATGACATACAGATACAGTCTTCCATCAGGTTCACCTGTGAGTACATTGATATATACACATATATAATCAGTGCAAATGTTATGAGAATCCTATAAAGTATTTTTCAGATGTAATCATAAAAATTGCTACTTTAAATAATACCAGTATCATTTTTCCATGCCTCTGTTGCAGTTCATCCAGACACGATCATCTTAATTCCATAAAATGTAGAATGTCTCTTTTGTATATTTGTGCAAATTCCAGCACATTGGAGTTCTAATACTCAGTTGGGATCCTTCAGCTCTGTGATAACATTTAATAAGTATCAGGTTTGCCTGTATTGTGCACACATGTGGTTATGCATTTTTCAGATTATCAATTTGGACATCCTGCTCCTTTCTGTCTTTATCAGCTCTCACAGTATTGTTGCGGGCTATTTACTGTGACTTAGATTTTACAGTATAAAATACAGAATACAAACTTCAGAGGCTTTCCTAGTCTATTTATTTGATGTAAAATCCACTGGAGAAATACCTGTCCTCAGCACCACTTACCTGACAGGGTGAAGCGGTACTTTAAACTGACCATCAGCTAAACCACATGAATTTGCACTATTGTTGTCAAAGGTAAGGGTAAAAAGGGTAAAAAAATAGCTGTTCATGTGCCTGCATTCCCTTTTCAGGAGCCCTCCAAGGTCAGCTACTAAAACCAAGCTGTGACCTTTCTTCCAACTTCATTTGGTCTCAGATGAGGTGCCTGTGGTGAGGGATCCACACCTGAGCTGGGTATCTCATCTCCCATTATACCCAAAACTGACCTCATCAGTTAGCAAAGTCACTGGTGTTTTAAGATGAAGCAGAATCGCTCACTGTAGGATGAAGTGACTGCAGCCTATACACTACTGACTGTATCATCCAGCTTTCCATCCCTCGTGAAGACAACCTGGATTGTTTGTTCAGCCATACTGAGGTGAAGCCGCTCATGATTAGCATTCCTGCTGACTGCAGAGCATGGGCAAACTGGAAAGCCACCTTGTCATGTCTATATTTATGCAGTTTTTTTACACTAGGTCAGTACAGTGAAATCTTGAGGAGAAAAAGAGAGCTCTACATTTATTCCAGATATGAGAAACCAGGAAAGTGGAAGAACTATCAAATCTAGCTAAGCTACTGACAACTCTTATGGGGCTGTATGGCAAAGTCAGGTCCAAAAAAGTGCAAACCTTCCCTGGGTTGCAGAGAAAGTTTTTCCAGTCAGCCACTGTCAATGTTGCTGAAGCTCATCATGTTTCAGTACCTGGATGCCCAGCTCAGGATATCCATGCTACAACACACGTGGACTGCGTTACACTTACCTGCAACTTCATACCAGTAGTTTAGTCTGAACAGGGTATTTACATCACTCATGTTTCAGAGACACTAGCACATGAACATGGCACAGGATGGATAAGAATATACGCAAAAGTAGAAGCCATTTTCATTGTCTGGGCAGAAGACCAATGCTAAGCATGACATGGCTGAGCTGCTTGCAGGGGGTTTCACCTCCTCCATTTTGTCCCTTAGATCTGGCAGGGCTGTTGTCAGTTCAGTGCGGAGGCCTCGAGCCTCGAGTAGCACTTACATCCTTGGTCACTTTTATCAGGCTGGCTCAGGTGCAAAATAATGTCACATTTGAGAAGACAAATTGTCTTAGTTAAAACATTAGTTTGTGAGGCTACATATGAAGGTCTGTCAATGAACAGTGGGAATCACTGGTGTGAGACTGAGTAAATATGGGCCATATACAGGTTGTTGTTAGTGAGTTTAGTCTACTCACGCCTGCAAAATACAAACAAGGTTTTCATTAGGCTTTCTGGGGGTGCAGACGGTCCCTCTGTTGGGTGCCCAACATGGTGCAAAGGAGGTGCACTGGTGTCAGTAGGGCCTGAGCCAGAGGAAAGGCAATTGTGGGGAGGAGAAAGAGGAAGCACGATGCAGCAGGAGACACAAATAGACCTCGGTAACATGATCTTTCTCCACTGGAAACATTTTTCCTCCTAACACGTTGCCTCTTCTCACTGCTGTTGGTGCAAAGGTAGGAAATGAAAGCTTCTGGAGGAAGCCAGGTTTCCCCTTCATGGGGCTTGTCAGAAGGTGTTGAGACACCTGGTGGGACAATTTCCACGCATGTATGGCCATGGGGAAGAGTGAGATGGGGAGGCAGGTGTAGCCAGGAGCCAGGCTATCCTGCAGGCCTTTGGGAGAAACGAAAGCCCTTGTTCTAGAACTTAGGTGAAAAAAAGTTGTGAAGGTTGGGGAAGGAGGGATGAGTGAGCCAGCTTCCACCACTGACCTCTTCTCCACCAGGAACCAGTGGGGAGTAACGACGGCTCTGTCCTTGTCACACCAAAACCCCCACTGTCCTGCAGACAGGGCACTAATGACTAACAAGGTTTATCCCGGGCAGCCCGGGCTCAAACACTATTTTGAGTGCCAACCATCACATCATGCAGTAAGTTTACAGAGAAGTGTCACACACAGATCCCAATGCCTGTTATGGAGATTGATGTGGCTGGAAGTGGTGAGCAGAATGGCTATTTTTGTACTGTTACTGTTACCCAGCTGAACAGCTGGTGCTGTGCTTTGACAGCCACTGAGGAAAGTACAGCATGGCTTAAGAGCAAGAGAGCAGTGCACAAAATAAATGCTTCATGGAGTACTGTGATGCCCTGATCAGGTTGTCAAGATCCTTGAATTTCTTTTGGTAGTGTGTAAGAGAAGCAATAGAAGCAGGAGAAATAGTAAGAGAATCAAGACTTTTATGTCTACTTTATAAAAATATATGTATGTATTTTAAATACCTTATTGTTAGGTTTCTCCAGGCACCTTGTTTTGGGTTTGTCTGTGACATTACTTTTTCATCTCAGTGTTATAGTATTATTCTGGAAGCACTTACTATGAAATCTATACATTCATACAAGCTTTATTAAGGAAATGGCAGTTTTCTGATGAGATTTGTGGAGACAGACTGTTATAGTAGGTCACTTGTGTGATTACTCTCCAGTGCTTTCCTTTACACAGTAAGCCAAAGACTTTGCCAAGAAAGCAGGCCGAAATGAGGGTGAACACTGATTACAACGAAGTTATTTATAACAACCATAAAATTAAGTCTTATCAAGTGACAGCATTATCCCGTGGTAATAGACAAATGCTTTGTTCAAAAAAGCTAATTTGTATATTAAAAAAATCAGGCTGACAGCTGAAGCATGATGGTTGATATGTGCAAGACGACTTGCTTTCCAAGGTTTAGTGCATTTATTGCAGCTCTGAAGGCTCAGATAAACTGTTTACATGCCTAACCAGTGACCCAAAATGTAAGATGTTCGCAAACCTCATCATGTTTTCAGCAGCTCCATTTCAGGCTGTTGAAAACCATTAGCAATGCACCACAATAACTGGTTAAAAGAAGAACATGCTATTCAAACAAATCTCCATTAAACTGTCATCTTTACTTCTATAAGTCTTCTATTGCAATTATGGGGATTTGTGTGTTTTTTCTCCATCTCTCCAACAGCAAGAGGCAGACAGAGACTGTCTAAATGGACTTTTTCACACTTTGGAGTGTACACAAATTGAACACTGTGCACAGAACATGAAAACAACACATAGCAGTGCCACTTGTGTTTGCAGTTAAGTGATGCAGAGTCATAAAGGAAGTTCAGCTACAGCTCCTGCAAATATCAGTGATAACTTATGTCTGTTTCTTGCTCACAGGCAAATAACCTTCACCTGGGCCAAATAAACTGCAGTGATTCTGACCTGTGCATTAACAGCAAATAAATGTCGAGGTGGAAGAGTAGGAAGTTTATTAGATTGAGATACAAATAACCAATGGCATCATAATGAAGCTTTTAGTATTTAAACCATAAATGAAAACAAAATGACAGAAAAATGCTGAGCAGGCTGTCAGAGGAGTATTTTTTAAAGGCCAGGGAAAGACCCCTCCCCTGCCTCTCCTGTGGCGTTGGCCTCCCTGGGGTCCCCATTACCTCTTCTCCACAGGACGAGGAGGAAAGCGCTAGGGCTTCCCCACTGAAAAATCAGCCAGGCCCCACAGGAGGTATGATCAGGGTGGTGGGGGGCAGCCAGGCTGTGCTGCCAGGAGGTGAAGCAGAGTTTGGCTGGTGAGAGAGAGAGGAAACCCAATCCTTCTCCCAGATGCCCAGCAAAGAAACAAGGGGTGACAGGGTCACTAGTGGCAGCGAGGAAAATGCCAGCGGTATGTAAAGAAACAAAATCTTCCCCATGAAGGTGGTTAAGCGTTGAAGCCGTTTGCCCAGAAAGCTGGTGGATCCTTGGAGATTTCCAAAATTAGGATGGTGTTTGTTATTCTAGTTTTCTGTACAGAGTGAGGGACACCGGCAGCACCACGGTCTTTTGCTCTGCACTTGCATATAACCGCATTAGTATAGAGATGTTGTTTAAAAATACTGTGCTCTGTAGCTGCATGACTCTGGTAAATATTTCTGGTGTCAAAGTGGCCTTAGCCACCCATGCCTCCGCAGTGCCTACTGACGAATTAGACTGTGAAGGTCAGAATACCCTATAAACTGTATAGTATCCGCGATGCCTTTTAGCTCCTGCCAAGTCACTTGCTCGTGACTGCAGGGAGAAACAAATGCATGCCCTTGGCAGCCATGCGGCTTTCACTATGCTACAGTATTTAATCACATGCTAGGTGTAGCATCGGATACAGCAAGCTTTTCTTCCCCCACTCTGCTGTTTTGGTAGCTCTTTTGCAGTTCTCTTCCCAGTCTTAACACTTATTTCAATGGTCTTCTTACTTCAGGAAGTCTTCAGCATAGCACTAACTCTACCTTTTTATTTTCCTTTGTGAAACTTCAACTCAGTTTTTAACAGATAAATTATTAGTGTCATACTAGCAGCTCTAAGTTACCTTTTTAGAATTTCCTTTTGACAGAAGCAAAAAATCTACATGGCATCAGGACAGTTTTCCAGCATAACCCTGTGAAAAAATCTTCAGTGCTTTCCATGTAGGCTCAAGTTTGATGAACAAGGTTAGTAATTAAAAAGCATGTGATAATATCTTTTTGTAAAACACTCTTTTTACCTTGAAACTACTGCAGTATAAGCAGTCCACTGAAAAGTATTTTAAATCATGATACATAAAGTTCACACAGTGTTAAGAAAGGCATTAAACTATAATGTCGGGAATGTTGGTTGCCATTCAAGGGTATGGAGATTGTCAACAATTTAATCAGTGATTTGAAAGCACTGATTGAAAATATCCAGTTGTCAGCATTAAAAGATCATATCCTCCTTAAAAGTCCAAATGACCAGAGTGTTCCAACTCTATTAATTCCACTCTAGCTGCACTTTTGCAACATTTTCTTTACTTTCGTAACATTTTCCTGACTTCCAGTGAAAATTCCAGTCTTGGTCCCTGCTGAAAGGTAACTTGTTTCTGAAGTTTAAGCAGAAATGTTAGACAAGCTTTGATCAGGGAAAATACTGGAGAAAAAACCTCTTCTGGCATAAATATATACATATATACACATATATTTTATATGCACACTTTATTTATTTTTCTATTTAGGCAAAGTGGCTTGGGAAAGATACTGGAATTTGGCCAGAATATAGCCAAAACAAGGGCCTTTTGGCACTCTGGTGTATATTGTCTTTCTTCATAGTGATGATCCCTTAAAAAAAAAGTGGTTTTTTTTTTCAGTCAATACATATATTTCTTTGTACAGCCATGCATTGAATCTAAGGCCCCAGCACGTATGTGTATGCGGCTTACTGTATAGCTTACTTCCCCTTCAGCTGTCATGCACTCAGCAAGGTACAGAACAGACTTTTGTAGATGACAGCAGGCAAGGCAAGGCTGATTGCAAACATAGGAATAAGCTCTCTCATTTATATCAGTAGGACCACAAACAGTTGCTAAGAGAGAGTAAAAAAAAGCCCTTTCCAGCAGTTATTTTAATGTCCATATTTACTGTTTGGGGAGTTTTCCTTTGAGCTCCTAGCAATGAACGATATCATGGGAATTATTATTGTTAGATTTGGGTAACATTTTTTTGAGAAAACAGTTAACATGGCAAAAATGCTGGGTTTGTTTTTCCCCAAGTCAATACCAATTTTCTCATTTTTAAAATCTGAAATCAGGGCTAGGGTGGAAGGGGAAGCTACCATCATAAACATTGCAGACAATTCTCTGCACTGAAACCCCCTGACTGGGTGGCCAGCCAGCTTCAGTGCTCACTTGGGAAGTGGGGAAACTGGCTTTAACTTCTGGTACTGCCACCAGGGTTTTAAACCTGAATATCCTGGTTCTCAGGAGCATGCTGTACCCTTCTTGTTATAAGACACACAGGGTAGAGCAGGGGAAATACCCTCAAACCCTCTTGTTGATGACACAAGACCGTGAGTAACTGAACATCCAGCTGAGCAAAGAAAGATGATCATCCCATGCACAAGTGAGCAGCAAGCCCTCCCAAGTGAGCAGCTACACTTCCTTCCTTCCTTCCTTCCTTCCTTCCTTCCTTCCTTCCTTCCTTCCTTCCTTCCTTCCCTCCCTTGGGTCACAACAACCCCATGGCTTGGGGAAGAGTGGCTGGAGAGCTCCAGGAGGAAAAAGCCCTTGGGGTGTTGATTGACAGCCATCTGAATATGAGCCAGCAGTGTGCCCAGGTAGCCAAGAAGGCCAATAGCACGCATCA
Source organism: Athene cunicularia (assembly GCF_003259725.1). Taxonomy (NCBI): domain Eukaryota; kingdom Metazoa; phylum Chordata; class Aves; order Strigiformes; family Strigidae; genus Athene; species Athene cunicularia. The sequence continues at coordinate 55,338,490 of NW_020799091.1, read as the reverse complement.
GAAATAGCGTGGCCAGCAGGACTAGGGAAGTAGATAATTGTCCCCCCGTACTTGACACTGGTGAGGCCGCCCCTCGATTCCTGTGTTCAGTTTTGGGCCCCTCACTACAAAAGGACATTGAATGACTCGAGCGTGTCCAGAGAAGGGCAACGGAGCTGGTGCAGGCTCTGGAGCACAGGTCGTACGGGGAGCGGCTGAGGGAACTGGGGGTGTTTAGTCTGGAGAAGAGGAGGCTGAGGGGAGACCTCATCGCCCTCTACAGCTACCTGAAAGGAGGTTGCAGTGAGATAGGTGTTGATCTCTTCTCCCAAGTAGCAAGTGATAGGACGAGAGGAAATTGCCTTAAGCTGCACCAGGGGAGGTTTAGATTGGATATTTGGAAAAATTTCTTCACTCAAAGGGTTGTCGAGAATTGGAACAGGCTGTCCAGGGGAGTAGTTGAGTCACCATCCCTGGCAGTATTTAAAAGACGTGTGGATACAGCACTTAGGGACATGGTTTAGTGGTGGACTTGGCAGTGTTAGGTTTATGGTTGGACTCAATTATATTAAGGGTCTTTTCAAACCTAAATGATTCTATGATTCTGTGACTTTTTAGCAATATGCAGTTATACTGCAGGAGAGACTGCCAACCAGCCAGCTTTAGAAACATCATTCAGGTAGCTGAGGCAGGAGAATATAACTCTTAGGACAGACCACTGTATTCTCCTTGAGCCATTGAGTAAAACCTAGAAGGATCACGTCTGCTTTTGGGGGGCTTTCAGTAATATATATTATAGCATTTTAATTCTATTGCTTGTCTTGATAATCAAAAATTGAGTTTAGTATTTTATATTACAACATAATTTTTTCATTTACTTCTTGAGAGTACACTACCTGTGAAAAGTGAAAGAGGATTAAAATGTGTTTCAGGATCTTATTTTTTCACTTTTTTCAAAACCAAAAACACAGTATAATATTGGAAGGGAAAACTGCACAATTATAGCCAAGAATATAGTCCACTAAGTGTTCAAATAGCACCATAGACACCACTGTGGTGTCTGAACACTGCCCAAAGGGCTGTGGGTGCCTTGGAGACAATTTGCTACATAGAAATTTGTTTAATTCTTCTGTCCAAGGGAATTACCTCTTAGGAAGTTTCTAAAATGCTTTTTTTATTAGGGTTTTTGGTGATGTTTTATCAGTTTTATGTACTCAGTGCTGAAGTCAAGGTGAAGAACAGAGTACCGGTACTGGGATGGAGCTGGTGGTACTGGCATCACTGATATCCAGGGCAAAGTGGGTCTTCAGCAAGTCAATCCTAGTGGGGTTTTGCAGCCTGTAGGAACCTTCCACCAGGAGTGAGATTTACTTTCACCATGGAGGTCTCACAGTGTCCTGTCTCCTCTCAGGTCAGGTCATGATCCTTACCTTAGAGCTTCAGCTTCCCAGCACTTGAGGATGAGCTTCACTGGGGCATCATGAAAGTAAGGACAGACACTCTCACCATGAGTTACTGTTGAGTGGAAAATCATTGTAAGCAAGAGATGGTACAGCCAAGCTGTTTGCAACAGTCTCTGCTGCTGATGAGCTGCTTTATGCTCTGTATTAATATCCTAAAAGGGAGCACACAAAGCTCAGGAATATTGCCATTCAGCATGATAAATGTGTGTATAGCTACTGCATGGTGTTTATAGAGGCATTACAGTCTCGTATAATAGTTCTGTTTCAAGAAATATCAAAAAGAACACCCTTGCATGATGTTTATAATCACATATTTGATTTAAAATATGTCTACAAAGCCCTATTTTTCTGTCCTACCAAACTTGTGCTCACAGTAGATTGTGAGGCCAGAGTAAGTCTCCCACATCTTTTGTTCGCCTGACAGGCACGTGGCTGTGCAGTGAGCTGATAATCAAAGTCTTTACTTCAGAGCAGCCATATTTTTTCTGGTCCCTCCACAAAAATTTATAAACCTTTGAGAAATAATTCATGTTTGAGCCTATGCCTCCAAAGGAGGGTTGTGGGTTGTTTGATTTTTTTTAAGGATGAAGACATTACCACCTAGTGGCAAGGCTTCGGAACATAGCAAACCTGGTGTCAAATCTTCAATCAAAATCAGTTATCCCAAGTTTCTATGCTTGGCATGACAGGCATAATGAAAAAACAAGAACAAGATGAAAACCAATTTTAATTGTAAATGAAAACGGGAAGCAGAAAAATGGGTGTACATGTGTGTGTGTGGTGAATTTCTGAAATTCTCAAGTCAAAGCCTGCTGCTTGCCAGCTGCAACCAGTATGCGCTGGTTGTAAATTTTCATCCCACCTGAACCAAACAAACACGGCACATCTTGAATCCTCCAATTAATAAATAGACATGAGATAAACACTGCAAGTAGGAGGCTGATCACATGTTGTACTTCTGCACAGACTATTTAGAGCGGGAAAATCAGGCTCAAGGTGCTGGAAAGAAGAGCTGGTGCCAGTGAGAGGGTTCCCAAAATGAAGTAGCAGTCTCAGAAAGTAGAGGCGAGCCTGGAAAAAATAAAGCAAAAATCTTGCCTGAAGGAATAACTTGGCAGTGGGGGAAGATGCAGGACACCAGACAGCTTGTGGCCCACAAGGCCTGAGACTATTAACAAAGGGCAGCAGCACAGCATGAACCAACCTGACTTTCTGCTTGACCATTGTGATGGTTTGACTCTGGCTAAACGCCAGGTATCCACCAAGTCGCTCTATCACTTCCCCCCCCCCCCCTTGTTTTCTCAATAGGGTAAAGGGGGGAAAGAAGATAAACTAACCCTTGTGAGTGAAACAAAAGCAGTTTTAATATAAGCAAAGTGAAGCAAAAGTCCGCTCGCGGAAGCAAAAGCAAACAGATTTATTCTCTCCTTCCCATGGACAGGCGATGTGGGGCCTTCTCAGGATCAGGGCTCCAATACGCGTAGTGGTTGCTTCGGAGGACCAAGGGTGACCCCACCCCTTCCTCCTTTCTCCCAGCTTTATCCTGAGCAGACGCCACATGGTCTGGAATATCCCTTTGGTCAGTTCGGGTCAGCTGTCCTGGCTGTGTCCCCTCCCAAGATCTCACCCACCCCGTCCCAATGTCAGAAAGAGCCTTGGTGCTGTGTAAGCACTGCCCAGCAGCAGCCACAACACCAGGGTGCTGCCAACACCCTGCCAGCTCCCAGCATAAACCACAGCACTGTGAGGGCTGCTACAGGGGAAAAACAATTCCAGCTCAGCCAGACACAGTACAACCATCCTGGGCCAGCAGCAACTTAACCTGCTGAGATGGATGGTGAGACCTTGTGACCATAGTGCTGGGGTCAGCGAGGGAGTGGGTGTCTCAGAGAGTAAAGTGAAACTCTTGTCTCATTGTTTCTTAATTAAACCCCAGTTATCCAGAGCCACTGCAGGCTGTTGTTGTTCACTGTGTCTCACCCATGACAGCATCCTATTTCCAAATTACCCTTTTCAGCCAAATACAATTCCCAAACAATGTAAATGGCTGGATCGACAAGGTTTCCCTTCATGTTAGCTAAACCCCTTGGTTTAATTAGACTTGCACAGTTGAAATTTTTTTTTTTTTTTCTCCCAACACACTACCATGCTCTTGCATAATGTCCTAGGTGGATGCGACTTGTGTTATGAAAGAAGCTGTACATTGAGTTCCTCTGGAGAAATTCAGGAAGTGCCAGACTGATATACATCCCTGTCACTGTCTTAATTAGGGTTATTAATAACACTGCTAATTTGATAAAACTTAGTTTTTTCACAGATTCTTCTAAAAATAAAGCATTTAATGCTTGACTGAGATCTCTGTTGGAGCAGGTATATGGTGGGATTCGTAAGGAAAGGATTCTGTAGCAGATGTGTATTAGTGAAATATCTCACCTTCAGCATCTTTATCAAGGGATGTCCCAGTTGTGTAATTCCTCCATTTCTCCTCTCTCTTGAAATTGTGTATCCACAGCAGACATTAATAATAAGGACAATCAGTGTCTTATTTGGTAAACACTTTCTAATCCTGTATAGTGAAACCCAGACACAACTGGAACATTTATGTCATTGTTATATCAAAACACTGCATTTTTTTCTGTTAGGAAAATTATCTTAGGTAAGAATACTTTAAAGTAGTCACATCTGAGAGAGTCTGATTTCGTCAGGAGACCACCAGCCAGAACTCAAGCAGAAGTCAGAAATTACTGTGATTTTTGCACATTGCTAAAAAGTGATGTTTACAGTCGGGTACAGTGAGAGTTGTCACCCCTGTGAAAAGAAACTAATATCTCTCTTCAGGGAACCCAGTTCTTACCCACGAAGAAAACCAGACTAAATAGCACAGGTGCTTCCGCAGGTTGCAACTTTGCACGTGTTTTACCCCTGCCTGGGCACTGGTCTTGTCTCTCAAGATACTCAGAGGGACTCTGAACCTGTTATTAAAAAATAAGTGAGACACAGCGACACACACAATTGCGGGATGAGTTTCTCTGCAGCCTTTTGAAATCTCCAGCCCTTGGTGCTTGTAAGATAACTGCACTAAGGTGGTTGCACAGCTGCCAGAGAGCTGTTGAGCAGAGAGGAACGCAGGCTGAACGCAGGCTTTGCCTACAAGGTCCAGGCTGGCAGCCTTCCGTTACCAGACACTACACTATGGCAGGTACCAGAGTGGGTTTGGTTTCTTTTTCACCCATAAGATGGGTGGCCAAGAAATTCTCCTTCAGCCCCCCACTACTCAAATTTACTATTAAGTTTTCCTGGTTTATGTATTAAAATGGCCAGCTTTTGATGAGAGGGGCAGTTCTGCATAATTTAGCAGGGCCCCCCCCACATTTCAAAGACTGAGATAAAAAAAAATCCAACACCTGTACCTAAATAAAACCCCAGAACTAAACCTTTCATTAAGGATTCAATATACCTTATTTAGGGATTCAGAACAAGGTGTGGATAGAACATCTTGCCTGGGATAGAGAAGGCTCTAAGGATACCCTATTGCAGCCTTTTAATACTTAAAGAGGGCTTATAAGATGATGAGAGACTTTTTACCAGGGTCTATAGTGATAGGACAAGGGGCAATGGTTTTAAACTGAAAGAGGGTAGGTTTAGATTGGACATAAGGAAGAAATTCTTAATGATGAAGGTGGTGAGACACAGAAACAGGTTGCCCAGAGAAGCCTTAGATGCACCATCACTGAAAGTGTTCAAGGTCAGGTTGGATGGGGATTTTAGCAACTGATCTAGTGAAAGATGTCCCTGCTCATGGCAGGGGGGTTGAACTAGATGGTCTCTAAAGGTCCCTTGCAACCCAAACCATTCTACAACTCTATAAAAGTTATAGTTTTCTATGCAGGCATCTTTTTATCTGAAAATAAAGTTTTTCCTCAGTAGCATTTATGATCAGCAGTCACTCTTTCCCCCCTCTCATACACACTTAGAAAGGATCCATCCTGTCAGTGGAGAAACCCATCTCTATACGTTAGGCAAGAGTGACATCTACTGTGCACCGTCATCGGCAGCCACAGAGCTGATGCATCGCCGTCCCACTGGATGCCCCCCGACCTCCCCGGGTCACAAGGACACGGGTGGAGACAGACTCCACGCATTTCTGCCCTCCAATCTTCAATCCGTAGAGTCAATTAAAATGAATGAGAGTCATTACTTTAGTGAATATTAGCAAATCACCCAAACTTCTGGGTGATGAACAAAAATAAAATTTGGAATTGTTAGTACCAAAGCTAGGACATGTATGAACAAAGCAGTACTACTAGCAACTCAAAACGAATGAATCAACAAGGGGGGAGCTCTCAAGAATTGAGGGTACATAACCAGAGAGCCAAACCCTTTTTCATTTTGAAGAGAAGTCTAGAGGGAATGAGAATCCGGGCTGTGAAATCAAACTCAAATCAAATACGCGATTTGAATGCTGAAGCATTTTGATATTGCAAACAGATCAGAATCTGTGAATGCAGACCTTGGAGCTTTCTCACCAGGACTTGTATGCACTCCTAGACTTGTTCCACAATGCAGGCTTGAAAGAAAGCATTCCTGTTAAACAGAAGCTTGAAATTTTGTTTATCAGAAATTAGATGAAACAATAGAAATATTTTTCAGGCCACAAGTCAAGTCAAATGAGTAACTTCAGGATACAAATTTCTGTTTAAATCCAGGCTGTTTTCTGCATGTGAATACTGGGGGCAACCAAGCATGCACATATGCACACAGCCATACATGTCCTAGGTATGAAAAAAAAAAGAATATAAAGAACCGCACAATTGCTAACAACTTAAGTTTTGCAGCCTTCAAGATTCCTGAGAAACAGGGATTGGACAGACAAACCCAGCTAGTAAACAGGACTTTCTAGCTGTGGAAAAGGATTGGATGAGGCCTAGGGCAGATTTACTATATCATTATTTGTCTTTTCTGAAGCAGTAGGATACTTATGTACTTCTTTCTCTTGAAATGATGGCTCTTTGATCTTGCTTTTGACTTTTACAGCTTGCAGACTTCAGAGGATCAAAAGATTCTGGAATCAAGCAGGTTGGAAGGGACATCAGGAGGGTTCCAGTGCAAATCACCTACTTAGGGCAGGGTGGGCACTAATTTCGGACCAGGTTCCTCAGGTCTTTTTCCAGCTGGGACTTGAAAATCTCCAGGGATGGCACATGCACAGCCTCTCTGGGTGGCCTGTTCTACTACCCACCTGCCTGTACAGAAAAAAGGTTTCTCTTACCATGCTCTCCAAATTCTTCTTCCCACAAAATTTGACTGGATGACATTTTCATTTTTTAATTGCTAAAAGGCAGCAACAGAAGGAATAAGGGAAAGCACAGGCCTTTGAGAACACCAGCTGGTCTGTGGACCAGCTGAGCATGCAAGGGGAAGAATATACAGACACCAGCAGACTGGGTCAGGCACTGCTTAGAGCTAAGAAATGTTTGATAAGAGGCCACCATTGCACCTAGATCTGTACCACCACCTGCTCTTCCACTGTGCATGCTCAGTGCTTGGTTACTGGTGTCTGTGCTGGACAAGGATGTCATATGCAAGAGTTTTATTCTTGTCTTCCAGTGAAAGGATGTAAGGGCAAAGGTGATCCATGGCAATGTATTGCTTTTTGCCTGAGCTTGTCTCCACACAAGAGATCTTACGGACTTCCTGAGCCTCATCTTCCTCCTTTCCCAGTGAGCTCTGTGCTTCACTTCTCTGCCTCTCTGTTGACCACCACTCTCTTCTTGCCTTTCTACATTCATGCTGGTCTTGTTTTACCAAAACAAAATCTCTGCAGCTAAAGAAAAGCAACAGGTTCAGCTTTAACTACTATGAAGTGGGCATGTAACTCACACTCTAAACCCAATAAAGGGAACAGGAATGAGGAAATAACCTCAGAGGACTCAGCTGAGCTGCAGAAAGACCTATCAGTAACACCTACCCTTGGCAGAGCACACACCCAGAAAGATAAGAGAAACCTTCAACAGGGTGTAGTACAAACAAGGCAGGATGATTTTCTCAATGCCATGCCAGAAACAGATAGAAGAAAAATGTCAAACTCTTGAAAGCTGAAGTGAAAGCAGAGAATAAAACTAAGTAGCATGAACTTAGAGTTAAGACACAGGCTGTGGGCCCCCAATTGTGATATATAATAACCCATCCCTGAAATACATGTTCTGCAGTAGTTGCCTAATTTGCCATAGCACTACAATCCCACTGAACTTAAAGAAAGAAGAAGTGCTATGAGCAAAATATACCAGAGACTAATGTACCAATTGCATATACCCTGTTGTATAAGGACCCATGGGTATTAGTCACATTCTTCTTCTTCTTGGTTTGTTTTTTTGTGTTTTTTTTTGGTTTTTTTTTGTTTTTTTGGGTTTTTTTTTTGGTTGTTGTTTGTTTCATTCCAATAAACAATTACAAAACATGTGAGGAAATAAATTTGGAACAAATGTATGTCTTTGGAATATACACATCTGAACTGCAGAGGTGCCGTGCACAGGAAGGGCGTGCACCTGCCTACCCTGCTAGGTCCTGCAGGCACACCAATACTCCCCTGGGGCATAATAATGTTATGCCAAGAGAAAAAACAGTGGTATTAGCAACACATTTTAGCAGTCTGAGTTTCCCCGCTGAGTGTAGGAAGTAAGTACTCAGTGCAGGAAGGGGAATGAATGGCCGGAAGAAGGCGTGATGTAGGTGCTTTAGGGGTGAAAATTGCCAAGCTGCCAACTCTCACAGGATAGCTGCACCCTGGGAATTCTGTGCAGAGTAAAAGGAGAAGGAAAGTTTTACCCAAAGGAAAAACTGTGGGTGTGAATGGAAATATATGCATGTGTTGTTCATGTTTTAAAATATGCATGTGTTGTTCATGTTTTAAATCATCTTTGTGACAATTGGTGAACACCTTTCAATGGCGGGCTCTTAAAATGTCTCTGTTGAAGGTATAAAAACTCTCTGTTGGAGAAAGAGACAGAGGGGAGAAACACAGGAGGAGGGAAGCACTCAGCCAATGAAGTCAGAAGAGATTTATTAGAAGAATCAAGGGCAATTATTATCCAACCCCTGTTGATGCCCTTACTGCTTTGGAAAACCTCCTATCAGTCAACATGACATATGGCAAAGATAGATTACATCTTTGAAGCCTTCAGATATAAGGGACCCAAAACGTCATGCAAAGCCAGAGAAATTTCAAAGACATTCTTTGCACAGCATGAAAATGGTTCAGAACTGTATATAGGGAGATTACACAATGGATCACATGGAATTTGTGTAAAAATACATGCTAAGGAACATCTACATTTGAGCAAAGATTCCAAGCTAGCTAAATTATTTAAGAAAAACACTTTCCAAGGAGAAAAATACAACTAGATTTCACTAGGAAAGACAGCAAGGGGATCCCATTTATTTTCTGACAGGAGGAGGAAATCTCTGACAACTGTGTCACCTTAAGGTGTTTTACCATGACACTTATTTTGGAAGCAAGCTGAAGACAACATAGCACAGAGTAGTGAGACCTGAAAAGCAGGAGAGAGTCTGACAAGTCTTACATTATGGAGGCTTTCCTTGCTGACAGTGCATGACAGAGCGTGCTTTGCGGCATGACTTCACTGCTCTATATGCTAAAAGTTGGCAGAATAATACACTCTTTGTATTGTTTCTCGTGCAGCAACAGAATGGATTTTTGTGTGATCCTTAGACTCTATTCATTAGAATTCTTCTTCTCTCTGCCTTTCCCACCCTGGGTGATGGTTTCCTAGCTCAGAACATCTCTTAGCATTCCTGTCTTTCCACCATGGTGGAGTAGAGGAAGATTTTCTTCATTTCTAGATTCTTCAAGAAGGCAGAGATACAGGATGCGTTTCTTTTCCCCTGGCAGGACAGAGAGTGCCCACAATAATCACTTGGTGCTCCAGTCATGGTAAGAACAAATACCTACGCAATCAGTGGATGAGTGGACAGAGGGGCCCCAAAGCAGGAAGGATTTCCTGATTGCTGCAGGAGACTATCAGGGCTCAGGAGGGTAGGGTGTGCAGAACAGGCCACCTTTGACACCCGTCAGCAGAATCCTCCAGGGTAGCTTGGGCAGAGCTGACTGGTGCAAGCACACTGGGGATGCCTGGAATTTCTGCAAGTCTGGTACCGCAGGCAGAGATGTGGCTCCAGCCACGTTGCCCAAGATGTGGAAATCCAGGACGGAGGATGGAGGTCATCATGTTCTACCTAACAAAGCCAATGGGAGGAAAAAGATTAGGCTGGAGAAGTCCAGATGCTACCGTAGGATGACCTAAGCTACCAAACTAATCAGGAAGAAGTATGAATGGTGGGTTGGATTATAATGTTTAAATACTTCCACAAAAACAAAACAACCATTGTTAAATGGGCTTCTCTCTCCTTAGAGCAGAGATTTGTAGTAGTTGAAAGGCTGGAAGCACAAACTAGAGAGACATATTAAAGTCTAAGTATATGATTTCAGCTGTGGGCATGATTCACCTTTAGAACAAGCTATCAAAGGAATAAGAGGATTCTCCCTATCACATCCTAAAAAAAAGCCCAAAAAACAAAAACCAAACCCCCCAGTGCTAAATACAGGTTTCTGGGAATTCTGAGCTAAATCCCATGGCCTTGGGTGTATGAGGCCTTGGGAATACAACCCTTTATACTGGGTGTTCTAGAGATCCTTCTAGCCTTTAAAAACCTATGAATCTCTCCTGCAAAGTTGCATGATGGTATCATCTCACGTTGTTCTGTGACTGTACTGGTATCTATACAAAAGACGCTCAATCTTGATTTTAAAATTCCAAAGTTGAAGAATCTACCATATTACTATGGGGATTTGTTTTAGTAGCTACCCACCCTCACTGAGAAATACTTGTGCTTCACAGCCAGCCTGGATTGGCATAGCTCCAGCTATGCTGATGCCAGGAGTCTCTTCCCATGGATGTGATCATGGCTATCATCTATTCCTATTTAAATCTGTTCTCGAATAAACTAACCAGAGAGAATCCCTAAAGCCTCAAAAGTCTCTCAAGGCACGTCACAACATCTCCCCATACTCCGTTCATTCCTGAGCTCTTTTTCAGCTCCTCACAATTTTTCAAAATCTTTTCCTGAACTACAAATGCTAAGCCTGAGATGAAGTATTCAAGTAATGAACCCATTTTAATATAATTTGAATCATAATGCCAGAGCAATATCCATTATTTCTCAAAAATACCATACTAGACCAGACAAATATCAAATGAATAAAAAAATTTTAAAAAAAGAATAAGAGCAATGAACTTGATATCCTTTATGTATTGACAGGAACTTGTGAAATACAGAAAGTTTTTCATCTATGTGTGTAGGGAAAATCTGGGACCCCTGAGAACATACAACTTCATGCCCCTGGTCTCTCCATGACTCACCATAGGCCCTTTGCAAAGGGTGTTTTTGCATTTTGCAGAATGTACAGTTTCCATGATGCAGAGTACTGAAAGTACTACTATCTGGTAGCCAGTCACATGGTAAAAAGCAGTTTCAACTCTTTCTATAAACAATGGTGGCTCATAACAGCTGTTACTTAGGGATGTGTTGACAACTGTCAGTTTATTTCTGAATATTTGCAGTTAGGACTCCAAAAGTAATGTTCACGTTCAATGGTGATGTGGCTAAACTTATACCAGAAAGAGTTAAGAAGAAGAGATTATGTATGGCCAGAAAGCTGAAAGTCATTCATGTGAAGATCACAAATACTGAAAACATCAGGTAAAGAAACAGGACAGTTATGCAATCATTTTAAAAGTTGTATTTACTAAATAATTTGAGCCTGATTCACCATTACATTATGCAGTACATAATCGTCATGTTTCCAGGTTCACATCTCTTATCACCATGAGAAAGTAAATAATAGCTTCAAACAAGATCTGAAATTAAGTTCAGTGTTGGAAAACATTCAAGTTCTTTTCAGCCTAATCTAAACATTTCCCACTCAAGATAATAACTTTCCTACCTGTTCACAGAAGTTTGCAAATATTTAATTCAAAATCACATCTGGAATGTTCATGCTCTTGAAAGTGTTTTCTTCATGAAAAAAAAAAGAAAAAAAAAAAAAAAGCCTGAAACTGGTCTAAGGATCACTACTTTGAAACAAGGTGAAAGTCAGCAGAGCACAGTTAGCCCAAGAGTCAAAACCTGTTGAAAAGGAAGAGGGAGAGAAGATCAAGCAAAATGTGTAAATACTGGCTCTGTGGAAGTTCTCCACAATGTCATAGTCTCAGCTAGCACCACAGATGGCAAAGCTAAGTCACCCCATAAAATCTTTCACACCATAATTACCCTGGCACCTCTGGGCGGGCCCATGCTCCTCACAGTTCTCTGTGCAAAGCTGTGCTGCAGGGGACCCCAGAAGGTGCCTGTGCCCTTCGTCCCTCTCCAAAGGGAGCAGAGATTTCTGCTAGCCCCTTCTGAGGGTTGGCCATCACATTCAAGGAAGTGCTAGTCTTCCTTCTGCTTTATTGTCTGGATATTTGAGGACAGTAAAATGCTCCAGATCACACAGCAGGCTAGCAGATCACACAGCAGGCTAGGTATTTTTTTAAACCATATGCAAAGGGACCATATCGTTTGACTTAATTCCTAGTCTTCTTCATTCCTCTGACCTCTGGACAAGTCATGCCAGCAGAAAAGCATGTGATATGGTGAGGATAGATGTCTGTCAGAGTCATGCAATTCGTTTCTCCAGTAAAGCCCTCCTCCACCCATATTGACCTCACAAGCACATGGTCTTAGATACCTCTCCAGCCACAAGACTCTGCTTGTGTCCCTGTTGCACAATCCTTGCTGCTCTCAGAGCCAGGTCCCTCCCTGCAGAAGGAGCAGCTGGTCCCACCAAGCTCCCAGTTTGAAGAACATGTGTACCTTCATGCTCCTTGAGAGGCAAGGGTTTGATCCCAGCTCCCATCATCCACCTACTCTCTGTAGGGCAGCTCTGGCCAGTTCAAAACCCTGCTCTCCCCCCATCTCCCACCTCTCCTATACTGTGCTCTGAGACTCGGGGAACAGATATTTCTTCAGGTGGGCACTGCGGTGGTGCTACTTCTCCCTGCCGGAGTGCTGCTGGCCTGCCTCCCTCACCGAAGGCTGGAAGCACCCGTAACAAACCTCTCCAGCCAAACTGGACAGTGTACAGACAGTTCCAAATGATTTTGCAAGTGACACAGGGCAGGTCCCCACATCCCATGCCAGTGGCAGAGGCTAAACAGGAGGGCAGCCAACACCAGCACAGCCCTGCTGCCAGGGATGTGACAGCTAGCCCACAAGTAGGCAAGAGGTGTCAGAGCTGCTCTTTCTTGGCACTGTGGAGCCCATGCTACCTTCGCCTGGCAGACACCTGGGGACAGAGGCAGAGAGTTCCCACAACCTGCCCAGGATGTCTTTCCCAGACAGTGTCACTGCACAAGCCTGTGGAATTTAAAAGCAAACCCTGCCAGCTGGAGTAGGATATTTAAGGAACCAGCAATGAAGAGGGGAGAAGACAAAACCAAGGATTTACAGGTAAAATTCATATTTTGATTTACAGATGCAAACTTAGAGGCAGGGTGAAGTGGAGAGAGATGACTAAAGGGTTACAAGATGATGGAAGCATGGAACAAATTACACTTATCAGGGATGCATCAAATAGGTTAAATCCACATACTATTTGAAATATAAAGAGTAAGGGAAGGAGGGCTTGTATCTTCATCCCTAAATATACCATTTGTGTCTCTTAAATCTGAGCCAGTGGAAGAGTTGAACGCTGTGAGCCAAATCCTATTTAATTTATTCAGCAACACATCTGTGTGAAATACAGTCAAATTACAGGCATTAGGTTACTTTGCCATGGCTGCAGACATTTGGCTTTTATTTCCAGCAGGCTCTAATTAAATTATCACAATGCAGGAGCAGACAAGTTTCCCTTATACGTGACTGCAATTAAAGTCATGCAATCACAACATTTTTTAAAGTGACTCCAATCAATTGGTTACAGTAAAGAATACCATGTAATAGAGCAGTGGCTCCGCCATTAAGACTGAAAGAGGGTTTCTATTTCAATAATCTAGTTCCCTTTTATTAGGAGTTCTGCTCTTGGATAATTTATTTAAAGTTCATTATGTGTCTACAGCATATATCATTTGCCCTCAGCTTGGGCTGCAGAAGTCCCATTATGGCCAATTACTTAGTGTGATAAAATCTGCCACAGTACAAACTGTTCCTTAATTAGATTTAAGTTTTGTCTAAATTCTATTTGTAATTCAGACAGCAAAATAGTAACAGCAAAGACTTGCAGTGTCCTTTCCTTGGTCCCTGTGGTAACCTGTTAAGTCGGATGTAATCTTAGGGCAGTTTAGAACTGACACCCCACACCCATGTGCTTTTCCTGCAATACTTGTCCCCACTTTGCCTTTCCGTAACCACTGCGGGGCTTGGGAGGTGCCCTGGCCTGTGAAGGAGTTCCTCCACCTGAATCCAGCCCTACCAGATACCTGACCGAGAGCAAAGGGAATGGGTTCCAAAGCACCTGAGTGCCTGTGGCTGTCAGTAAGGACTGCAGCAGCTGAGTGCCGCTGCCGCGCTCTTCAATGATCATAGGTATTTGCTCTCCAGCCCCCACAGGTTTGCTGCAGCAGCATGCTGGTTGGTGGAAATAAAGCTGCTGACAAAACGGTAGTCCCACAAAACCACAAAGAAAGTGGTGCGGGGAGCAGCACCCAGCTGTGACCTTCAGCTGCCGTAATCGCTGTGCACTGTAAACACCACAGTGTGCACAGCCCTGGTGCTGCCAGCGGCAGACGGCATGTCGTGACCTGCTATCGCAGGATGGGGCCTTTGCTATTAGCCTGATTAACAATTAGGCATACCAGAGGCTTCAAGTGTGTTCGGGGACAACAGTATCACTGCATTACTACTTAACTGAATTAGGGCCACTGGATTTATCGAAACCCTCCCGTGCACCACTCCCAGTCATGAGAAGAGGTTTGAAGCTGTCTTGTTCTTTAAAAACAAATGCCAGTTTGGCATGTGTCTCCACCAGCTCCAGCTTCAGTTTTCAAAGTGTTTTAAATATGACTGAACCAAATGTTCTACATAAATTTGAATTCAAATCCTGAAGCCTGTCTCTGTGCGATCTCACAAGTGAGTGAGGATAGAAGCTACATCAAGAAAATTTGGAGTGGAACAAGAAATAGAAGTGGTGATTCAGTAGGATCCATTTTAAGAGATCCAGGCCACAGTAATCTGAAGACAGGCATCATCCTGTAAGAAGCTGCATCCCTCTGGAAAAAAAAAAAACTAAAGTAGATATTTATTCTATTTTTCCCCTCAAAACATTTACTGGACTTTAAAGAAAGCATTCACACAAATGCACTTACTGGATGCCATGTTAACAGTTACTTGCCATGTGCTTTAGCAGCCCCATATTTTTTGTTGTAGAAACTACATAATGGGCTATCTTTACTTCCCTTGAATCCTGCTCAAGTCCTATATTATATCTTGCAAATGGCTGCTCTGCAAAGGTGGATGAATTTATTCTGATGTTTCAGAAAACTTCTATTGAAGACTGATGTCAAAGCAAACCACCATTTAAAAATTTCATAGGGATAGAAATTTACAAAGCAGCTAATGACAAGCCTAAAAATAACCTATTTTTTTGCAACATCAATCTTGTTAATGAACCAAAAGAATGAAATATTCCTCTATCAGTTGTTTCCAAGAAGCAGGGAGAAAGATGTTAACCAACTCCAGTACCAAAAAGAATATTAAAACATTTCAACATCCACACTGTTTTCCCCTTAATTAACAAGGCTGCAAATGGCTTTTATGGAGCAGTTACGTTCTGGACATTTCTCTCTATACTTTTGGTTAGTAGCACAACATGGCTAGTCTGTCCTTCTGCTCTACTTGACCCCTGAGGAGAGCAGAAAGTGCACTTTATAAACCAGGGGACACACACCACAGACTGTGGGGCTGGGAATCCCTTATATTATGGCTCCATTGTCCCAGTGCAGACCCTTCTTTGAAAATGATATTTTAAAATGAAATTGTATAGCTCATATATAGACATGATAAAAGGCCTCTAGATCAGGACCAATTCTCATCAAAGTATCAGGGCCCTTCCTTATTCAGTAAAGGCACTTAATAGTGGCACTGATGGGAAGTGGAAAGGAAAAACCTGGTTATTAGATATTTTTAACACTCCATGAGAAGGCCTGGTCACTGAACATTAAACATTTCTCTGTTCCTTAAGCAGCAAGGAAAAACCATGAACACAACAAAGGATGACTTAGCCAACCCCACCACCTGGCAAGACACCCAAGGTGATTTTCCCAGTTGCACTGTTGCAGAAGTCAGTCTGAAGAATTTGTACCTTCTCATTATGTATAGCATTGTCTTCCCGGTGGGCTTCCTGGGAAATGTCATTGTGATTTGTGTTTACAGCTTCAAGATGAGGCCTTGGAAGAGCAGCACCATAATCATGCTGAACCTGGCACTCACAGACCTGCTCTACCTCACCAGCCTTCCCTTCCTGATACACCACTATGCCAGTGGGGAGCACTGGATCTTTGGTGAATTCATGTGCAAGTCTATTCGCTCCAGCTCCCACTTCAACTTATACAGCAGCATCCTCTTCCTCACCTGCTTCAGCACCTTCTTCTATGTGGTGATTGTCCACCCTGTGAAGTTCTTCCACATCCAGAGGTAGCAGTGGACAGCGGTGGTTTGTGCAGCCATTTGGGTGATCTCACTGGCAGCTGTCAGCCCTGTCGCTTCTTGATCTCCTCAGAAGAGTCACAAAACAGATCCTTATGCCTCCACCTTAACAGCTCTGAAAACATGGGCACAGTCAGGTGGTATAACTGGCTGCTGACCACCCTGGCTTTCTTGACCTTGCTGATGGTGACTCTGTGGTATGTACTCATTATTTGCACCTTGGCTACCAGGCCCCGCATGTGGGCTTGCTACAGACAAAAGGCTCACAGACTCACTATCGTCCTCTTGGTGGTCTTCTGTGTGTGCTCTTCCACATCTTCTGGTGGCTTGGTTTGAACTACGGCTGTGTCCAGTCAGCTGTCACATGGAGAAGCAAATCCACTCCACCTGCATCATCTCTCAGCCACTAACTGCACTCAATACATGTGTCAACCTACTACTTTAATTTGTGATTGGAGGTAACTTTCAGCAGGCCATGCTCTCTCTTTCAAGGTGTAAGTGGAGCAAATATGTCCAGCAGCCTAGGAGTAACAATTACATGACCAAGTCAGAAATTACATTAAAGTTATGAAGGAATCTCTTGAAGAGAATCCCAGCAAACCCAGGATGGCTTTGGTGCTGTAAACTCCTGCAAAGGCAGGTGTGTTCATATGGTAGCAAGGATTATAACCAGCTTTGACCTCTCCCTGCAGTAGAGCACTTGTCAGAAAGATGTCTCAGAAACAGGTTTATATATACTTCTCTTAGCAACCAAAGAAAGAGGAGTGAAAAGATTTTTAGTCACCTCAAAGGTGACATGTAAACTCACCCAACCAGACTGTTTCCAAAGACATTTGAGAAGCACAGGGTTCTCTCACTCCAGGCTTTGTGGTTGATTACAGAAACCCGAAGAGTTTAGTCTGGACATGAGAACAACTTCCATTGATTTCAGTGTTGCCAGTGATGCAGTGCTCTGTTTATTACCGCCTGAGCAAAACACAGAAGGTATTGTCACAGTTACTGAAACCACCAAATTACATACTTAGAAAGCACCTATATAAATCAGATGTTTTCAGATTAGATGGACCTGATGAACTTCAGCATAGGGCACTGAGGAACTGAACGGTGAAATCTCAGAGCTGGCCTACGGGAAGATGAGAGGAGTATCAGAGGAGGACATACATGGTGAATACAAGGAGAGATATGTATATGCAAGGACATTATGTAAGTGTGTGTATATATATATGGGAAAAATGGAGGAACAATTAACAGTCACGCTGGTGTCCATCTCAGTAAAATAGAAAGAAACAGATGATAAGTCTACAGAAGATGAATACAGGTGAGTACCAGCCAGTATGGATCTAATATCAGCTATGTAATACAATCCCAGGTCATTCTGATTTCGTACTACAACAAATTAACAGGCTTGTAAGTGAAGGAAAAGATGATGTCATATATCTTGACTCCAGAAATTTTGACACTGTCTGAGATGACACATCTGATATGATGTGTGTAAGCTAAGGAAACAGTCTGGAGGAAACCATTTTTGCTGGTTACATAGTTGTGCTTGGAGTGGACATATTAGTGATTTACTATCAGAGCAGGGGGAGCCACTGAGTGGGGATTTGACCAGTCTGTCCTGGGTTTAGGGATATTTAGTGTTTTCATTAACAAATTGGATGATGAATTAAATAAAGTCTGGTTATTATATTTGCAGATGATATGAGGCTGAAAGGACAAAATTGACAAATTGCAACTATGATCTGAAAAACACAGGATGCTACTAGATAGTGACAGGTGCAAAGTTCTATGTTCAAGTAGAATAATGAACTGTGCAAACACTAAAGGAGAAAAAAAAATATTTAGATAGCAGTTCAACAGAGAAAGATCTGTGGTTACTGTGAATCACAGGCTGGAATGAAGCCAGCAGTTTCAGTGGGCTGATAGTGTCTGTCGTAGCAAAAAGGGCAGATGCAATGCTGTGATGTATACATAAGAATATCATGTGCGAGATCTGTGTAGCAGCCCTTACAGCCTTTGCAGAGTTGTTACCCTCCCAGCTGGAGCACTGTGTCCAGCCTTGGAGGCTGCCCTTCAGGAAAGACACAGATGAGAGTAGCATAGTAAGAGCACTCAGCAGAATGTCCTAAAATGAAGGAAATGGACAGAAAACCAAATGGTTTTCAAGCCCCTCAAGGGTGGGTATCAGGAGGGACTTTCTCTCAGGGCAGGTGATGAAGCCCTGGTAAGGACAAGAGGTCACTCAACTGCCACGTGTCTCTAGGAGCAGGGTAGCCAGGCACTGGGCCAGAGGAACTGCCTGACCTCTGGAAGGGCCATTTTGGCCAAGAGGCTCTGCGATTAGCCGTACATTGCCAGTAACGTCTGTGCTAGCAAAGCAAGCAGTGCCTGGGAGCATTGCCGACACCAGAGCTCATCCCACCATGCTGCCATGGCTCTCGGGAGCCTTGGGCAGACAGCTGGCCTGCAGCAACCAGTGTGCTGCCAGCAAAGACTGGGCACCTGCCACGGGCTAGTACTGCACCCCAGTGCACACAGGCCCCTAAGTAGGACAAACGATGACACCATAGTGTTTAAGACACCATGTGGATATTTAGAATATATTTATTTGGTAAAGGCTCAACCATCAGATTCCTCTTTCAGAAGCAGTGCCACAGGCCTTTTGACAGGTTTTCTATTTTAGATTGTCATCTTCTGTATTGTTCTCAAAGTCTCAATTTTACAGGTTGCCACTAGATGGTGATCAATCATGGTCAAGCTACCAGGTTTCACCTATGCATGGTTGATTCAAATCCACAAGTTACACAAATACACAAGACAATTCACATGAAATAAATCTTTTCTGATGTAGATTCATAACATTTCAGCTCTTCAACATGGGCAAAAAGTACAAACACTGCACAAATTGTCTTCCTCTTCCACATAAGTGAAAGCACAAGATGTGTCTATGACTTACACATACATATCTGAAGGAGTGGATTAAAAATGATCTTTTTGCCTGTATCAGAGCATTTTTAATTCTTGTTCTCTGAAGCTCTTCCTTCTTAAACCCAAACTGAGCTTATCACACATGAGCAGATCTTCAATGCAACTGCACATACAATATAAAATGGAGCAGCTAAAGGTAAAAAATGTGAAATAGAAGTGTTCAAGGCTTTCGATCTCTAACAGCAAAAGTAACAGTCCCACAGTTTCCATGACCTGGAGAGGGGTTACCCTTTTGCTTCCTCCCCTTCTCTTTCCTTAACATAGCTGTTGTTTGGTTGCCTTTTTCCTGTCTCATCTGCTCATCAGCCACCTCTTCATTTAGTTTGGACTATACTACCTCATTTTAAAGTGCTGAAGTAGATTAAGGAATGCTCCTGGCAGCCATAGTTCTCTGGTGGGGCAATAAGCTTCAGGAGAAGGGCAGTCATATCTTCCAGTAGCATGGTTGAGTCTGGAAAAGGTGAAAAGCAAAACCTCAACACGTGCATTTTTAAAGCATTCAAAGACTCTTCAGGTGCTCTGCAGGACTGAGAGATCATTATCTTGTGTGACATTCTTTTTGCTTACTGTGAAGGGTGACATCTCGATAGCTTCCATTTTTAGCAGCTGTTAAGTTTACTGCTGAAACAAGCCTAAGTGCTTCAATTGCAGTAAACAGGAGACACTTTCCAAGCTCTGTACACAGTGTGACAACACAGCTACATAAATTACTACACTATTGCCAGCTAATTCACAACATAGTTATGCTCCAGTAACCAGGCTTCTATCAAAAGTCTCCTATAGGTTTGTCTGCAACGACAGTCATGTCACCTCAGGTACCTACCAGCAAGTTGCTCTCTGCTTGGGACCACAGAGGGACGAAGAGCATAACTTTCAAGGTAAACCTCTGAGGGGGATGCCAACTCTGATGATACTAAAGATTAAATTTTGAAAGTGCCAACTGCTTTTGTAGACATGTTGAACCATATTCTTCACAGTGACTCATGTACTGTCACAGATTGCAGCAGAGCTATTTTCTATCCTTAATTGTCCAGGAAGGCAATCAGCAACTTTTTTCCTTTTTTCCCCAAATCATGTGTTCCCATAAGAAATGAAAACAAAAGGCCCTCCTTGTACTCAAACCTCCCAGAGAGCAAAAATACTGACTGTAATGTTCTCCATTAAAATAATTATTTATTTTTTTTTTAATCGCAAAATCTGTCCTAATCCAGCTGCATCTAGCTGCCTTCCAAGCAATTCCGTGTCATACTGAACACCTAAGCAGAGAGTGTGAAGCAGACTGCATGTAACACCAAACTGAATAGCTTGGTAAACATCTAGTAGAGAGAAAGGCTAAAATAGCTTGAGAATGGTCTACTCTCACAAGGTCTGTGTAGGATATTGACAGGAGACAAGTCTGCAATTTTATCCCAATGTAATGGTATGTGCAGTTTGGATGCTGCTGCATTAGCTGTACAGTGCAACTCTACGGTAGTGACCCACCACATGAAGTGGAGGGTAGTGCCAGGCTCACCACCGAGCCATTTAGACCTCAGATAAATGTTGTCATTTCACTGATAAGGCTAAGTGAGAAGAATAAATTTTGAATGACTGCTTCCATCTGTCTATATTTTCTACTCTGAAAATGCAGGTTGAGTGAACCTAAACTTTAAAGTAGCAAACAACAAATGAACACATTGCTATTCAACTCCTACCAGCCCCAAACTGTATTTGCCTTTCCCTGCCAGCAGAAAAGGAGAAGAGATTTAAAGGAAAATACTTTGTGTGTTCCCTTAAAGCTCCCTTATGTTTTGTGACAGTAGAGAAGGTGCCAGCTGATGTCACGTCAATGTAAAGGCCATGTAATTAAGTCTAGGAGGGAAAAAAAAAAGTTTACTCTAAAGAAAATGTATTTCAAAGCCTGTTTTCTGAATAGCAGCTGAAAAAGAGCACTACTTTTGACTAAGGTGTCTTGCTGACTTGATGCCCTAGACTACTGGGTGCTGTTCTGGAGAGCAGAGTGAGTTGGATGCCTAAAGCAGGAGAAAAAAATACATTCTTGCTTTAGTCAGAGCTGTACTTTTGGGCCCAGAAGGAGAAAAAGTAAAGTTGGTAAACACTGAGCTATGTGTCTTTCCAAAATAAAATTTAAAGATCAAATGTTGTTTTTTTAAAACACACAGAGGGAACATGATTTTTCAGGGCTGCTGCAGGCAATATAATGCAGAGTATGTTCAATTCATCATTGCTAGAAGCTTAAAAGGCATTCGAATTAAAAAGTATTTTATCTTCTAGGATCTCTCCTCTGTTTCTTTGCTCCCCAAAATGGTTGATACCACTGATTTCTAAATCAAAAGAGAGGCACTTTCCTGGAAGCTATAGTATCAGTGATGGTCTCCACTTCTACAAGGAAAACAAAGTTCTGAGCTTCTGGTTTTTTTTAAAAGAAGAGAAATATGTGTTTTCCAAATTACTTTATGGATTTCCTCTTACTTTATAAAATATTGAAAGAAGATAAGGCAAAGAAGAAAGAAATACAACTTTGTGCACAGACAGACAATGTCATACTGAATCCTAATAAAGCAAGGTAGAAGGTATAGTTCCTGGAGACATCTTCCTTCACGTGTTTTCATTAAATATGGTTGTATTTCCAGCATGCTCCCTGCTACCCAAGCTAGCAAAACCTTATCCCAGGTTACTTGGTCCTTCCCTCTCCCTTCACTGCATCCAGTCTGTGGCTCAAGACCCACCAGCTTTTTGAAAAAATTACTAAGAAACTCAGTTTGTCCCTTCTAATGGTTCTGCTAAAATCTCTGCGGTTCTTGTTTGCCCTGATCAGCACAGGCTACTTGGCATGATCCCAGGGCATTTTCAAGACAATTCCCATGTGTCTAGCAGAATCCATTTTTTGTTGATGGATCTGTGACAAGGTATTTTGGTATTACCCAATTACAGTTATCTGTGGTATTCTCACCTCTCTCCTCCAATTTTTAAGGACTTTCATCGTGCCAGCCACTGTGTGAAGTGATGCCCTGGACCTGCGGCTGACAGGGCTAGAAAACACCTTCTCAGGGAGTGCCTCAAAGAGCACCCAAGGTCAAGCCTCCTGCTCTGCTCTTGTTACAGATCAGTTAAACTGGTCAAAAAGGAGGTGATTTGGCACAAAGTGGGAGAAGCATTATGGGTGGATTTATTTCCAGAACCAAATGATCCCAAAGGAGCAATTTTCCACTGAGTGAGCCAGGCTGGCCCAGTCACTTATGGCCTCAGCAGTAATGAGGAAGACCTAGCAGACAGTGGCATACAAATGCACACTGCAAAAATTTCAAGCTATAAATCTTTTTGAAAATTCCCTTTACCCTTCGCTTCATGATGCTTTTTATCAACAGGAAGTTATTTTAACAGACAAGGCAGCAGCACCTGCCTACAGGACTTTCCTCACACTTACCCTTCTGCTAGTAAGCTGCTCTGAGATATTTATATATCATCCCTATTTTACAGGTGATGAAACTGAGGCACAGTGGAGTTAAGTGACTTGCCTCTGGTCACAAAGCAAATTAGCAGCCAAGCAGAGAAGAGATCAGTTCCCAGCCCAGAGCTTTTACAAAGTGCATTTTAGGCTTAGGGTAAGATTTTCAAAGGAGTCTTGATTGCTCAGCTGTGGCACTTCAGTAATAAAAGTTGAGTTAGAGCAGTCTTTGCACTACTCAGGCCCTGGTTCACTCCCAGTGTTGTACTCTGCAACAGTGGAAGGGGCACTTCTGTTTTCCTTCAGAGATGGTTTTGGGGGACCAGCTCTTTATCACCAAAGTTATTTGGCTACCACTGTGTGTGATCTCAAACTAGAGAGAAATTAGCTGGTTTTATCCCATTTACAGGTCTGTATGAAGTATTTGTTAATTTGCAGGTTAACAAGAAATGTTAGCAGCATATAGGGAAACCTTTCAGGCCGAAATGTGCGCACTGCACCACAGGTCAGGAAGTTGTTTGCTGTGGGATGCAAAGGTCAAAAATAGGTTCCATAACTAGCGTGCTGCCTTCACCCAAGGGGCAGGGTACCACTGCTCACCATGTACATATGCCAATGCTGGGAGAGTGCATGTGTTCAGCTAACATGCCTCAGAGCCGAGGCCAGGCCCCTTCCCAGCACATCCTAATTCAGATCCAGCAGCCCAGGTTCTGCCTTCAGATACTGCTGTCAACACTTTCCTTCTACTGGCAGCAGGGAAAATGGAGTTAAGATGCAGATTTATCATACATCTTCTAAATTTCCATCCTCACTTTGACTCAACATGATTAATATAGCTATACTTACTTATCAGAGCTAAATATTTGGCCAACAAACACCAGTGAAAATCTAAAACTGTCCCTCTACCAGAACAAAATCCTAGCAAACATAGTCCCTACCCTTTTTCCCAGAATGAAAACCTGAATTTCACTGAGGGAGGGGAAGAACAGGAATGGGGCATCGTGTTTGCTGAAACATCCTCAAGACCAGTCCTGCAGTAATTCCAGGCTGTGCCCAAGGGGGTCCAGCCTCCAGTACTACTTCAGCGCGGCTCTGCCGGTGCTATAATTCAAATTCCCACTAGAGGGCAGACAAAACGCTTCCAGTTAAAGGATCTCCCTGGAAAAGCCCCAAGTACGCGGGGAAACGATGTCCGATTTGAGAAAGGAGGTCTGCGGTGGAGAAGCAGCAGAGAGTAGGAAACGGAAGAACAAAATTATGTTCACACCATCTGTGAGAGCAAGGTGGGAACATTGTTCCAACTTTCTCTGAAGAATCACAATCTCTGTTATATTTTTAAATCAAATACAGCTAGGGTGACTATGTGGTTATAAACATGTAAATCATAAATCAAATACAGCTGATCTTGCCCCCAGGAATGTTATTCTACAAACAGTGATAGAAGCCAATCGAGTATATCAAACAGTTAGAAAGGATAAATATAGGGAATTGGAGTTTATCCACTTTGGGGCAAAAATGAATTCACCCCCTCCTGACTACCCAGCCAGAAACATCAAATGGTAGATTTCTCTCTCTCTTTTATTGTTGACCACTCTACTATTTCAGAAAATAACGGCTTGCATTTTCTCCTCGCACATTTCTCCACTGCTGAAATGTAGACAGGTTTCTCTTAACCTTGCTGCAGGAGTGGAAAGTATGGCTGTGGGCATCAACACGCCTTTTCTTGCTCTTCCTGAAGGAGTAAGTGCTTCTCCTGGTGAGCCTGACTGTTTCAGGTTGCTCCCTGTATTGCAGATGAGGGCAAACGATTTTCTCACCACATATCTGACTTCTCTAAAACAAGCTTTCACACTGATTTAACAAGCCCAATGCTAGGGAAGCCAAGGAAATTTAGAGTTTGTCTTCTAATTTAGTCCCAGATCTACAAAGATGGTCTAAGACCTAGCAGCATCACCTATGCAACCTAAATGCCATTTTTGAATGCTAAGCAAGGATTTGCTTCAATCTTCTTAAATGTAACATGTCTATTCTGACAGAGGTAAAAACCAAAGAAGGCCCATCAAAGAAGCAGAGCTCTCAGAGGTGTTCCTGCAGCTGGGACTTCTCCCACAGATAGGATAATTAAAGTCTGAATTAACTGTACTTTGGAAGACAGGCATGGCAATGTTTGCTACCACAAGCACTGTGCTATCGCATGTCCCCTAAACAGATGTGAGGTTTTTGAAAGAAAACACTGCCCCTCTGTTCTGGATAGGTCCATAGTCTTGTGGGTGACAGTGACTCTCTTTCCAGTCAAGTGAGTTGATGAAACTGCGTGAGACATAGCACTACAGGCAGTAGTCTCCACAGCTGTCACATCAAAGGCTAAATAGGAGGTGTGCCTGGGGACAGATTACATTTGTGGCCCTAATGAACCAAAGAGAAGGACCCCTTGAGGCAGCCGTGTGTATTTTCACTGCATCAAGGCACATGAATCCATTGTGAGGAGATTTTCACGGTACCATATTGGGAGTGAAAGAAGCATTAATCTTGAAATACAGCCGTGTCAAATGAGGTTAAATTATAAGTTCTGTACCTGACATGCACTGTGTCTGTGATAGCTCTGATGGACACTGGCATGGGCTAAGGAGAAGCATCTGGAATTTGGCACAGGGCTGCATTTGGTGTCTACTAGACTATTTCAGAGATCACATTTCTCTGCCCTGTGGTTATAAAAACCTGTACCACCTGTCCTTGCCATGATAACTGGAAGAACTACTTAAAGTGATGCAGCTCTCATGTAAAAATCTCCTGTCTTCATCACTCTGAGAAAAAAGTAATATTTTCTTGAAGGAAGAGTTACTGTTATACAAAAGTTTGTGACAGCAGATGAAAAGTAGCAAATCTCTTTCAGGGAATCAAGAAGGTGGATTTGGTAAGGAACAGAGCGATCTTGGCAGCTGTGCTCTTTCACCAAGTAGTTGCCTCCGGGGGGTAGCTGATATTAAATTTTGTGCAAAATTTCCTGTTCTTGCATGAACTAAAGATATTGAAATAGAAAGATACTACTTTTACTCTGGGACCCCCTTACCTATTCACTTTTGAGGCCTTTGGAGAAACTGAAGGCTCTTCTATCCGTTCAACAAAGCTTAAACCACACACCTGGCTTCAGCTGTACAGTAAGTCTTTGTCACGGTAGAGACGGTCAAGCAACAGTCAATAATCAAGTCAGAGGCAAAAGAAGCACTTTATTGTTCTCTACATACTTATGTATCTTTTACAGCTACTGCAAGCTCTAACACAATTGGCTAAACCCATAGCAACGGTACATGATTGGATAGCTTTCTTAAAGTTTTGCTTCTGAACATAATTCACATAGTTTGCTGTCTGTGGTCAGCAGTTCCATATCTCTTGCAGAAAAGGTTCCCTCTCCTAGCTTACTCAGTTCTTTGTTGTTGTATGGTATGCCTTCCTGCACGTAGGCCTCTCATGGGTACGGGACGATCTGGCCAAGGTCGAACTCCATCGGTTCTGTCTGGCATTCAGCAGACCCGCTGCCTGCCCCGACAAGTCCTCCTTGTTGCTGTCTTTCTGGGTTCCATGAAATGCATCATCACATCAACACAAGTTTCCACCCTAAACCTTTCTGCTCCCAGGTGGATGATCTAGAGATACTGGAAGGTGAAATACCACACTAAGCAGGTTCCAAACTAGATCTGCAAAGAAAGGATAAACTATATCACTGCTGCCCCCTCTTTCTATTCCTTGCACAGCCCTCTCTGGTAGACAATTTATTGATAGCTTTTTGATTCTCGGAGAAGTAAGGAGGGGGGTCAGCAGGGCTGCTACCTTGGATTTCCAGAGGGCAGACTTTGGCCTGTTTAGGAGATTGGTTGATGCAGTCCCTTGGGAAGCAGTCCTGAAGGGCAGAAGACTCCAGGAAGGCTTCCAGACATTCTTCAAGAAGGAAATCTTAAAGGTGCAGGAGCAGGCTGTCCCTACAAAAGATGAGCCAGTGGGGAAGAAGACTGACTTGTGTGAACAGAGAGATTTGGCTGGAACTCATGAAAAAAAAAAAAAAAAAAAAAAAAAAGTGTTTATGATCTTTGGAAGAAGGGGCAGGTAAACCAGGAGGACTGAAGGGATGTCTTGAGATTATGCAGGGAGAAAATTAGAAGGGCCAAATCCCAGCTAGAACTTAATCTGGCTACTTGCCATAAAAGACAGTAAAAAATGTTCCTATAAATACATTAGCAACAAAAGGAGGGCTAAGGAGAATCTCCATCCTTTACTGGATGCAGGCAGAAACATAGTGACAAAGGCTGAGGAAAAGGCTGAGGTACTCAATGCCTTCTCTGACTCAGTCTTTAATAGTAAAACCAGTTGTCGTCCAGGTACCCACCCCCCTGAGCTGGATGATGGAGATGGGGAGCGCAGTGAAGACCCCATAATCCAGGGAAATAGTTACTGACCCGCTACACTACTTAAGACACACGCAAGTCAATGGAGTAGGATGGGATCCACCCAAGGGTACTGAGGTAGCTGGATGCAATGATCTTAAGGGTCTTTTCCAACCTAAATGATTCTATGATTTTATGATCTGCATAGAAGCAGGGCTGGGATCTGACCCAGCAAAAGCCATCTCTGTGCAACTTAAACAATATTCTCTGCATGGAGACCTGTTAGAACTGGGTACAAATTAAAGAGATTGTGAATCCATTATCTACCTAAAATCAAGTCAGATGATCCAAGAAATGTTCTTCCTCCTGCCCCGATTCACACTCTTAGCTTGTTAGGTGTGGAATGAAGAGTTTTATGGTCCATCCTAAGCATTTTTGCAGTTGTAAAAGACAATTGGGGGAAAAAAAAAAAAAAAAAAGAGTTAGTAAAATGCCTGCAGGATGTGAGCAATAAACCAGTGGATGCACAGAAATCTTGCCACTGAATTCAGTAGTTTAGGAAAAAAAGTCTCAAGTGGAAATTGTCAGAATTATGAAAACATTTTAATCATTTTTTATGCTCCAAAATTCAGGACAAATTTTCACGTCAGGATAAATTTCTCTAATATTTGGCTCCTCATTGGCAGTGGAGAAGCCTGAATGACATCTGCAAAGGTGAAGGAGCTGGAAAAATCAAAGCCTCCAGCATTTGAAAAGTAAAGAACAACATAGAGTTTTTTGTTGTGGTTTTGTGGTTTTTTTTTTAATTGAAGAAGAGGACAAAAAACTGCAAGCCTCAAGTGAACAGAAAAAAGCATATTCTGAGAAGTAATTGCCCAAGGATATATCACTAATTTTTCTTTTTCTCTTCCTTCAGAATGTTTTAGAGATAAAGGTTTTGCACTGTGGTTATGCCAATCAAAATAATTTGTAGTTTACTCAAAATATTGGGAGTGATCTCAAACATCTGGGAGGTGATGGTGTTGTCAAATATCTGGGAGGTGATGGTGTTGCAGAATGGGGAACCCATTCATTCTCCTCATGTTGTGTCCCACAATGGTCAAAA
>NW_020799091.1:55298832-55310321 GCF_003259725.1 Athene cunicularia | reverse complement strand
TTTTTTTTTTTTTTTTTTTTTTTTTTTTTTTTTTTTTTTTTTTTTTTTTGTCTGCTTATCAAAGGTCCTAGAAATCATCCACTCTGAACTTGAATTAGGCAAATACTACATGTTTCAATGGAGCTAAAATGTCTGCAACTCACACTGGACATGTCTTTGATTTATTAAAATACTTTGCACTATAAACACATACAGTCAGTTTGCATTAAGTTATTACATGCAGAAAGGAGTTGTGCTTTGGGGCTGAGCCCAGCCAACTACATGCTGTTCTTGTAAGGCGGAATTTGGGTTTTTTTAAACATGATGGCACTTCAATTTCAATATTAAAATATGAATGTGAAATGTGATTTCCCTAAGTCAAGTTCTGGCTCACATCCTGCTCACTGCATTTTATAAAACAATTAGCATGAATTGTGGGTATATCAGCCAATAATTCTGCCTACATTTAGGTTACATTTTCATTTATGCGTCATGATGATGGAAAATTATTTAAGGGCAATCACATGGATTGATTTAAAATGAAAAGATGCTTCAGTTGTTGTTGATGTATAAAATGCTAAGGCAAAAATCCTTGGAAGTATTTTGTACGACCTTAAACAGGCACTCACGTTCTCCAATGTTTTGATCTGAAGTTGTGTAAAATTAAACTTGATGTTTTAATGCTAACTAAAAAAGAACTGGTCTTGAGGTTTTTTTCATGGAAAGAAATGTTATAAGCTTAGCAGGATAGTGGTTCATGTTAAAGACGTTTTGTATATCAGAAGTGCAACATACAACCTAAACAGATCAGTAAAGAACATTTCCAATTAAATTTAATGGGATTAAGTGTCTGTCAAAGGTAGCAGTAATCTCTAGAGTCTTGTGCTTAAAGCCCACTTCAATGGTTCCTCTACACATTAAAATTCTATAATAAAAGACAGACATGAATAGCCAATATCACTCTGATTATAGGACTAAATCTATTGAGACTTTCCAATATGGTAGAGAAATTGGAAACCCAGTAAAAACCAGGATCACTTAAGATAAAACCCACCACATACAGAAAAATATTTTGGCAAAAGGGACTTGAAATTTTTGTGCTGTGACACCAGAGATGCTCGTATGTGTCTTGCAATGTATCACACTGCAGGTAGTACAGCTGAAGTCCAACAAACTTAATTTTCCATAGAATTCAACAAGCAGCAAAATCATACTCCATTTGTTCATTATAATAATTATGCAAAATCTTTTAAATTTTTCAACCAAAAAATTAATTCAACCAGAAAATTAATTCAACCAAAAAATTAATTCAATGAAATTGAAGGCATCTGCTTCTGGTGAGCACGAGGGCTCTTCTGCTCTTGGTGTTTCCCTGCTCTGTGCCAGCATTTCTTCCCTCCTCCACTCATTTCAGTCAAAATATCAGCCAAAAGCAACCCAGAGATTTCAATTTGATGGTGAAAATGTGTGTTTTCTCGCTGCCAAAATATTATTTCCTTCAAGCTACAGAAATTCTCTTGCCCAATGTCTTCTTCCAAGTTCTGGTATTTGGCCAAACTGTGATGAGTGTGGGTTGAAAGTCAGGATGTCCTCACTGAGGTGAGACTCCATGGAGAAGGTGACCTTGTGCAACCCTGTGACTCCAAGTTTTCAAGGGAAAATCTTTAGTGTTTCTTGCCATCACTACAGCCATTGGGTAGCAATGGCCAACTGCTCCCTAAGGGACTGGGACTTGAGCTTGGTCACATGGCAAGGCAAGATCAGCTCAAAGTCCAGACCATCAGGCAAGCCCATAGTGATGAGGCAGTCCCAAGGTCAAGGCAGCCCAAAGCCCATATCATCAGGTAAGACTGTGGTAATGAGGCAGTGCCAAGGCTAAGGCAAGAAACATGGGTTGGGATGAGGTTCAGTAATGGTAACCAGGGTCAGACACAACCCAACAGTCCCTGGTGAAGCCAGATGGGATGAAGCAGATCCAAGGTCCAGCTGAAAAGTCTACCCTCAGTTCAAGTTCCAGATCAGGGAGGCCAATGGCCATACATATCCATGGGTCTGGGCTAAAATGGGCATAAGGAAAAGGGTGGAGGACACTTGTGAAGCATAAAGGATCATTAAGGCCCTTGACAATAGCAGGGCTGAGTCCCTTGGGTGTCTGGGTTCCCTGGACATGTGGGACCCCTCAAATTCTCTGTGTCTACTACCCCTGGCACTAGGGTCTCGCAGATGATGGGATCTTCCAGACGACTTGGTATCTGGAGTGCTGCATCCAGCTCTGTTGGAGTAGGTCCAGAGGAGGGCCAAAAAATGATCAGAGGGCTGGAGCACCTCTCTAATAAGGACAGGCTGAGAAAGTTAGAGTTGTTCACCCAGGAGAAGAGCACACTCTGGGGAGACCTTGTATTAATTGAACTGGGCTTAAAAGAAAGATAAGGACAGAGTTTACTGGGGTCTTTTTCAATGGGGCAAGGGATAATGACAAAGAGTCATCTGGGATGTGGTGGCTTTCTACATTCAAGAACAGCTCCTGCTGCTCAAGGTGGGTGACACCCACATTCTCCCAGTCAACCCACAGTGGTGGGCTGTCCCCGTGGCCCTGGGGCATGGACAAACAGGGCTCGTGCAAAGGGGGTATCACCTGTGGGAGGTGGTATTTTACCAGAGGGCTGATCCTGGTCACTGCAGACCCCCTGGATGCCCTGAGGTTGCTCCCGCCCTGACTCCAGCACTACTTTTTCAGAGCGGGAAGGGGAAGGACATGACTTGGCAGCTCCTCCCTAGAGCTCTTCCCACTACCCTGCCTCATGTCTCTGAACAGCAGGAGCGAGCAGGGTCTGGTCCAAAGCTCATCCATGCCATTAGCTTGAGGGCAATATGGTGTATGAAACACCCACCTGATGCCCTGTGTGCCCACTCCTGGTCCACCCCGGCAGTAAAGTGGCTCCTGTTACCTGATTAAACTGATGAGGGCTTTTCCTTCCCCGTCTGCCGTGTGTGGCAGTAATGATCTCACTGCACACAGCGCTTCCTCGCAGTTTCTCACTGCGGGTTGGGGGTGGGGGGTGGGGAGGTGTTTCCAGAGATCTCAACCCCTTCTCGGGGCACGGTTTTAGCGAGCTTTTGAGCCAGTGCAGAGCAAGCAATTGTTGGGGAGAGACATACAAATGGAAATTGCCCGCTGTCCCACATGGGAGCAAAGCCACCCCTGCTTCTGACAAAGGCACCACAAACAGGCCGTCCCAGGCCTGGCTGCCCCAGCCCAGCCGGGCCCTGCCGCTGACAGAAGGCCCGGATGGGCATCCAGCCGCCCATCACCGGCTGTTAACTGCCACCTTTGGCTTGGTTTGCGGACTGGCCACACCGGAGAACTCTAAGGGGAACATGTACAATTTATAATATTTTTCAGTATCATTAATCGCTTCAAAAATACCCTGTTTGGCAGCGGTTGGAATGGATATTGAGAGACACAGGCAAGTTCTGTCCCCGAAACTCCAAAACTCCACACTGCCGGGTGGCAAACACCACTGTTTACCTACCAAAACATCAAAGCTTAAGATTTTTCCTTTGATCTCGAGTTCTGCCCTCCAGCAACTGCACCAGCTTCCAGAAGTTACCAGTATATTGCCCATGTAATACTGCTCGGGGTACCCCCAGTGCCAACACCTTCTGCCAAAGATGATTCCTTCTTGAATTGTAAAATCAACCTGATTTAACACACCCCCACAACCCACACACACCCCCCACACCCCCCTTAAAGAACTCTGCACATATACTCAGTTTCACCCGGTTTACGCAAAGATTCAACCTGAAGCTCACCGAGCTCGGCTCCCGTCCAAGGGGTTGTATGGATTGTGGTTCGGGGTTTCCCACCTTGTGGACCCGTGTGTCTTTCTGGTTTAATGACAGGTCGCACCTGTCTTGCCTCCAGTTCCTCTATTTCCTCCGAGCCACTTTCATCAGACTCTCCCCAAATATCTCCATCCCACTTCTCAAGATCTACACCTGGAATTAACTTGCGAATCTGAACGACACTGGGAAGCTTTTTTCGCTCGTGCCAGCATAATTTCAATTTTTCTTTCTAATAACCTCCTCCTCTCTCTTTCTCGTAATAATTCTGTCTTTAAATGATCGATTTCCAACCGCTCCTGTAAGGCGTCTTTCTCCACCATTACAAAGTAATCCTGCACCCAAATCAAACAGGCCCCTAATATGGCGCACATTTTTCCTTCACTTCCACTTACCCACCAACTTCCCCGGCTTTGTTCCAATTTTCTCGCAACTTCCACCGGATCAAACCACCTCTCCTTCGCCCATTGCACATCTGGGGGAGAAGGGGCACAACTGTATTTCTATAATATCTCCTCTATCAACATCCTGCCAACTACGCCAATTGTTAAGGATGCTCTCAAATAAACAACCGACCACCAAAAATAAAAAAAGTATGATTAACACAGTTAACTAGCTCTCTGTAAATTACAGGTTTGAATGTCTGTGAGAGGAGAACAGAACAGCTTTCTAGGGTTTAATGGCAACCAAAAATGCTTTACAAAGCCCTGTCTGAGACTGCACTGACATATATTAGCTGGGCACTAGACACAGAGGAAGGAGCCATGGGCTGGGCCCCATGTCACTGCTGAGCACTGAGACAGGGGTGGTGGCAGCCCTGTCACAGAGGGCAGCAGGGCAGCAGGTGCTGTGTCACCATGACCAGCCAATCAGTGGTGGCCCTGTCGCAGCAGGGAGCAGGTTGCTGTGGCCGTGTCATCACCATGTCACAATGGGTCTGTGACATAGGCACATGGGGGTATTAAAAGGGGCCACAAGGCTGTGAGTCCTGCACCCTGGAGAAGCGTCTCTAGGACGAACAGGGATGAGCTCCAACATGGATGTCGCTGCTAAGGAGCAACCTGTCAATGTGAGACGTTCCAAGATGGCCTTCAGGGATGGGATGCTCAGAATCACTGCCAAAGGTACTGTCATCTACAGCCACCACAGGTGTCATGACCGACACTTGCAGCATTGTATGGGTGAGACTCGGCGATGCAGCCATCACAGAAGTCTCTCCATCTGGGGCTGGGGACAGCAATGACACTTTACATTGGCCAATGTGCCAGCGCTCAGGGGATATCAGAGGGTCGAGAGAAGCAGACACAGAGCTTGACCTTTGCTTTTCCTTTGCTTTCCAGAGCAAAGAGTCATCTGGGATGTGGTGGCTTTCTACATTCAAGAACAGCTCCTGCTGCTCAAGGTGGGTGACACCCACATCCTCCCAGTCAACCCACAGAGTGGTGGGCTGTCCCCGTGGCCCTGGGGCATGGCCTGCAGTTACGCTTCCCCTCCTCACAAAGCAGGAAATTCACCCCAAAAGACCTCACCAATGGACAAACAGGGCTCGTGCAAGGGGGGTATCACCTGTGGGAGGTGGTATTTTACCAGACGGCTGATCCTGGTCACTGCAGACCCCCTGGATGCCCTGAGGTTGCTCCTGCCCTGACTCCAGCACTGCTTTTTCAGAGGGGGAAGAGGAAGGACATGACTCGGCAGCTCCTCCCTAGAGCTCTTCCCACTACCCTGCCTCATGTCTCTGAACAGCAGGAGCGAGCAGGGTCTGGTCCAAAGCACCATCCCTGGTCTGGGCTACCTCTAGCTAGTCCCTCTGACCAGTCCTCACCCTTTGGCCCTTCTGTTCCACTTGCAGGGTGTCCGAATTCCCACCCTCGGCTCCTTCGATGTTGTCCCCAAGTGGAACCATCTTGGGAAGGAAGCCATGATTATCCAGACACCCGTGTTTCGTCTGGCCAGGAACCTTGCAGGTGTCCACAACCTCGAGGACAACAAGGACGACCTGCCTGGTAAGACTGCACATGAAACCCTGGCTGGCTGCACGGTCAGGGTGAAGGGGTTGTGTCGCATCCCTTCTTCCCTGGGTCTGAGATGCTTCTCTAAAGCAAACTGCCCCCTTGGCGGAGCAGGTCCAAAAATGGGGCCTTTCTGGGCAGCGGCTGCAATAAGTAGCCCTTGGGAAATACCTGCAGGAGGGCCACTGGGTGAGCACCTTCTTCCCCATTCTGTGTTTTTTCAGACAGTAAGGAGCTGGAGCTCCTCAAATACGCCACGGTGGCAACAGCAGCCTCTGTGTCCCAGCAGAAAGTGAAAGACTGCATCCAAGGCACCACATCCCTCCTCTCTCAATGCCTGGGCAAGGGGGAGAACGTTGCCCTTGTCCTGAGGGACGTGGGGGTGCTCCTCATCGAAGGCAAGAGGGCTCAAATGAAATTTTACTCCGACTTCCTGAAGAGGATTACTGGGAAGACGATCACCAAAAAGGCTGCATTCAAGGTAAGCTTTTAGTTCCCCACCACTTGGACAGGCCAACAGCAGTACCCCAGCATGGCTTGTGTGCGGACTGGCAGGGCATGGCCAGCTGCTCAGGCCAGGTGAGAGCATGGTCCCACCACGTCTTGCTGCCCTGAACAACTCCACCGTTGAGTGCCTTGGCCACATTGAGGATATCCTGCCATCACCAAGTTTCTCCATTGCAGGGTCCCCAGCTGCTGTCTCGCATGGTACCCATTGCTTCCCTGACTTTAGCCCACCGTGTCATCGTCTTTCCTGAGTAAGTACCTTGGTGGCTGTAGCCTCTGGCTGACGTAGCTACCTAACTGCAGTTTGGTAGCTTTTGCCCCTTGTGACCACAAGTGTCCTGCCGCAGGGACACTGAGCAGTGACTCTCAATTGTGTCTGGCCTGAAGTCATTCCTGTGAGCAGATCTGATGGAGCTGTTGGAGGACTTTAGACAACATGCCCTTCCCATTGTGGCCAGGACTTCTCTTCTGGGTGACCCCATTTCCCAGGACAATCCTTGGCAATGGAGACTACTTGACTTGGGAAAACAACGGCCTTTACGCCAATGCCAAAAGCTGCCTGTGAGCAGGTGATTGTGGCAAGTGGCAAGGACTCGTGGTGCTCTGGGTCATGCTGGTGTTGTCTCTTTGTCTCCAGGTTTGAACTGGAGCTTGTGACCAAACCACTGGCCAGGGGCTCTGTCAAGGCCTTGAGAAATGTCCCCCATGAGAACAAGTGGAAGAAAAATGAGGCTTTGCCACCTCTCAGGCAAGACAAGCAAGGTAAAGCTGCTCCCGGCTTCTTGCCGTAACACGGACAACCAGGGTTCTGTAATCTGACAAGAAAATCCCTGGTGATGATTGTCAGAAGACTCTGACTTATGCCAAAGCTTCATGACAGCTTGGCACAGCCTTTTCTGCTAATGACTCATTGGCTTCCACAAAACTGAGCCCCAGGGTGGGATGAGCCCAAGGGAACAGCGGGAGGATTTCAATCCAAGGGCCCCGGGAAGTGACCCCTCTGCAAGAGTCCCTCTCCTGTCACCAGCACCACCCAGCTCCTCCTCCCCAAATCTGGTGCCAATAACACAGTCACAAAACCATGTTGTGCCATGGAAATGAGGAGCTGGGCAAGAGCTGCTGTCGGGTTGGCTGTGAGGGGAGGAGAATGGACCTCTCAAATGTTTTGGGAAGAGGCCTGAGCACCCCTATGTGTCACCAGGGCCGGCAGCATCACAACGATTTTCTTCTGAGAAGGTGTCCTCAGTTCCAGTGGGATTGACTAAACTGCCCCTGCCTGCCCGTTCAAGCTTGACCGGTAATGAAGCCCCACAGCTCCAGAAAATGAAGACGATGGAGAAGAGGAAGTCATCTGCAGTCACGTCACTGTCCCACAAGCAGGGTCGTTTACCTGATGTGCAACCCACCAATATACACGCAGAGCAGAGGTATTTATTTCTTTCATGTTTGTAGTAAGATGAGTGCTAGGGGGTATTTCTGCGAAGCCAACACACTGCACAACAGAACTTCAGTCCACTTCAAACTACAGGAATATGCATTTTCTGTAATGACCAGTGGGTTAGTTTCATATCACCTGGTTAACAACCTGCCTTGTCTGGACTTAAAGTTACTATTATTCTGCACAAACTCAAAGGGTGAGCGGGGGGGCTAGTCTTTTTGGTCTTAAATTGAGTCAGTGGTCGTGATCTCCCTCTGCTGTCTTGACCTTTCCCCTAGTTACCATCGATTTTTGCTGAATTTATGCTGCTTTGGCAGTTCCTCACCTTTCAGCGCATTCTGGGCAGGATGATCCCTTTCAATCAGTCTTTTAGTTTCTCTCCAAGGGCATAGTCATAAGTAAGGTCTGCACTGTTGATAAGTAATCAGACTTACATAGTAAAGCCATGACTCCCTGTCCTCCTTAGAATATTTAAATGCAGTAGATCTAATTTGAACTTGAATAGTGTCCCTATAACCAAGACGCTTACTCAAACACAGTTTTACACAGGTGACAATGTGAGTCTGGAAGCTCAGGGCTGGTGTCTGCACAGGGTTGTTTTCTGACCCAGCAAGAGCCCATTCCCCAGCCCCAAACACTTGCCCTTCATCTTTGCCCAACAGTGGTGATGGCAGCACCTAGAGGGGCAGGATAAGGCTGCCGAGAGCCCCCCATTTCACAGGGCTGGCTCCTCTCCTCCTCTTCAGGAGAGCTCCTGCACGGCCTCCCGAACTGTGCATGGGCACAGCTGAGTGTCAGCCAAAGGTCCTGGCTCAGGGGGTTTCCCCTCCTGAGCTGAGAGCAGCCATCAGCTCAGCTGCTGGAGGCTGTGAAAGAGGCACAAGGCTCACAGGGGCAGGATGCGGCCCCAAACCCATCCTGTCCTCAGGCAGACAGACCCCTCCCATTGTGTCCTTTCAGGTGGCTTCCAGAGATCCCAGGGGACTCCGCTGGAGAAAAGCAGCCTGTGACCAGACAAGTCAAGGGCAAACCCGTGCCCAGCGGCCAAGCATCAAAGAAGAACCAAGTGCAGGCAGTGAAACCTGGGAGGAGCAGAGGAGAAAAAGGCAAAAAGAAAGCTCCCACCAAAAGCAAATTACCATCAATTAGTTCTGAGGCCAGCACTCAGAGAATTACACCTGACAAGTACACTTACAAGGTCTTCATTCCACGACAACCAAGACGTGAGGCAGCACAGTTACTAAAATCAAGGCCTGAGATGTTCTGGTCAGTGCTAAAAGAACCGCAGAAGAACACATTAGCGGGATACAGCTTCGAGCCCTCCTTTTTGGTGCCACCGATGTACGAGAAGCCCAGGTCCACGCAATGCCACCCCAGATCAGAGGTTGCCAGGATGCAGTGGCCATGGCTGGCGTGATCGGGGCTTGAGGTGCCTGGAGCAAAGGGAGCACTACCTGAGGTGGTGTTACGGATGCTCTCAAATAAACATCCGACCACCAATAATAAAACAATTATTATTAACACAGTTGAATAGCAGGTTCAAATGTCTGTGAGAGGAGAACAGAACAGCCCTGCTACCTAGGGTTTAATGACAACCCAAAACGCTTTATTACTCTCATGACAAGTGAGGGCTCTCAACCTCGAGGACCTGCTCAGGGCAGCATCCCGACCCAAGGCCCCTCGAGGAGTTTCCTTGGCAGTGTCCTGACCAAAGAGGAGAGTCCTCGACCGCAGCTGCTGCGCCAGGGGATGAGCTCTAAATGTCTCCCCCCGGGGACTCCATTTATACCCAGGCCCAATCTGACCTGTAGTCAATAGCGGCTCCCACTGGCCAAAGGCCCCAATTACCACGAGGCCCTGACAACAAAAGCAGCCAGGAGCTGCTGCACTTCAGCAGCCAAGGAGCTCTGCTCTCACTGGGAGGGTGCACATGCCACAATCCACCCCGTGACTACAGTCATGATTCGGCTGGTTTGCTTGAAGTGGTGGTGCAGTCAGCTCTTGCCTCCAAGGTTAAAAGGGAGTGCGGTCCTGGTGAGTCTCCATACTCGTTGTGGATTGTCATCCCTAGATGATTATACAGCCACATCTTAAAAGAAACCAACCCTCCAACCATACAGTGTATTACAATCAACATTGAAGGAAGCTGATTAACCATTCTAACAAGCAAGGTTTAAACATATCCAATTAAGCAATTAATGCTTAATATGGCAACAATTGCCTCAAGTCTCTTGCTACTTTCTTCATTTTTTTGACCTGAAGTGACATTAACACAATAGCACCAAGTTCAATCACATTCTTCTGAATGTTACAATCAAACGAGCCAGTCTGTAAATATATGTATATTTTTAATCGGGTTCAATTGATTTAGGGTGAGAAACAATAGACAAAGCAGCGCTGGGTGTGCCAGGAGTCTCCGCTCCACCAAGACACACACCGAGTTCTAAAAAGCAGCGTCTTTTTTACTCCTGTACCACCGTCTTAACCAATCCTCTCTCGTCAGATGGTTGTCCTGCTCTTTCTCCATTGGATCCTTTGAAAGTCTCAAAGCCTTGGTCTCTTGGTGCACTTGTCTCCTATTGGATCTTTTAAAAGCTTCATGATCCCATCTTTTGGCGGGCTTTTCTTCAAGCAGCTGTTACATGTTATCCCTAGGTGATGAGGTTTCCGAGAAGCGGTTTACCTATCAGTTCTAGGTGACGGGGTTTCTGAGAAGCAGTTACATATTTCCAACCGAATGGCATACTTTATATTTTATCCATATATATATATATATATATTCAAATATTAAATGTAATATAGGTTATAGTAATCACAAATCTTTTCAAAACCCACACAGGTTACCATATTCTATTTTTACAATACTTTAGACAGCAGGATAGTATGGTTTAACATTTACAGATCATTCAAACGTATCGTACCCGCCTTGCTTAACTTAGCAAATTAGTTACAATAGTTTATTACATGAATGCTGCCAATTTCACAAGATCCATTCGCCACCACATTGTCATCTGAGTCTTGATCATCCATATGGACCCCCATGGCCAAGCAGGATTCCAAAGTCATTTGTTCCTTCAAGAGCCTAACAAAAAACCAGAGCTAGGCCTCGGATCAGAACAAGGGCATCAAGTTAGACGTCGGGGATTATCCTTCCGGCACTGATTCAGTGAGGTTTTCCACCTTTATCTAAGGCCTCCCCAGGCATGTAAACCCCTAGATTTTACCAGGGTCATAGACACAATGCCAGCTGAGGGCAACTTCACCATGGCAGGTTGGCCCACATATATTTTCAGGGGAAACTGGCCCTTATGATTGTCAAATATAGTAGCATCATCACCTGAGATGGTGATGTGCCATAGGACAAAATGCTCCTCTTTTGGGGTTCACATAATGTCTCCAGCAGTTATTAATAATAAAAACCGCTTGTGCCAACCTTATATCCTAGTTAGGTCATGAAACATTGGCATGTCTCTTCATCAAGCCACTAATTCGCTCATCCATGCCATTAGCTTGAGGGCAATATGGTGTATGAAACACCCACCTGATGCCCTGTGTGCCCACTCCTGGTCCACCCCGGCAGTAAAGTGGCTCCTGTTACCTGATTAAACTGATGAGGGCTTTTCCTTCCCCGTCTGCCGTGTGTGGCAGTAATGATCTCACTGCACACAGCGCTTCCTCGCAGTTTCTCACTGCGGGTTGGGGGTGGGGGG